>NC_037540.1:21024240-21028729 GCF_001531365.2 Cynara cardunculus var. scolymus | reverse complement strand
AAAAACACTGTGAAGGTTTTAAAAAGTCACCTTCACAACATTTTGCTGTGAAGTTTCAAGTGTAAAATGTTGGTCTCACGGGTCTCACGAAAATAGGCTGGTCTCACATGATCCCAAGTCTATATATATATATATATATAGGTGGATGTTCAAACGAGAACACCTTCGTTTTACAAGAACGCCAGAACACCCTTATCACATGTGATAATACACGTGAGGGGACCCTATGATGTGCGAATGACGTGTTCTATGACTTAGGTTGCGCCAAATGTTGTCTGCGTCTATGATTTAGTATCACATGTGATGGTTTTAAGTATTTAACATTTTTTTTACCCAGAGGGTCTCTGGTTGTTTAACTAGAGGGTCTCTGGTTGTAATTGGAACTCAAATTATTTAAGTATTTNTTACCCAGAGGGTCTCTGGTTGTTTAACTAGAGGGTCTCTGGTTGTAATTGGAACTCAAATTATTTAAGTATTTAACATTTTTTTTACCCAGAGGATCTGGATAGATAAACCAGATGTTCTGGTTGACCAGAGGGGCTCTGGTTGACCTTGCTTTTGGTTGGTGAGTCCACAGGACCAGAGGAGCTAGGACCAGAGCTTTGATTGGTCTTGCTTTGTATGATGAAAAATTTTACATGGGTCTTTTTCAAAGATATTGGGTATTTGAATAACTATGAACTCACGGTCTTCAGACTTCATCTTCAGATTTGACACAGACGCTCTACTAAGTTTAAATTCAATTTACTGATATAGTTTCACTTCTAAATTCAATTTTATTTTAGGGTTAACTTCATTTTAACTAATTATTGATATAGTTTCATTTCTAAATTAAAGTCTGAAGAGTCATTCTTCAGAGTTAATCTTTAGAGTTATACTTCAGAGTTATTTCAATAGTACAAGTCTGAAGTCATTCTTCAGAGTTTTACTTCAGAGTTATTTCAAGAGTACAAATCTGAAGTCATTTTTCAGAGTTATTTCAAAAGTACAAGTCTGAAGAGTCATTTTAAAGAGTTAGCTCACCCGAACTCTGAAGTCTGCCTTTTCAGACTTAGCTCACTTGAACTCTGGAGTTTGAACTCTGAAAGTCTTCTTTTTCAGGCTTAGAAGTCTGAACTCTGAAGTCTTTTACAAGTATGAAGAGTACAAGTTCGAAGAGTCATTCTTCAGAGTTAGCTCACCCGAATACTGAAGTCTTCTTTTTCAGACTTAGCTCACCCGAACTCTGAAGTATGTTTTTTCAAACTTAGAAGTCTGAACTCTGATTTAGTGGAATTGATTTTATACTTCAGAGTTATTTCAAGAGTACAAGTCTGAAGAGTCACTCTTCAGAGTTAGCTCAATCGAACTCTGAAGTCTTTTTTTTAGACGGAGCACCATGCAGAACCTTTGCATAGTGCATGCAGAGCCTCTGTATAGTGCATGCAGAGCTTCTGGCTTGCCTATACAGAGCTCTAAAGTCTGAAGAGTTTTACTTCAGAATTATTTCAAGAGTACAGGTCTGAAGTCATTCTTCAGAGTTATACTTCAGAGTTATTTCAAGAGTACAAGTCTGAAGAGTCATTCTAAATTTACTTCTAAGTTTAAATTCAATTTATTAATATAATTTTATTTCTAAATTTTATTCTATTTTAGGGTTAACTTCATTTTAACTAATTATTGATATAGTTTCATTTAGAAATTCAAGTCTGAAGAGTCATTTTTCAGAGTTATTTTCTTCAGAGTTTTACTTCAGAATTATTTCAAGAGTACAAGTCTGATGTAGCATTGTACTTTCCATGATCATTCATATATGTAAGATAAGTTCCTGACATGATTTAATTTTTTAAATTACCCCATGTAATATACTAGATTGAACCTAGCACATATATATATATATATAGAGAGAGAGAGAGAGTGTGTGTGTGTATATATATATATAGAGTATATATATATATATATAGAGAGAGAGAGTATATATATATATAGAGAAAGAGAGAGAGAGGGAGGGTTTAGATTACAAACCGTCTATTTCATGCAAACTATAGAAACCACTTTCAACCAATAGGAAAATTCAATGTTTTATTTTTTTATTTTTAATGAATAAGGATATGAATATCATTTTACTTTGTAATGGTTAATCTTGGTAATATTTTAATTGTTTTTATATATGGAAAATTAAATATAGTAACTTTTTTTATGGAAGCTATAAATCAATTTATTTTAATATATAATTATTGCTATTAATAGTTTATATTCTTTTATTAAATTATACTCCTAAAATCAATTTGATTATAAATAATTAATAGTCTAATCCTATTTCAATAACTATAAATGAAATAATTTTATATATGGTTCACAACACCATGTCAAAGGGTTCATCTTTCATTCAAGGTGACAAGGAGTCTCATGAATTCATTCAAGAAACGGTGAAACAATTTCATATAATACATAATAAGTGTAAACCAATTAAGTTTATATTCTTTTATTAAATTAAAAATACTACATCAATTACAAAGTCTATTTGTAATAACTCATTTCTTATGATTTTTTTATTAACCTGGATATCCAACACGCTATACGAGCCGATTAATCTCAGGGCGACCACCACCTGCTTTGCAAATAGCCCGGAGTCACCGCATTTGAACCTCCGTAGCAACAAGAGGATTTTTATTCTTCCTTGGATTTGAAACTGAGACCTCCTGATACTTTTGACCTTTGGAGCCAAGCTCAAACCAATCAGGCACCACCCTTGTGGTTATTTATTTCAGTGTCATAGTAACAAAATAATTGGATTTTTTTTCAATTCACAAGTAATTACTGATTTATTAATAATATAGTTGTGATATTTTCCAAATTTTGTGTAAAACAAATGTCATTAATAAAACCATGTTATAAAGTTTTCAATTTTTTTGAAAAAAGAAACGAATTTCATTTTGGTTAGGAACATATGTCATTAACGAAAACATGTTAATCAGATTTTTTTGAAAAATGTTCCATTGACTGAACTATATCTGGCTCAATTTTCATTATGCAGATGTATAATGGAACCAATTTCATTAATGAAAAAAATGAGATACAGTTTCCAAAAAGTTTTTGTTGATGAAACCAATTTCACTAATGAAATCGTATTATTTATTTTGGAAAAAAAATTCATTCATAAAACCAATTTCACTATTGAAAGTTTGCAAATCCAATAATGTTTGATCAAATGAAGATGAATCCGAGGCTAAATTTTTTTTGAATATTGAACGTGAACTCAATTTCATGAATGAATTCATTTTATTTAGTTTCCGAAACTTTTTAGTCATGACACTAGTTTCACTTATGAAATAAAAGTATTCAGTTTAAAAAATATTTCATTTAGTTTTCAAAAGGTTTCATTCTTTATTTATTTTATTTCTAATATTTAGTCATAAAGTAAAGGAAATTTTTCTCCAACATATAAGTTTCCAAATTATTCTAACATTTTTAGTTAAAGTCTTTCTAATGATAAAATCATATATAGAGATTTTAAAACAATGATTTTGTTTCATTAATGTTAGGATATCCACGATCTATTTCTCTTGTTTACAAAGTAATACATGTAGTTTGTATTTACAGATTTGTAGGTTGTATAGAATCATATTCATCTTGAGAAATTACGGTCCTCTACAATAATGGGTGATATGGGTGGAGGTGTAGTTCTAATGAAATATTTGACAAATCCAATAATGTTATATCAGATGGAGATGAATATGATGATAATTCCTTTTTATATTAATGATTATGTTTATGTTCTTTTTCGAATATAAATGTTTGTCTAACTTTTGGCATGGTTCTTACATTGAATGTTGTTTGTATTAAATGCTTTTGTACTCATTATTTCGTATCATGTGCAAATTTCATTATGTTCTTGTAGTCATTATTTAATGTTATGTTTTCGTTATTTGTTAAATTAGATGACAATATGAATTCTAATTTTAATTCATTGATTGAAACATATGTAGTTTAACTAATCAAACCAATTTCATGTTGAATATTGAACATGAACACAATTTCACTAATGAATTAAATTTATTAATATTTCGAAACGTTTTATTCATGACAACAGTTATCAAAATAAAGTATTCAGTTTTCCAATTTTTTCATTCAGTTTTCAAAATCTTTCATTATTTATTGTTGATTAAAGTATATTTATATGTTTCTTCATTTATTATGATATCTCTAGTTTTAAATGTGGAGTCCAAATTCACTGATCAATCTTCATTTCTTCATAACAACAATGGCAGAATCTTGATTTCTCATTAAGAACACAATATGAACTTTGAGAGGAAAGGTCAAACTCTTCAAATCAGTCAACTCTCTTAATACGTATGAATATTACAATAATGCTCTCCTTCWTCTAATTACAAARACTATCACTATTTATATGGTCAAACTAACAAAGACAAGTCAAAGTCAAACTTCTATAAGAAAAGTCAAACACGCTGACTTTTACAATTATAGACTATTTATAAACTTTCAAGAC
>NC_037540.1:21016025-21020770 GCF_001531365.2 Cynara cardunculus var. scolymus | reverse complement strand
TTATCTAACTCATATTTGGATTCATCCTTAACTTTTTCTATCTTTTCTTTATATTCTCGATGCAAAGTTTCATTACATTTCACATTAACAYAATTCTGAAGTTTAAAGTTCTTTTCCAGCTCAGCATACTTTGCTCTCAATTCTTGATTCTCCTTCATTAGAATATCTGTCATTTTAAAAAAATGATCAGTTAAGGATCTATGCAGTGAAATCAGTGAAAAGAAATAAGAACAGTTAAGCTCAAAAAGGAATAGAAAAACAACAAAAACTGAAAAACACACACAAGACTGATAAACAATGATCCAAAAAGAAAATCTAAACACAAATGAAAACCACGAACAATTAGAAACCTAAAAAAAATAAAACTGTCCAAGTCCAAAACAAACTGAGTCAAGCACAAATATCCGATTACAGACAAATGTTCTATCTGCTCTAGAATTATTATCAAAAGACCACTTGAATTCTTCTTAGATGGATCCACTTCGCACGGTTCTTAATTGGGCAACACCTTCGTATCAGTCACTTTTGACCTGGAAAACCTGTTCAGATAGCTTCTGGTCCAGTACTCAAATCCACAAACAGACAGAGCTGCTATTCAAACAACTGTAATATCCGATTTAACACAAACACAAATGAAAGTACAATCCAGACAACAATGAATTCAGTCTGCTTTGTGAATGTGTTAGCTGCTATATCAGGTAAAGAACAATCTGCAAATTAAGCAGCTATTTGATCTGGCTTTGCTACTACTGCTAAACTAAGCAGCTGGTTCTTAGATCAGACAGCACTTAAACCACAAACTGTGTAAGATCCTGCTGCTGCCAAAATAGTTGCTGTATACAAACTTCAAACTCAAACCAGCAATCAAWATGTAAGATCCTGCTGCTGTCAAAATAACAAAACCAAAACAGTCAAGCACAACTGTCTTTGTGTCTTTGTGATTCCAGAATAAGTCTGCTGTGATTTCAAGTTCAACTGTTACAATGAACTGTTACAAATTGCTAAACTTGACAAGTCAAAACAGCAAATCAAAAAATAATTCACTACACAGAACTGTGTAGAAGCCGTGTGCACACACTGTGAACTGAATGGTTTGTGAACTGTATTGTGTGTCCCTCTGAAGCTGTTGTTGTAGAACTGTGTAGTTGCTGTCAAAAATCATGAACAGCAGTCTTCAAATCAAAACAGCCTCAAACTCAAAATCAAAGGAAAATAGCAACAATCTTAGTCCATATACACAGCTTAAACAGATTATAGCATCAACTTAAACCTATGAGCTGCAATGTAGCCAATCTTGACTATCAACCTGCTGCTGTTTCAAATTTACTGTTTTCTACTGTTTTCAATTCTTGCTGCTCAACTAATCTGTTTCAACACAGCTGTTGTTTCTTTTCTTGTTGTTGTTGACTGCAAATCTAAACACCAAAACAGCACAGCACAACACAATAAAGTTGTACTGCTTCTGCTTCAAATATGAAAAACAACCACACAGAACCTTTTAAACATAACCTGTGACAACAATACTATAAATCTGTGTGTGCACAGTTAAACAGAAGCTATGTGTGTAGACCGTGACAGCAAGATCAAACAAATAAATCTGTCAACACAATACTATAAATCGGCTGCTGTCACTAAACTCTGTTTCAAATCTGTGTAGACTGGAATAGAGAAACAATTGTGTTACAACAGCTTCAACAGAAACAGTTAAAAGACACTAAACAATTCAAGATCACAACATGAAGTCTCAAAACAGATCACAACATGAAGTCACTGCATAAACATTGAAGTCAAAAACTGCAGCTTCAAGACTGTTTTAAAAATGCAGAAACATTGAAGTCAAAACAGTCAAAATTTGAATAAACATGATGGAACAGTAAACTTCAAAGAAACAGCAAAGTTTTTAATCTGTCACCTGTCACCTGCACACGTTGCTTCAAATCTGTTTAAAGCAAAAACAGATCACTAACCATGCTGCTGTTTCAAATCAGCTTAAAAACACACACAATATAACCAACAATCAACCAATCTGTTTAGCAGTTAACTGTTTAGCTGCTGTGTCAAACCTATAACAGCAAAACCAAAACAGTCTACAAAAACCTGTCAAAGTTTGATGCTTAAAACACACACTTGCAGCTTCTGTTTCAGTCCAAAACAAATGATACCTGTTGCTTCAAATCTAAACCTGCTACTTCTGTTTCAGTACTATGTAGCAAACAGTCTTGATATATCAATAAAAAAACAGTTTGTTGTCAAACAAATGCGAATGTGAACATGTTCTGTTAGAAAACCTTGAACCTGGTATCCTGTTATAAACCTGTCCTTTCATGAGCCTGACAGCATGAGACTTAACCTGACAACTAATCCGGATAGCAAAAGAAGGTAAACCTGACAGCTCTATGAATGTTAATCCGGACAATTTGAATGTTAAACTTGTTAACACAGACAAACAACAAACAAACAACAATAAAGAAACAACAAGAAATCTGTCAAGACAAGAGTGTAAACCTGCTGCTGTCAAAAATGCAATCGATTCATATCAAGAAATTGAGCAATTTACTAAATTGAATTAAGAATCAACGAACAATTAAAAATCAAGGTAAGTGGAATTGAACGGTTTAGAAATCCGGACAGAACATTGATTTAAAAAATTCTAAGTCCTAAACCGCTCAAGAAGCAAAACCTAGTCCGTTTGAGCTTAAATCGCTCACTGCTTGAGCTAATCCGCTCAAAGGTTAATCCGTTCAAGAGGTAATCGACTAATACTTAGAAAAAATCAGAACCTTACCTTTTGATTTGAACGATTTACTAATCCGATGAGATTGATTGAGCTTATCCGGTCAAGACTTCAATGAATCCGCTCAAGAATCCGTTGACGCTTTGTGCGATTTAGACTTGGATTAGATGCGATGAACACAAACCGGAAAGGTGTAGACGAACACCGCTCAAGTGATGTGCGGTGTAGAAGAACACCGCTAAAATGGTGTGCGGTTTACTTGAACACCGCTTGAGAAATCCGATCAATTTGTGTGCGGCTTACCTGTTCTCCATTCAAGAGAAGTCAAACTATTGGGCTTAAAACAATTTGGGCCTTTGAAGAGAATTGGACGGTTTAACACGTGTTCAAACAAAACAAAATAAAAACAAAACAGATCAAAACTAACAAAAAAACAAAAACTAAAAAAATTTAACAAAAAATTGGATCAAAAACACTGATTTAAAAAAAATTTCAAGAACACGAAAAAATTTAAAAAACACAAAATCCGATTAAATCTTGATAAAAATGATCAAATCACAAAAATTTGTGAATAACAAAGATTCACAACATGATTCCCAGCATTTTGATCATGTTTTTAACACAAAAACACAAGATTTTTATGAAAAATCGGATCAAAAATCTAAAAAAAAAATCAAGAACACGAAGAACAAAAAAAAATTCAGAAAAAAAAATTTCACTTATCTTCTCGATTTCTTTATCTGATTTCTTGCATTCCAGCTTTGATACCAATTGTGGAGTCCAAATTCACTGATCAATCTTCATTTCTTCATAACAACAATGGCAGAATCTTGATTTCTCATTAAGAACACAATATGAACTTTGAGAGGAAAGGTCAAACTCTTCAAATCAGTCAACTCTCTTAATACGTATGAATATTACAATAATGCTCTCCTTCATCTAATTACAAAAACTATCACTATTTATATGGTCAAACTAACAAAGACAAGTCAAAGTCAAACTTCTATAAGAAAAGTCAAACACGCTGACTTTTACAATTATAGACTATTTATAAACTTTCAAGACAAATACAATTAATACTGATTTCTCAGTCCTAACATTAAAGTTCCTATGTATCTCTATTTTTAATGCGGAGGTGTGTGTCCACAATTACTGATCAATTCTTCATAATCTTCATAATCATGATGGCAGATTTAGATTTATCATTAAAGAACTCAAGATGAACATTAAGAACATTTGAGAGAAAAAGTCAACTATTCAATATCAGTCAAACCTCTCAATTATGTACGTATTTTATAATAAGCTCTTCTCTCTCTAATTACAATGATTACCACCTATTTATATGGTCAACATATTAATACAAAGTCAAAGTCAAACTAGTCTAAGAAAGTCAAACACGCTGACTTTTACAATTATAGACTAAAATTAATCTTTCAAGACGAATACAATTAATACTGATTTTTCAGTCCTAACATTCTCCCCCTTTGTATTCAGACTTGAAAGAAAGTTCTGCACGTTGAGTCCTGTTTGAACTTTGAAACAATATGCACAAAATGTCATCTTCAAAAGAAATCTTCAACTTGTAATCTTCAAACTTGTAATCTTCAAACGATCAAATGTTGAGAAAGATCTTCTAGCACTCCCCCTCGAATGTAGAACCACGGTGATCTTCTCTTTTGACAATGTAAATCAAAAAYGATCTTCAGAAACACTTTACAAGATGTGATCTTCAAAGAATCTTTAGAAAACACTTCTTCAGTAAACTATTGTGAAAATGATCTTCACATTCAATATCTCTCATTCGTTGAAGCATACAAATAATCATTCTTTAAACATCTTCAGTCGCACTTCTTCTTTTGAGTCTTTTGCCAAATTCGAAGTTACTTCCCCTTGATATTTGCATCAAATCCCCTTTAACAATGTTCGGAAATGAATATTTCATTCATAATACATATACTCCCCCTTATGATGAAATGAGAATCATTCCATCATACAAAAGATGAATGAAATT
>NC_037540.1:20981798-21015550 GCF_001531365.2 Cynara cardunculus var. scolymus | reverse complement strand
CAACTTTCTCCGAATGAGAAACTGATAGATGATGAGCTGCGTGCCCCAAATGTTATTAAAACATTTATCTGTTGAGAGATAAATGAGTAGTTGGTGGGGTTGTGACAAGAATTGGCCTGGGCTTTGCCTTTTTCAATATTAGGCTCCAAAGAATTGAGAACTAATAGATTGTGTGGTATGCCCGGATTATATAAGTGTGGAACAGGATTTCGTATTCTTTTAATCCTGACACAACTCTCGTCAATTCTTTTAGCTCACAACAACTACCCCTCTCTTTTTTATTTTAGGCTCGGCACACAAACCCTTTGTATCTAAGCTCACTCAGATATGGTTGTCCTCTTGGGTAGGTCTGTCGGTTTTGACATTCCATAGAGGTATTTCTGATAAGCACTCAGTCCCTCCTAAAAGTTTAGAGTTATGCACATATGATCATAACGGATGATCAACAATATTATTTCATTGAAGCACAAAGATCAGATAAAAGTTTGATCAAATAATTTGGCTTTAAGCACGATCAATAAAGAATGAAGCGACAACAATTCGAGTATTTGATATGTATGAGAGAAAGAATGAAGATCTGTAAGAACAAGTTAACAGATTCTGATATTAGAAAAAAAATTAATGAATGTGAATCACTTAAAGAAAAACAATATCAGAAATCAATGTTGAATACATACGAGTGTATTATCACCGAAAAAGATTTTCGTATAAGAGACGTGATAATAACAGTTTGAAGAATAGCTGAAACAGGTATTGGAGTTATGTACGATGAGAATTTACGCAAGTAAAAACTCAGGAAATCATCATTATAACTTTTCCGATCCAAACTCCGATTGTTTTCAATCGTTTCTATCTTATGTTCAAATTCCTTCACAATTCGTTGATATTCAATTATATGATTGTTCTTTAAGTTGGTTATAGAATCCTCTTGAACACAACTTTTAATATACAAATTTCTATAATGCTTGACTCCTTACTATAGAAGTAAATTCAGATCCTAACCTCCAAACAACCCAAAAAATATCCACACTAAACCAAAACTAAATTCATGGCTTGCTTCAATTAAACGAGAACGCGTATCCCAGATCTCTTTGTTGATTGTGCTTGTTCTATTGCTTTCCTTTTAACTTCGGGATCCATTGCATGGAACTTATCAACCTCCTTCTGGACTTCCTTCTTCTTTTTGCTAAAATTGCTAAGTACTAACTTTGTCGTGTATTTCTTCCTTAGATCTGTTAGTTGGTTTCTTTGATTCGGCCACTCAGTAGTAAAACCATTTTTCCATGACCTTTCATCTCCCATCCAAGTTTCCATATGCCTCATCAAGAACACACCCCATCATCGAAGTTTTCTTTAGTTTGCCAACTCATTTGCAAACGTTCGTGCCCCATTTCATCGATGTCTTGCCAGATTGGATGTCGTACCGATTTTAGGTGCTTGATCATAAGTCCATGCTGAAAAATTAACATATTCAGTTTTAAAACATAATGTAGAAGAAATGTGTAGTCACAAAGTGTTTATTCAGTATGCATACTTACCAATATGTCAACCATGTATTCATACAAACCTATATCATCTCCGATCACACATCCTTTCCAAAATCGGTTGTCTATTACAACAATGGAAGGGTTCTTGAAGTTAAACACCACCAAGTAGTAGTGACCACATTCCATAATAGAGAAGAAAGCCTGTGTTGGTTTAAAGGTTAAATAAATTCATGAAGAAGAAATATGTTTATTTAATTTAAAGGGAAAAAAATAGAAACGTTGATCATACCAAATCCATATTTCGCATTTTTAGAACGTTCATGTCAAAAGGAGCTGATTTAGCCAAGTTATTGTTGAACATGTCATACTAAACATTGAAATTAGCCTGTTGAGTCCTTAGCTTCGGATCACCCTGTGTTTTAATGATGTAATCAGAGATTTTTCATAAATGAATGGTTAGTTTCATTGCACACATTACATACTTAATATAGATCTTACCAAAGCACTTGTATTGAAAAAATACCGACGAAGTGAATAACGACTTCTATACATTTCTTCATAGTTAAGCAATTTAGCTCATCCGTCAATAACATTTGTGTACACCATAGACTTGGATGCTAGGCTTGCCAAATTGCCCCGCAAGATATTCGTGCCATTCTCCAACTCGAAGACAATGTCACTGCGGTATCTCAAAGAAAATTTACACATATTAATCTCAACAGTTGCTATTGTTACAGTTTTTAAATTCCTTTTCGTAACAGTTTCATATAAAGAGAAGTATTTAAGCATATTCTTACAAAGTTGATCCAATTTCTATCAGCACCCACTCGTGTATTCGTTTATCTTCCGCATTGACCTTTATGTCTATAGCCCGCCTTACGAACGATGATCTTAAGTGATCTCCCAAACGAACACTCCTCTGTGTCTCTTTAACATATGTTGACTTCAGATGATCTGTAATATCATTTTCATTATGCCATCCTGTGAACCTGTTGAATTTCTATAATGTTGCATCATTTTCCATGAAAATACCTTTTCCTTTCTCCTTTCTAGTTGGCTTGATAACTGACGACGGTTCTACGGTCATTGGTGGGCTGATTCCTAAGTCGAAATATAGAAGTTGTATATCTAATACTTCCTTATTGTGTTGTTTACTCGAGATTGAGTTCTCGACTGTTTTATCACATATCTTATGCAAGGTTTGACTTAACCAATATTGCGACAAAGGTGTTAGAATCAAGTCATTTTCAAAACTGGTTTCATCCCTAACACGTTGGCCAACACCTATGTCACTTGATTTGATTTTCGATACCTTTTCTCTTGATATACCAATAGCTGCAGCAACTACATTATCGAGTATTGCTTCCTCCCTATCACGTTGGCTAACAGCCAACACACTTGACAAAGCACAATTTGCACAAGTTACAATACCGCAACTTCCTTCATTCATCTTATAGTTCTTGAAAATCTCATTAAGCTCACCAGCGAGACTTATGAAAGCTTCATCACCCGGATACTTTGAAAGGCATGCACTCAATCGCTCTTCAGTTTCACACTTTGTAGCAAGTATATGATCTATCATGTCTACAATCAATTTGATTTCCCGCCTGTAATCCATAGCAAGACAATGAATTGTAAAACTATACGCCTAAAATCAGTTTGATTACATATAATTAAGATTCTAATCATGTTTCAATTACTATAAATGAAATAGTTTCGTATATGGTTCATAACACCATGTCAAAGGGTCTATCTTTCATTCAAGGTGACAAGGAGTCTCATGAATTCATTTAAGAAAAGTGAAACAATTTCATATAATGCATAATAAGTGTAAACCAAATGAAAAAGTTTCATATAATGCATGTTTCCTTTGGGTTCATATAATGAAATAGTTTGGTATGTAGAAACAGTTTCATATAATGCATGATAAGTTTATACCAAATGAAATAGTTTCATATATACATGTTTCATATGTGGTTCCTTCTGTTCTTTTTCTAACTAATTCCATTTCATTTGGTCCTTCTGTTTCTGCTACAAAGGAACAATTTCATATGTTTCCTTCGGGTTCATATAATGAAACATAACCATAACATGAAACAGTTTGCTGTATATGAAACTATTTCATTCATTGTAAAATTCTTTTAAAATGAAACAGTTTATACCAAATGAAGTAGTTTCATATATACATGTTTCATATGTGGTTCCTTATATTCTGTTTCTAATTAATTCATTTCATTTGGTCCTTCTGTTTCTGCTACAAAGGAACATTTTTTTTATAATGCATGTTTCCTTCGGGTTCATATAATGAAGCAGAACCATAACATGAAATAGTTTGGTGTATATGAAACATGCATATTTGAAACTATTTCATTCGGTATAAACTTATCATGCATTACATGAAATGAAACAATTTCATATAATGGATGATTAGTTTATACCAAATGAAATAGTTTCATATATCCATGTTTCATATATGGTTCCTTCTGTTATGTTTCTATTTAATTCCATTTCATTTTTCTTTGTTTACTCATCATCAAACGTTTCATGTAATGCATGAAATTATATAAGTACCTCTCTTTCCACCTCTCTTGTCTCTTCCAACAGTGCATCCGATCCTAATCCTCCATTGGCAATCTCCCAAGCCTCCCGTTTTCTTAACATCTCGAAGCTCCATTCGCTTGTAGCTGGCCTTATGTGGTCAACTACTTCGTCTGGCCATATAGTTGACTCCACATATAGTAACTGAGTAAAAAATAATTACAATTTATATTTAGACTTTAATTCTAAAAGTTTATGCAACATAAAAAAGAATATGAAACTTATGGTCAAATAAGTTAGTGGCCCGACGTAGAAACATAAATCACCGGTTCTGCTCCAGTTGTCCTTACTCAATTTCAACATATCAAATATGTATTTGCACCAGTCGATCTTTGGTATCATTTTCTCATCCTTAATATAAAACAAAAACCAAGATTGCAACACCCATCCAATTCCAATCTGCCATCAAGTTCATAAACAAAACCAAGAAATTAATCTTGAATGCAACAGATGCATCTCCAGTACCTTGGATAAGTTTCATCACATACTTTGGTCTCATCTTTTCTTAACGAATTGCTTCCTAAACATGTCATTAATATTTGTCTCATGTTTTTTTGTTTAGTACTAAGTATATCAAGCCCCCAGTCGGCAAGCCTAATAACTCATGAATGGATGATATTGTAATTGGAATTGAACCGTGTCTAACATTCAGCCTCATATTTGTAGTGTCTATATTGTCTAAAACATAGAAACCCAACCGACATGGGACCCCGTCTATTTTATAAGTCCAGTAAACTTCCTAATCCCATACTCTTAACAGCATCCCGTTGGGAATCGTTAAGTGTGTGCACTGTTTCGTACAGTGTCCTTGGAGATGTCCTAGTTCATAATACACGATATTGAACTTCACTTATCTCAGCTGATGGTTCTTCTTCCATGCCCTTGTCCATCTCATGATTATTTGCTTTCTGATCGTCTTCATTGTGCATCTTGTCATGATCTCGCAACCCACTATGTGTTGGGTTATCCAGAACTCTTGCATATGTTAATTAGCATTTATATGTACTTTCCACATTTTGAAAAAGTGTAAGATTTATTGTACCTTTTGTTTACTGAGTTCCTTTGTTGGTTTTTGCTACTTTCACCAGGTGTTTATGTGAGGAAACAAGTTATGTCTGACCATGGCTCGATGAGGCATTTTTGTCTGTCGTAACCTTCAGTTTCTTTAGCTTACTAAGGTTTGGGTTTGAAAAAAATCACTATCTGAAGGTATACGTTATATTAGTGTATGTGAAGTTACAACATTTTAAGTTTCATGTATTAATCATAAAAAGGTTATACTTCCATTAACATTATGGTAAAAGAAAAAAAAACCAAAACTAATAAATTCATTCCGGAATTTTGAACAAGTGAAACAATTTCAACAGAATGGTTCAACGAAAACTGTTTGAATATGTTATACTAGATGCATACCATCTAATTCTTTGGTCAATTCTTCTAATGCATCCTTCACCCTTTCTATCGATGGTTTACCTACACAAACCACAATTTAATTCGACGTTATATTGGTTTTCTTTTAACTTCAGCTGTTGGTACTTGATCTGAGGTTGTTGATGTATTCTCATCATGAATCAGATTGGTATGAAAAAAGTTTTGGATTGGTATGAAACAGGTTTCAGATTACATCAATCTGTTTCATTAACCAGTCCACTCCCAAATAATAGATTTTGCCAAGTTGTCTGTAAAAATATGTTTTAGGAACATGATATGACAAATATATCAATGGAAGGAAAGTCAATGAAACAATGAATGACACAATTTCAGATTGGTATGAAATAGCAGGATTCAAATAATCTTTATTGCTGTTGTTTGTTGATGAACCAATTTACATCTAATGATCCATTAACTACTACAAAATCATATATATTTTGCCAAAATTCCAAGAAAAACAAAATATAATGCAATTTTACCTCTGGTGTCAGGATTAACATTCTTCTTCCCCCTTTTCTTCATCTGTTGACTAATGAAGTCAATCCACCCCCTCTTCAGCAAGTTCAATTGGTTTCTCTGCAGTGTTGGTTTCTGCTACTTTCACTGGGGGTTTATGTGGGGAAACAAGTTTTGTCTTACCATGGCTCGATGAGGCACTTTTGTTTGTCATAACCTTCACTTTCTTTAGCTTACCAAGGTTTAGGTTCTGAACAACATCACTATCTGAAGGTATACGTTCTATTAGTGTATGTGAATTTACAACACATATATGTTTCATGTATGAATCAGGTTCATGATGTTGATGCATAATAATTAAACAAAGACTCTTAAAAAATACAAATATTCCCTCTAAGGCCATGTGATTTTCATAATATGAATCAGTTTCATGTGTGATTTTCATATTGTGAATCAGTTACATGCATGTTTGTTTCCCCTCTTAACAGTATAGGCACAGTTCCAACCTCATATTGGTTAAAGATACATAAGAACAAAATGAATGACACACTTTGAACTTGGTATGAATTAGGATTTTTTAGACTACATTTTTTCTGCAAACTTTTCATCTTGTTTCCAAAAAAATAACAATATGATGATTAAATAAAAGGTATTTTGGGCAGAGGTGGTACATTGTAGTGGACTTGTGGCAGAGGGTCACTTGTCAGATCCGTGACTATATAAGGCCTTTTGATTATTAGTTCATGTTTTTATATTGATCATGGACACGTAAAATAGTATCCTCTTTGCAACATATTGGGTACCTTTATCTGTTACAGATAAATGCAATAAGCTATTTTCCAAGAATAAAATAACATGAGTTTATAAAATAGTATCCTCTTTGTAACAGATTGGGTCCTGTTATCTGCTATAGATAGGAGCAATAAGTTATTTCTCATGAATAAACTACCTCTTACTATTCATGAGATAAATATAGAACAATAGAAGTGGCTGAGTGAAGACTATGTATATGTTAATAGACAATAACTACAGAACTGCAATGCATAGTCCAAGAAAAGAGGAGGGTGGTCAAAATAAAGAGAAGGGATCATTGGACATAACAAAAAACTAAGGACTCAACATATTACATACCTGCAGTTTAGGCAAAAGTGCCTCAAGAGGTCTTTTTATAGAAAATTAACGCTCGTGTAGTCATTGTCTTAGAGAAATTTCAAACATATGTTATACTCCTTCCATTTGTATATTTGTCTCCTTTTTTCCATTTAAATCGACCACTTCCATTTTGCACCCTTTGTTAAAGTACATAAGAAACTTGTAATGTTTCATGCCTAATGTCTAAGTTTTTAAGATGCATGACAAGTAACTGATTCAAAATAATGCAGTTTTTAAGAATATCTTAAGCATAACAAATAAAAGTACTCATAAAATAGAAATAGAATAAAAAACCATTGGATTATGAAGGAAAACGCCATCCGTGGGACTCGAACCCACGACCAAAAAGCCACGCGCTCTACCAACTGAGCTAGAACGGCTTATGATTTTCGGTTGCCGGATTATCGACTATCATAAATTATTACTATTATTTAGGGCGTTTGAATTGCTTATTTGAACTGATTATTCAAAGTTTTTAACGTTCGGATTGAAAGAAAAATGTTTATATAATCAACCACCACCTACAGAAATCGAAATCGACTTTCACCTACAGAAACCAAAATCGAAGTCCAAATGGGTTTACAGATATCAAAATTAGGGCTGTAAACGAACCGAACGAACACGAACGGAGGCTTGTTCATGTTCGTTCGTTTAACTTAACCGAACAAACGAACGAACACGAACGGTAAACGAACGAAAATCTTTGTGTTCGTGTTCGTTCGTTTAGAAATAAGGTGTGTTCGTGTTCGTTTATGTTCGTTCGTTAACATGCTAAACGAACGTAAATGAACGAACATAAACGAACGGCCTAAACGAACATAAACGAACGGGCTAAACGAACATAAACGAACCGGCTAAACGAACATAAATAAATATTATTTGAATTCTAAGTAATTAAATAAAAGATTGTATATTAAATTTAATATATAAACGAACATAAACGAACGTAAACGAACGGTAAATGAACGAACGTTCACGAACGGTAAATGAACGAACGTAAACGAACGGTAAATGAACGAACGTTCACGAACATAAATGAACGAACGAGACTCCTGTTCATGTTCGTTCGTTTAACTAAACGAACAAAAAAAATTGTTCATGTTCGTTCATTTATTAAATAAACGAACATAAACGAACTTCCCGCCGAACGGTTCACGAACGGTTCGATGAACGTTCGGTTCGTTTACAGCCCTAATCAAAATCATAAGATGCAAGAAACCCTAGCGTAATAGTGCTGAATGCTGATGATTTCCGATTGCCTATGATCAAATATCATATATTAGGTTGTCCATGATCTGAGTAGCTGGGAAACAGAGAAATTTTCTCTATTGAAGATTGCTTTTGTTTCTGCAGGTGAGTTCAAACCTTGTTCATTATATTAATTTTTCCATATATATAGCTTACATGCGGTTTGTATCTCTAGCAATGGAGCCTTATTGTGTGGCAGGACTGTTTGTACGAATATTTTCTGTCACTACAACAGCATCTCTCATTGGAAATATGTCTCCTCCAAGAAGAGCTTCTTGACTTATTGAAATCGTCAGTAATCTCTCTCTATCTCTCTCTGTCTTACTAGAGAAGCATTTTTCGTATTGCCTCAATTTCGTTCTTTTTCTTCTGTATTGTAATACCCATGAGAACTTCCTACAATCATGAAAAATGATTGTATAGCTTCAGGAGTATCTTTTTGGTATATTGCTGAACCCATAGTTGTTGTGAGGTATGGTATAATTTTGATCTTTGGATGGCCTCTCTTACTGGGATAGTTTTTACAAAACTTCCTTCAAACTAATAATATCCTTGTGCAATGATGTGAGATTGGGCCCTGATCGGTCCTAGGGGACATGGGATCAATATATATGTACTATATAACAAACTGATCACATGCTGGGACTGAATGACATCCCCCATATTTATATTTTAGGTATTCGATGCATAGGAGAATGTATATTTTTCTTACATAATTTGTTATTAGTTTTATGGGCCCTTGTCTTCTGTAGGTAAAGCTATAACATTCTTAGAACAACTTTCTCCGTTTTCATTTGTGAGTGCAACTTTACAGAAAGTATGAAAGTAGTATGAGACATGATAAGATTTTCGGAACATTACTAATACTTTGATCTCCCGTTTCGTTTGTGGGATTTGGAATCAGATTCCATTCCAATTCCGTGTTTGGTTTAAAGGAAAGTCCAGAATTGAAATCCCACAAAAATTGGATTTAGAAATCCCAGGGTATTTCATGGGATATCGTTGGATTTGTTTGTAAATATGTTCTAAAATATATTAAAAACATTTGTTTGGTAACAATCAAAGGTAATTTTATTATTTCTAAATAATTTGTTTGTTTTTTATAAATTATCAATAAAGAATGGAATTCTTTTCCATTCCAAATCCTACAAACCAAACACACCAAAGATTCCTAATCCTTCTAATTCTAAATCTTTCCATGAAATCCAAATCCCTCAAAAACATTCCAGCAAACCAAAAGGGCCCTGAAAATATTTTCACTCAATAGTAAATTGCGTTTGCAATTAGGCTAGCAACAATTTGCCATCCATTCACGCATTGTTTCAAAGGAATTAAAATAAAAAATTTGGGTGTTTTTGCTACATTGAACTATAACTTCTGCTTATGTGTATCAACTTTCGCAGCTTCAGTTCATGTTTCCTTTCAGCTGCCTTATTTTATGATTCCTGAAATACATCCAACCATTATAGCTCTAATTTCTCTAAGTCTCTTGCTTAGAGAAGCTGGCATAACTGTTGATCAAAGCCAAAGCATTGCTGGTCAAGTGTGCAACATTCACAATTTTTCCTCTGACCATGCTTTTCATTTTTGGGTCATTCACAAATCCTTCGGAGCATGTGTCTTCATCTGTCATTGCGGAACTAACCCATGTTTGTATGTCGTTGATCACTAGCTCGGAATCTTTAGAACCCGATCGATTCATCTCCTCAAGTGATCCATTCAACTCGTAAACAGAGTCACTCAACATCTCAATGTAGTCTTTCATGGCGGCAACCTCTCGAGGAGCCATGCCATGCACTCGTGACAATTTTATCATTGCTGGGGAGGTGGAGCGGGTGGTGTCGAGGTGATGGATATAGCTATTTGTGCTAGTAGATTAGGGCTTGTTTGGATTGCACCTGCTCGAGTTGACAGTGAGTTGAAGCAGAGTGTAGGGTAAGTTGTCAAACTGCAAGATGATCTCATGAATTCAATATTTGTTTTCTCGAGGGCAGAGATGAAACTAATGGAGGAAGCCGTGTAGAGAAGTATTATCAGATTAAGGTTAGTGTTTTTTGCTAGAGAATTGGTCGAATATGAGCCCTCGATATCTTGTATATTTTTGTGTTGGATGGTAGTAGAAGTTTTAATTGGGGGTTGTAAAGAGAACTTTGTATAGCTCAAAGTTTGAAGCTAAAGTATAACCCAACCCAACCCAACCTGTTAAAAAATATAACCCAAACCAACCCACAACCCTTGCGGGTTGGTACAGGTTGGCAGGTTAATGCTTGATGGTTGATATGTTAAAATATTTCCGTTACTTTGGCCTTAGGACCATTTATATAAAAGTGTTCTATAAATTGGTATATTTATGTTTAAATATACTTAATTATTTATATTGTATCATTTGATGGAAATGATACATAAAGGGCAAAGTGGTAATTCCCTTTACACTACTTAAATAAAACCGAAAATTAATATATAAATAGAAAGGGGCATAAAAAGGGGCATTACAGTTATAGCCTTATATATCCTTAGACTCCTTTCATTTTAACAGCTCTTTGTTTGTACGATTCAACACCAGAGAATGGGAAAGAGAGAAAACAGTCTTTTTGTTCAATGATCTCCATCAATCAGTGGTGATTCAAAGGGATTACATAAAAGGACATGGCTTCATCCAATCATACTCCTATCAAGTTCAACCAAGCAAGTAAGTGTTTTCAATTTTCTTTTGGTTTTTGATGATTTGTGTTCAAATTGAGGAAGAAACGATTTCGTATGTATGTTTTTCTATGAAATTATCAATCATGTGGTATCAGAGCATGGTTATTCTCAATCAATTTGAACCAATTTATAAAATGAAAACCCTAATTCCCGTTCTTTGAAAATGTGGTATGAAATTGATAAAAACATAAAATGCATATCAAAGTGGGACGATCAAATTTATAAACAGAACCAATTTCATTGTAATGAAATTTATAATGGAATCATGTGGAATGGAATCAATTTCATTGTAATCAAATGCATATCCCGATTTCAAGTAACAAAATCAATTTAATTTTGAATTATTAGAACATGTGCATATATCCTGATTTCTAGAAACCATTCAATTTAATTTTGAATTATAATGGAATTTCATTACAAACAAAATCAAAGTGAGACATGTGGTTGATATGCATATGAAAATTGATTTTATAATAAGCCCTTTCTAACAATGCATATGAAAGTGTTTGATTATGTAATTTTTATATATTTTATTAATCCTACTTTCTGAAAATCGCATGCTTCTATGATATGCATCTGTAAATCCTATGCTTCTATAAATCCATCGGACCACTTTTATATGGTCTTTGAACCGTGGTAAAAATCCATCGAACCTTTTTTTTGTCCACAAGCAAATAACCGAGAAAGTTTGTAGTCGGGTTCTAAAGGTTCACAAGCAGTGACTTATTTAGAGCAGCGACCAACCGACATAATATTGACTATTAAGATGCGAACTGTTAACTCTTTCTCGTTGTCTTGTAACTGAATTGATTCGAGGGCTCCACTGTGTAATCTGCATATTTATTATATGCATAAATATGTTACACTCCCAATCATGGGCTTATTTTGTTTTCTTGATCATTAAACTAAATGGTACTTTGAATGGAAATTTAAATGATTGACCCAACGGTATATCATTTAATTTGACATTCAAAATTAAGTGATACCATATTATGTAATTATATATATTATCATGCAACCAACCCAATGGCTAATTGTTTGACAATATATATGATGGATTGTTAGCATAATTTGCATAGACATAACATCTCTGCCCAAAGGTGATATGTAGTGTTTATGTAGCGTAGTTTAGAATATTAATTGTGTCGTCTTGTTTGATTGTTGGTCATAACCAACGTGAAACCAATAATCAAACAAGACACAATCATGGCCTATTATTTTGGTGTTGATAATAGGCGATCTTCTAATTTATGATATTCTTGTTATTTTAAAATATCCCTAATATGTTTAGTCACTTCTTTACATACATTTGACTTCATAGTAACCCCTGGAACCACTCTGTCACATAACTATGGGATTGAGCCTTTGACTGGGACTAATTTCTCATCCTGGAGGGATAATGTAAAATTAACCCTTGGAGTTATGGATTTAGATCATGCGCTAAGACATGATCGTCCCGCTGAGCTCACTGCAACAAGTACTGCAGATCAAAGGCGAGCTTACGAACAGTGGGAGTGATCGAACCGCATGTCATTCATGATCATTAAAAACTCCATTTCAATAGCTATTCGCGGAGCCATTCCTGACTCGGACAATGCGAAAACCTACTTGGATTCGGTGGAGGAACAATTCAAGGGAACCTCCAAGGCTCATGCGAGTACCCTAATACTGAAGATGTTGACAAGCAAATATGATGGTATAAGCAGTGTGCGTGAGCACATCATGATGATGAGCGACATGGCAAACAAGCTTAAAGGCATGGACATGGAGATCAGTGAGGGCTTTCTAGTCCACTTCATAATGACTTCTCTCCTTGCACAGTTTGGTCCTTTCAAGATCAGCTATAATACGCAGAGAGATAAGTGGAAGATGAGCGAACTGATTGCAATATGCGTGCAAGAGGAGGAGCGTCTTAAGATTGAGAAGCCCGATGTTGCTTATGTCACTACTACAAATTCAGGCAATAGAAAGGGTAAAAGTCAATATGGAGAGAGTTCGAAGGCCTAGAAAACAAGTACAAATAACACTCCGAGTTCACGTAAGCCAAAGGGACCCCCTCGCTGTAAGTTTTGTCATAAGAAGGGACACTTCCGGCGAGAATGTCCAAAATTCAAGGATTGGTTAGCTAAGAAAGGTAATATCGCTTCTTATATGATTTATGAATCCCTTAATATTAGCGTTCCATCTAATACATGGTGGATTGACTCCGCTTCCATGGTACATGTTACAAATTCCTTACAGGGATTCCATACAACCCAGACATTGCCAAGAAACCAAAGGAACATTGAAGTCGGGAATGGAGCAGATTTAAGTGTTGAAACCGTAGGAACCTTACCTTTAGTAGTGAAAGGGGGCTTCTGTATATATTTATATGACACTTTATAAGTACCGAGCATTACTCGGAATTTAGTATCTGTACCTAAACTTAATAAGTGTGGTTATAAACTACTATTTGATGATGGTATAGTTACTATTAGCCTAAATTCTGATGTTGTTGGTTTTGGTTATTTGGAGGGTGACTTTTACAAATTACGTTTGGATGATGACTTCTCGAAATCCCTATTAGTATATAATGTCGATGAGAATATACATAAAAGAAAACGAGATCTTGAAACTTCATCTATGTTATGGCATCAACGCTTAGGCCATATTTCACGAGACCATATGTTGAGCCTCGTGAGAGATGGAGTATTACCGAATCTTGCTTTTACTAATTTTAATACATGTATCAAATGTGTTAAAGGGAAAATGATAAAGGGAAATAAGAAGGGTGCCGCTAGGAGTTCCGGTCTATTGGAACTAATACACACCGATATTTGTGGACCTTTTCCCGCGGACACAAATCATTCATTACCTTTATAGATGACTATTCACGTTATATGTACTTGTACTTAATTAATGAAAAATCCAAATATCTAGAAATGTTTAAACCTTGAAGGCCAAAGTTGAAAATCAACTCGACTGAAAGATAAAGGTAGTGAGATCGGATCGAGGGGGAGAGTATTGTGGTTGACATATTGATGTAGGTCAATCTCCCGGTTCTTTCTTTGAATTTTGCAAGAAACATGGGATTGTAAATTGGTATACCATGCCGGGTACCCCATGCCGGGTACCCCTCAGCAGAATGATGTTGCTGAGAGGCAAAATAGGACCTTTTGGACATGGTACAAAGTATGCTGGCAAACACTAACCTACCAAAATTCTTATGGACCGAGGCACTAAAAACGACAGTCCATATACTTAATTGAGTTCCTTCTAAGTCTGTTCCGAAAACCCCTTATGAAATTTGGATAGGAAGGAAACCTAGTTTAAGGTATATGAAAATATGGGGCTGTCCGGCCGAAGCTAAACTCTATATTCCTCAACAAAGAAAACTTGACATGAAAACAGTTAGTTTCTCTTTCATAGGATATCCCGAACGCTCAAAGGGATATCGGTTCTATTGTCCATCTCACAGTACTCGAATAGTCGAAACTCGACATGTCGAATTTCTTGAGAATTCAAATATTAGTGGGAGTAATCCCAATAATGATGTCGATCTCCATGAGATGAATGAAGTAAGTCCTAAAATGACAGTACTTTTTCCTCAAAATGTGCCTCTTGAGGAACCTAATGCCCAATCAGTACCACACGATGAAGGTACATCAACTTTTGAAGCAAATAATGATGGACCTCAAAACTGCATTTCTTAATGGAGATTTGCATGAAGATGTGAACATGACCCAACCAGAAGGTTTTAAGTCTGAGGGTCAAGAACACTTGGTTTGCAAACTCAAGAAATCAATCTATGGGCTAAAACAGGCATCACGTCAATGGTATATGAAGTTTGATGAAGTCAAGAAGAAGAACGACTTCATTAAAAATCAAGTGGATTAGTGTATATACCTCAAGATGAGTGGGAGCAAATTTACTATACTTGTCCTTTAAGTAGATGATATCCTATTGGCAAGCAATAACATTGATATGTTGCATGAGTCAAAGCGCTTACTTTCGCGCAATTTTGATATGAAGGATCTCGGTGAGGCCTCATACGTAATTGGTATTGAGATTCAACGAGATCGTGCCAATGGAACATTAGGTTTGTCCCAGAAAGCATATATTGAACGTGTCCTTACACGTTACAACATGCAACATTGCTCACCTTCGGTTGCTCCCGTGGTTAAGGAGATGTTTTCGGAACCTTCCAATGTCTGAAAACAGAAGTAGAAAAGGATCAGATGAAACCAATCACTTATGCTTCTATAGTAGGGAGCTTGATGAGCATGAGCTTGATGTATGCTCAGGTTTGTACACGTCTTGATATCGCTAACGTAGTGGGCATGCTAGGCAGGTATCAGTCTAACCTTGGCCTAGATCACTGGAAGGCCGCTAAGAAGGTCTTACGATATCTTCAGGGGACTAAAGCCTACAAACTTATTTATATAAGAACGGATTATTTGGAAGTGATAGGATATTCCAACTCTGACTTTGCTAAATATAAAGATGATAAAAAGTCGACCTCGGGATACATTTTTATGATGTCAGGCGGAACCATTTCATGGAGGAGTCACAAGCAACAATTGACGACAACCTCAACTATGATGGCGGAATATGTTGCGGTATATAATGCTACATGTCATGGAATGCTTTTGAGGAATCTAGTTAAAGGACTCAAGATAGTCAACTCCATTTCAAGACCGTTGAAGATCTATTGCGACAATTCTGCTGCCGTAAGTTATTCGAACAGTAACAGTTCAAGCGGGGCTGGATTGTATCTTGAAACAAAGTACTTGTTCGTTCGAGAACGTGGAGAGGAAAATAACCTTTGTATCGAGTATATCAACACTCACGATATGTTAGCGGTTCCAATGACGAAAGGTCTACCACCAAGAGTTTTCAAGAACTTGTGATGAAGATGGGTTTTAGGCGAGACCTTGTATGATATACTAGTGATGTGCTTAATTATAATTAGAACAAGTATTTAACTTTGATTTCCTCATGTATCTCATCGTTTGTCTACACTTATGAATTGTGCGCACTTACATAAATCTTATAGACAAATCTTATGTTTATTACCACATTATGGTTATTGTGATTTGTGGCCTTCATTATGTGATATCTTTATACAAGTACCTTAGTATGATTGATGGGGGTCCTGTATCGATAATGATACATGTAACTATATCTTTCTGCTATGGTGTGAGTATGAAGGATGTTTAGAACGCTACTTGGCCAACTTAATGACAAATGGTCACTCGGCCAAGTGGGAGAATGTTAGAATATTTCCGTTACTTTGGCCTTAGGACCATTTATATAAAAGTGTTCTATAAATTGGTATATTTATGTTTAAGTATACTTAATTATTTATATTGTATCATTTGATGGAAATGATAACATAAAGGGAAATGATAACATAAAGGGAAAAGTGGTAATTCCCTTTACACTACTTAAATAAAACCGAAAATTAATATATAAATAGAAAGGGGTATAAAAGGGGCATTACAGTTATAGCCTTATATATCCTTAGACTCCTTTCATTTTAACTGTTTTTTTTTGTACGATTCAACACCAGAGAACGGGAAAGAGAGAAAACAATCTTTCTGTTCAATGATCTCCATCAATCAGTGGTGATTCAAAGGGATTACATAAAAAGACATGGCTTCATCCAATCCTACTCCTATCAAGTTCAACCAAGCAAGTAAGTGTTTTCAATTTTCTGTTGGTTTTTGATGATTTGTGTTCAAATTGAAGAAGAAACGATTTCGTATGTATGTTTTTCTATGAAATTATCAATCATGATACAATTACGAAAGCAAAAGAAGAGAAAACTCTTAAAAAACCAAACAACTAAGTCACTAACATAGAGCAATAGGGCAAACTAGTAGTTGTAGTCTCGCAGTGGATTGACTCCAAGCCTATTCCGACCCAATCCTTGTAAAAATTTGGAACATGAATCAATTTTTGTTTCGTCCGGGTTGGGTTCATCGGCCTATTTTTTGGTTTGGGTTGGGTTGGGTTGGGTTGCCGGTCTATCGGGATTTTGTATAGCTTTACTTCAGATCACCTCAACTTTATGATGTTATATTTCTAGTTTTATTGTACATCATTTTGAAAGTTACTTCATCTCCATTAAAGATGTGTGTCTCGGACATATGACCTTATGACAACCTCTTATGATACTTGAGGGGCAAGGAGTCTAGGGTTTTTGAATCGATGACGTTTGTTTGTTCTTGATTTTAGTTTCTATTTTTTCTTAGGTATTCATTATCAAGGTTTTAAAAAGCGGAATCGAGACTCGAGGTGTTTTCCTTCCACGCCCTGAGGCGTAAGTTTCATGGTGGTCCGAGCCACAAGCCTCGAGGCGTAAAACAAATAAAATTCATAATATTAATGATAAGCCATAATTCCATACGAAACTTTAAACATCATAGATTCTTAAAATTACTAACTGTAAGTCTAAAAACATATCAATCTACAACTTATTGTTCCCTGTAGCATGATCAAGTTGTATAGCTCCACAATTGTATCCATAATCACTATCACAAACTAAAAAGAACTTACTTTTTGGGTTGGCCTTTGAGATGAATATCTCCTTGAGAGAGGAAAAAGTAAGAAATGCAGTAGAAAAAAAAATAGGGTTTGGAGAGGTATTCTCGGTGGAGAAGAAAAAAAGGAGGAGAAGAAAATATGGGAAGAAAGGAGGAGGAGAAAGACAAAAGTAGGATTAGGAAATGGAAATGTAACATTTGTTTCTGATTGGTAAGATAAAAGTACATCCTAAAGGCTTCTTTGTACTTTAAATTATAAAAGTACAATTGAGTGTTTGACTTTACTTGAGAAAAACTTGAGTAATATATTTTTTTTTCTCGCCTCATCAGGCACCTATTCTCAACAAATCAAGGCAACAGCAAATTCAGGTGTGCACCTCAGAAATGCCTCACGCCTCAACGCCTCAAGGCACCGCCTCACCAATTGAGGCTTAAGCCTCATCTAGGGACCATGAGGCGCCGCCTCATTAGTGGTTTTTGACCGCCTCGCCTTGAGGCGTACGCCTCACATGATTTTGAAAACCATGCTCATTATTACTATTATATATGGCAACATAAAAGTTCTTTCATTTAGAGAACGGTGAAGCGATTTGATTTGGATCTTTAATCATGTTATGCTGCTTTTGGCAACCGATGCACACATAGAACAGTAGTGCATTTTTAACCCTACACACCCTTCTCTCTTGTTCAAAAGCTGCAGAACCACATATTTCACACACTAGATCTGGCAGAAGTGGGACATTTTACTTGTTCTAAGCTACCCCTTTTATCCATCCTTTTCCTCCTGTCATTCTTACAACTTAACCAAATCAGCCACCTACACTTTCACCAGAGCCTACTTCCTTAAATCATCATGTCATACTACTAGGTTCCGTGACTTGTGCTTTAGCACTTTATCCCCCTATTCCAGTATTATTCAAGAAGCCCGACGGAACTAGTGGAGTCGTCTTGACTGTGAGCTTTCAATTCTCATTCTATGTATGAGAATACATAAATCGATGGTGGTTAGTGGTTATGAAGGAGTTGGTTTGTCCAGATTTTGTGGAGTTGTTGGGAAGGTGATCACATGGGTGAGTATAGCCATGACTGATGACGATACATGTACAGATGCATTTGAAGGAGATGAAATGGAAATTAAAGGCTCCATTAGAGTTAATATATATAATCTTTCGAGGTAAATTAGCAATATTTCGGCTCTCGGTCAGAGCCAGAAAATCTACTTAGGTGACCAGTTTATAAATTTCTCGAGGCCGAAAATTACTTCATCTATGATTTATATTTTTAAACAGTTTTATTAGCTATAAAAATGAACTGGAAACGGCCGTGCTTGTGAGCCCATAGAAAAGCCAATTCATTGCTTGAGTAGGCATGTAGGATTGGATGTGAATGAGTGGAGACAAAAAGTTTGTCTAATTGAGTGTGGGGTTTTGGATGTTTAAAGAAGTCATGTTGCAAGTGCTGTTGTAGAATTACCCCTTTTGCCCCAATGAGAACGAAAAAGCTTATTTCGATGTTCAGTATTAACTACAACATTGTTTTTCAATAAGAATTTGGGTTAGATTTGACACTTGGTTCTTCTTTCCTTATAACTTGCATTTTTGCACAAGCTGGGGTATTCATGAAAAGAGCTGTTTTACCCTTTAGGTTGAGGATAAGTCTGTGTACATCCCACCCCCAACCCTGCTTTTGAGATGGATAACCTGTTTTGTTTGATTTGGTTTGGTGTTTTAGCTTCCTAGAGTTTTACTGTTATAGGAAAACTAAAAGAGGATACGTCTGTGTACATCCCACCCCCAATCCTGCTTTTGAGATGGATAACCCGTTTCGTTTGATTTGGTTTTGTTTTTCAGCTTCCTAGGAGTTTTACTGTTATAAGAAAACTACAAGTTTAGTTGTTAACATATTTTGTCTACTTGTCATGTTAGGAGAGTGTTTTAAACACTCGATTTCGAATATATATTTTTTAGATCACCATAAGTGTCTTGCAATTCTCATTCATATGGGGTGGTGTGGGACCAAAAAAATCTAATATCGTCAAACAAAACTGATCTACATTACTTGTAGCCAACATAAAAGATTGTTTTTTCTCTCTCCATTCCCATTGTCAAGGAAACAAACTGAAGGACACACACACACACACACACATATATATATATTTTAAGATTTGATAGTATACTTTATTTATAATTTTATATATATATATATATACATATATATATATATTTATGTTCTATATATTATAATAAATCATATTAAGAATACCAAATTAATCTTCTAACTAAATTCTAGTTGTGTACCCGTGAGATGATGCAAAATTTTATTATAAGCAGTAATGGAAATTTGATGCGATTTCTCATTAAAAAGGAAATCCGAAATTTATGAAATTACAATACTTTGTAATCATACAAAGGTGTACATAAACAGCGCGAAAGTATTTTCGGTATTTTATGAGAAAACACACCTCATGGTGAATAGTCGAAAGTATGTTTTCTTATATGGTGTGTTATTAGTTTTCTGGGCCCTTGTCATAATGTGAGCTTTAGAAAGTGGACCACATTCTTAAAGAACTTTCCTCATTTTCATTTTAGACTTCCAATTTACAGGAAGTATGAAAGCAATATGAGGCATGATCATATGTTCACTCAATAGTACATTGCATTTGCAATTAGGCTAGCAACAATTTGCCATACATTCACATTGTTACAAGGAATTAGAACAAAAAATTTGGTTTTTTTTTGCTACATTGAGCTATAACTTCTGCTGGTGGGCTTGAAGTTTCGCTGCTTCACTTCATGTTTCCTTTCAGCTGCCTTGTTTTATGATCTTGAAATAGATCCAACCATCATATCTCTAATTTCTCTGAATTTCCTGCCTAGAGAAGCTAACATAACTGTTGGAAAGGGATCAATAGTGATATGGGTTTTCCAAAATGGCAAAACCCATGTATTCCTTATTCATAATCTAAATAGATTAGTGACTTGTACTTGATGGTTTGTATATTTTATACTCTTAAAATTTTAGTGTTTTATCTAAATGTTTTATAAAATAGTATAGATAAAATGAAGATATATCTTGTATTGTAATTCCTGTGAAAACATTTTGGAATCATGAAAATTGACTGGTTCATTTCTGAGTACTTTGTAAGGTGATTTTGGCCTTTGAATGGCCTCATACATCACATTTTGATACTTTTTATAAATTTATCAAACAAATTATATTCACATTTTGATACTTTTTATAAATTTCTCTCTCAAATTAGAAATCTTTTATAATGTAGAACAATGCATAACAACAAAAAGTGGTCATATGCTGGGACCGAGTGAGTGATATCCCCTTATTTATATTTTGGGTTTTTGATGAGAAAATATACCTCATAGTGAAATAGGAGAAAGTATGTTTTCTTATATGGTGTGCTATTAGTTTTCTGGCCCCTTGTGTTCTTTAGAAAGTGGATAGCATTCTTAAACAATTTCCTTTTCATAGACTTCCTTTTCATGACGATCCGATGAATTCGACGTTTGTTTTCTCGAGGGCGAAGATGAAACTGATGGAGGAAGCCATGTAGAGAAGTATTATTAGCATAGCGTTTTATGCTAGATTTTTGGTTGAATATGAGCCTTCCATATGTTGTATATTTTTGTGTTGAATGGCAGTAGAAGTTTTAATTGGGGGTAGTAAAGAGAACTCTGTCTAGCTCAAAGTTTGAAACTAAAGATGTAGGTTATGGAAATGGAGCAAACACTCCAAATTTATAGGAAATAAATGTAGATATCGATGAGGTTNAGCCATGTAGAGAAGTATTATTAGCATAGCGTTTTATGCTAGATTTTTGGTTGAATATGAGCCTTCCATATGTTGTATATTTTTGTGTTGAATGGGGGGGGGGGGGGGGGGGGGGGTAAGTAAAGAGAACTGTGTCTAGCTCAAAGTTTGAAACTAAAGATGTAGGTTATGGAAATGGAGCAAACACTCCAAATTTATAGGAAATAAATGTAGATATCGATGAGGTTTATCTTCTAAACACTTTGTCGTCTTAGATGATCACCAGCAATAATTAATGAAAAGATATGAAAGCTCGTCTTTATCTTAGACAAAGTATGATCAAGTCTTTTGCCAAAGTATCTTCCAAGTAGGTCTTAGCAACATGCAATCATGCAACCTTTAGCCGTCCTACGTTGAAGGATATGCGCCACAAAGTTGGATTTTCTTTTTCATTTTTACTTAATTACTTAATTACTGAATTCTGTTAGCATTCTCACTTTTCAATAATTTTCTAGTTTAGTTGGTAGATCCAATTCCTTAGCTAACTTGGGCTTCACCATTGGATGGGCAGGACCGGGGTCTAGAAATGGGATGAAGATTGCAACGTCTGGAAGTTGGACCGCTGGGGATAAAGAATTGCAATAAACTTTCCTCACCACTTGCTGCTCGACTTGAACAGGTGCTTTCTCTATCTATCTCTATCAACTCTCTCTCTTAGATGCATGAATTGTTTTGGCTTATTGAAAAGATATTTATTTATGTCTATATTGCAAAAGTGTAGATCTTTTAATATCTAGTAGATATAATGAAACGGAAATCAAGCAAGAATTCGAATGAAATTTGGTTTTTTGATGTGCTTAACAAGATATACATTACAATATTATGATTTACTTGTAGGAGCTTGCAATTAAAGGTTCCAGCTTACTTCAATTACCTCAATTCTTTGGCTAGTCTCTGGCCAATGAACATGATCTGTAGGTGCTTTCAAGGTCAACGCATCAGATCATTAGACTCTGCCAACTTTGCTTCCAATTTCATTGGAACCGAATGACCCTTTTCTTTCTTTTTGGTCATCAGATTGCCTCAGATGTTACATTCCCGGTTGTATTTTTGCATACCCATATGACATTTACATGATGTTCACTAAAGATGCGAGTGGCAAACATGTGACCTTAATCATGATAAGCTTTTATGATTCTTTAGGGACATGAAATCTAGGGATTTGAATGGATGGCATTTGTTTGTTCTTGATTTTGGGTTCTATTTTCTTAGTTATTCATTATGGCAACATAAAAGTTGGTTCATTTAGAGAAAGATGAAACCATTTGATGTGGTTTATAAGGTCTGCTTACATGTACCCTTTCCATATCCTATTTCGTGTTCGATTTGGTTTCATTTATTAAATACTAGTTGTGCACACCTTATGTTATGCAATTTGATGCAAAAAGAATTTTAAACCGAAAATGTATTATTAATGTAGATCCTATTTTTTTTTTTTTTTTTTTGTAAAGGATTGATGGTGAGATGTGGACTTTGTAATACATTAGTAATTTGTATTACACTCTTACAATTTAAAAGTTTTACTTAAATGCTTTATAAAATAATGTAGGTAAGCTAATGCTTTTTGGGTTGTCAAGTTCTAAAGTTTGAATTTTATGTTTTATCTACCCTTTAGAAAGTCTTTCGACACAATTATGTCTTCGTCATCCCTTTTACTGGAGAAGCTTTTCTCTTATTGTCTCAATTTGCGCTTAACTTCTGTACTTTAATCCCCATGAAAACTTATTAGGATCAAGAATAAATGATATGAGGTATGATGGTATGATGTTCATCTACGAATGGCCTCAGATGTCATCCTCAGATACCTTTTATAAATATCCTCCAAACAAATTATATACAATACATGTGCATTTATGTTTAGATTGGGACCATTTCTTCCCTCTTACTCCCACATCAGAAATATGTAGAAGACCCTACAACAAAATCTCATCACATGCTATGACTGAATGGTTAACATCCCCCCCCTCCCCCCCAAAAAAATAAAAATAAAAACACACACGGACATATACATATTATATAATGTGGTGATGAAATGAGAACTACAAAAATGTTACAAATCTGTGAAAACCGATATTTTATCAGCTATGTTTTTAAATATTGTTTCACATATGTTAAAATTACATGTGAAAATTCATAGAGTGAAACATATACATGTGAAATTATTACATTATGAAACATATGGGTTGGGTTCCGTTGAGAAACATAATAAGGGATCTCCATCCTTAAACGCACATTAGGATGAGATGCATTGGGATCAATCTCCATATCATTTGTCGAAAAAAATATTCTTAAATCGGTTATCAGGGGTTTGACTTTTTCCGGTTATCAAGTAACCTTTTTATGGTTCATATAAATAATTAACAACCTACTAATCTTTTGCTATAAATCACTAACACTTAATGAAAAGTTTTGAGGAGCAATATAAGCAACACCTATATTGTTGTTCAAGTCTATTTCCATGGTTCCTATTATAGCTTGATCAAGATTAGAAAATCTATTGTCAATCAAGACTAACAAGGCTTTTGTTCCTAAACCAGTTCTATGAAGACCTTTTACTGCAATAATTAAAAGTCCAAAATGTAGAGTGGTTCTGCTGGTATGTCTTAATCTAATGCTAGCTTCTCTAGTCATTAAATTAATGGAAATAACTCTTCCTTGGGGTACAACAAGATTTTGTAAACTATGGTGTCTAAAAAGACCAGGGTTTCTTTCGAATATCCCAGTAGAATAAAGTCTAATAGGATTAAATGCTTCTAACTGATTATTGTTAAGAAGCTGTTCACTTCTATCAACATTAATCATATCTTCAAGTCTAGAAGTGTTAGAAGATCTTCGAGAAAATAACCTTCGTAGGGTATTGAAATTTAGCCTAGTTTCTTGTCCAACAATTTGAGACCTCCTGTTGTTCACAGATTCATTTTCATTGATAGTTCTAGAACGACCAAGAAAAAGAGTTCTACTTGTCATTTTGCTTGTAAACAAGAAAATTGGTTTTGACTTTAAGTGATTTTTGTAAGCATGTTACTTTACAAATCTAGACACTAGGATATGAAAAATTTTTAGGAAAAAATCTGGCCATAGAGATAGTGTTTTTAGGAAGACTAATTGGAATAGCTGGAAGTCAGTATAATGTTGATATTGACTCAATCATACAGACGGTGTCTTCTAGAGGAATACAAATGATACCTCCTGTCCAGATTGATTCTCAAACCATTGCTGGAAGTGAATGGACCATTCCATTCCATTCCATAGAGAACCATCTACAATTGTCCCCACTAGTTATGTCTCTTACATTAACCCAGTGGATCTAAATCATTGAGATTTAGAAATTACAAGGACAATGCCTTATCTTCAAATGTTTATGATGAAAGTGAAACTATTGATGAAGATCTGCATAGATTTTCCACTAGTTTTATGAATATTGAGCTTAGTGATGAATGGGATACATTAGAAGAAGACTCTAAGTACTTTGATTCTAGTAACCCAAATGAGATCAAACCCTTTTTAGTCAAATATACTCCTCCTGAGTCGAGTAAGACTAAAATTGAAGACATAAAACCTACTGGATGGAATGAATGTGATCATAAAATTCTTTACCCTAAAGAATTATTTGGTTATACTCTGAATCCTCAGGAACTTGAAGAAATGGAAGCTCTCCTTAAGAAACAAGGACAACTTCATGAATCACAAATTATCTATCAAGATGATTTGGGAAACATAAGAATGACTCCAAAAGATGAAGATCTTTTAGACTCTTTCTTATCTGATTCTGTAGAGTCCATTAACTTTGCTCTTATGAATGAAGGAAGTTGATCTACTGTCACACACCCTGTACCTGGAAGACTTGAAACCATGGCTTATGAAACAGGTATACCTTCTAGAACACAAGCTAAAGGTTATGTTGAACCAACCCTTAGTTATAGGAATAAAGGAAGAAGATTACCAACTGATCCAACCTTCACTTGGAAATCTACACCTTTGTTGAATCTAACTGATATTCATCCTCAGTTATGGAACTCTTATCTTGAAACCTGGTCTCAAGAAGTACATCGTGACTACACAACAAAATATCTTGAAAAAGATATTAATGCCGAGGTAATGATTTCTATTGCTGAAAATTATCTTGGAACTACTGCACTTGCTGCATGGGAAGATTGGAAAAAACATTTCCCTGAACCACTTGCACAACTTGTCTCACAAGGAAACAACATAAGGAATTTTACCTCAACAATTCTTAGAATTATTAATGGTGGAGATACCTTATCTGGTTTATCAATAAGACAAAATGAAGCTCTTAAACTCACCTTTTTGGACTAATTCATACTTTTTTTCCCCTAAAACGCACTCTTGGCTAACAGTGGGTACTTTTTCTGAAGTTAAACATCCTTACGTCTGTTGTTTTTTCAAAGAAGATTTTAACTTTCTTAGCATATCTTAAGACAATTTTTTAAAATTACAACCACGACTTTTCCCAGAGGTTTGGCACAATGCCTGACAGTTATACCCCTGTCATGGGTATGAACTAACAGCAACCAAATTTCTTTATGATATAATTCATGAGATCTTATCTTTATAAATAAAGATTATAAAAGATAATAAGAATATAAATTTCACAACATGATTTGGCTTTCTAATAAGAGTTTTAGCCTGCCATAATAATAAAAACTAACCTTGTATTTATACAGTCGGTTGATTACAGAAATAGATGATTACAAATCTTCAAACTCAAAACCTTACAATATTTAGCACTCTCTAATATTTCTCTGGTAGATTCTTATTGTGTTTGAAACACCTACAAGAGCAACTTATTTATAGTAGAAAAAGAGAAAGCAACCGGTTACCAAAGGCTATTACCGGATCGAAATTCAAAATATGAACAGAGAAAGTTGGGGCATGATTGAGACTTATGCCACAATTTTCATCACTCTTTTAGAAAAGCAAAATCAAGATGCTTTTTTAGTCCTCCACATTTGTCCAATACAGCTGTGATCATACAGGTGTATTATTCCATGATGTTTTGTCCTAAAGCGCTTTGTCTGCTAACCTTTTGAGAGCTTTGTCTTTGAAGAAGATTCTCCATTTATCTTATGCATTGGCTTCATCATTAAAGAATTTGAGAAAAGAATAAGCAGCAACTGCAAATGGTACATAGATTTTGACCGTAGGAGTTTCTCCAAATAATGAGTAGTCTTCAGATGGTAATATTTCAGAATTCCAGAAGAAGTCTGAATAATGAACATGGTAATACCATATCTTTAGATCTTCAAGGGATTGACCGGAGATGTATTGCCAATTAGGATAGTGAAGTAACAACTTATCGTTCCAATCTGAAGAAAATGTTTTTGAAAGTATCTTGATAGCTGAACAACTAGGTTCAGGTTCAGATTTCTAGAATTTTGGAGGTGAAGAAAAGATGTCCACCAAGATGATATAATCATCATATGTTTTAACCAATTCAATAGCTTCAATAACTCGAACTGGAAGCCAATTGATTTGATCAATATYAGATAGGATTAGTCCGCAAAGTAATCCATACTTGAAAAGATCATGAAAACTTATTTTTTCATTTCGAAACATTTGTTCAGATGCAATAGATAAATCAATCTGAATTGTTCTAAAAAATATTCGTTTTTCATCATCTGGTATTGGAATCTCTTCCAATTGTACAGAGAAACCTTGAATAGGTGATCGTGAAATAACCATCAGTCATTCTTGGTATTTTAAAAAGGTTTCAAAGTTGATGTCAGAGAGATCAACTAATTCTTTAAGAAAGTGAAAACAATTAAGATCTAGAATCAATAATTGTTTTTTAACAAGATCTTATGGGTTTGGTAAAACATTTTTACCTTTCATCTGTGAAGATGTAGAAGATGTCATTAAAGTATTTTCACAAGTGAAGTCCATATTTTCATCATCATCAAGAGAATGATGAGTTTCAAAGATAGGATCCAAATAATAGTTGAAGCCTACTTTATCATGAGTAACTCTGAGACATTCAAAAAGATTGTGAAAGCCCTTCCATAAAGAAGAAGGAGGTTTCTGAGCTTCAATCTTAACAGCAACATCTGTCCATTTTTTGTAAATTCCCTTATAAGGTCCATTCTTAAGGAGATAACAATAAAATCATTTTGGACATTGCTTAATATCATTAAATCTTTGAGCAACCGAGTTAATAATAAAAAATTTCTCATTGGTTTGGTCAGATTTTGTTTTAAGATTCCATATAGAGTCACAAATGGAAGCTTCTTCTTTTGTAAGTCTAGATCTTAAGTTGAAAACAAACTGCTTATCTGAAGGATAAACAGGAATAAACTGTCTTCCAACTTGAAGTTTATCTTCAGTAACTGGAATATTTTCTTTCTTGACAACTCTCGGTTTTGGCATCCTGCAAAACAATATTAAGTGGTAAATCTTGATAAGAGATCAGGAATAACATTTGTCTTGCCTTTGATATGCTCAAAATTAAATTTTATTCCTTTGCCGATAATACATTCATTTAATCTTAGCCATCTGTTTGATAAAAGTTTAGATTCTTTTTTCATATTAGCAAATTTGACTAAAGATTCACAGTCAGTTCTGAGTGTGATTTCCTTCTTCCCTGTTAAAATGAGGGCAAAAGATTCACAAGAATTAATAACAGCTAGGACTTCAAAATCCAAAGATGTTAATCTTCCTTTTTCTTTGTAGACTCCTGAAGAGTATCTACAGAGTTGTTCTTCATGGATTGAGGAATATTTTGAGAGTCTTTTTAAAAGAATTCCTCCCCATCCATGTGCAGATCCATCAGTTTGAACAATTAAATAGTCTGAATCCAGAGGTAAACTCATTTCAGGAAGATTCATGACTAATTGTTTCAATTTTTGAACAAGTTTAATATCTTCTGAATTAAACTTTCTTGTTCCTTTAACTGAAGTTCTGTTGTAAAGAGGAGCAATATATTTAGAAATATCCTTTATAAAAGGTCTAGCATAATTTAGAGAACCTAAAAAGGTCTAGAGTTGTTTCAAGTTTTCTAATTTATCTGGATATTCAGAAATCTTTCTAGATATATGAGGTTGGAGTTTAATCCTTTCTTTTCCTATTTCTACACCAAGAAATTCAATATGTTCTCTTAAAAGTTGCATTTTCTTGAAAGAAATCGCCATTCCTTCTTTTTCAAAAATTTTGAAAACAGTATACAAATGTGCATAGTGTTCATTTTTGTCTTTGGAGAATACCAGGACATCATCAATGTAGACACATGTAAAATTAGAAGTGTTAGAAGATCTTCGAGAAAATAACCTTCCTAGGATATTGAAATTTAGCCTAGTTTCTTGTCCAACAATTTGAGACCTCCTGTTGTTCATAGATTCATTTTCGTTGATAGTTCTAGAACGACCAAGAAAAGGAGTTCTACTTGTCATTTTGCTTGTAAACAAGAAAATTGGTTTTGACTTTAGGAGCAGTCTTCTTCTCAAAAGTTGTTGAAAGTTTTGAAAAATTCTCAACAAGAGTATTAAGATCAGTAGGGTGTAAAGTTTCTTTGAGAGAAAGTTTATCAACCTTATGGTGTAAAGATACTAAAAGAGAAATGATTATATTGTTTTGCGAAACAACTAATTTGTTTGATTCAGAAACAATATTATTTGTTTCAAANTGATTATATTGTTTTGCGAAACAACTAATTTGTTTGATTCAGAAACAATATTATTTGTTTCAAAGTAACCAGGAGTTTTTGGAAAACTTTGGTTGCAAAACTTATAAGCWTCTTYAAGTATTTTTCCTTCAWAATTTAAGTTCATTTAATTGAGAACCAATTTTTCAATTTGTTCTAAATGAATCTTAATTTTTTCAAACTGATCTTGAGATTTTCCAGAACTGCAAGAACTTTTTCTTGAGAAATAGAATCTTTTGATTTTTGAATAGGCTGGCTATTAATCAAAAAATTATATTTCTTTTCAAAACTCACAAGTTTTTCTTCAAAACTCACAAGTTTTTCTTCAAAGAGAGAAAAAGTTGTTTTGAGGTATTCTAATTTGTTTTCCAAATTATGAATAGCTCTTTTCTTTTTAATTAATAAATCATGAATAAATTGCCAGATATGGGTATTTTTATTTTGATTTATTTCAAGATTTTTTCCCATATTTACTATTAAATCTACAAGAGTGTTAAGCTGAGAATTGCTACCATGAAATATATGATTTACAGACTCTTTATAAAAAAGACACTTAATGCTATTATTATCTAAAGATGTAATAAGTCTACTTGGCTGAGATATTTCTAAATTTAAATATTCTAATTTATTCATAAACAAACAATATTAGAAGAATAAAATAAAACACACAAAACTCATACACAAAAAAAAAAACAATTGAAATGGTAGTACAGAAAAAGAAGAATTACAAAACCCTAGGATTATTTGTACCCCTGATAATTGTTCTTGTAACAATAATAGTTGTACAAAAAAACTAGTGTCTCTTAGTCCTAATAGGACTTTAAATGATTTTCCTAACTTCTCTGAACTATTGGAAAATGAATTTAAAAATGATGACTCCTTTAAAGATTTTTTTTTTAGACTTATCATATGATCTGATAAAACCCCATATTCTGAATCAAAAACTTGTAAGTAAATCTTTTACTTATGAAGATGTTTTATATATGGTGGATCATTTACAAAAGACTGAAATTATTGGCGAAATTCCAACCAAGTTTTGGGAAAGGAATAAAATCTTTTGTAAACTTGAGATAATTAATCCAGATTTAGGAATAAAGACAGAAATGCCTAAATATGATAATTGGACTATTGAAGAGTTCAAGATGCATATTTCTCAATTACTAAAGCTTGGACTAATTACAAGAAGTGCTGCTTTTATAGTTCAAAAAGAATCTGAAAGAAAACGTGGTCAATTACGAATGGTCTTTAACTATAAAAGATTGAATGACAATACCCATATTGAATGCTATTGTATTCCTACTAAAGAAATTTTATTAAATAAAATTCAAGGTGCTAAATGGTTTTCAAAATTCGATCTCAAATCTGGATTTTGGCAAATAAAAATGCACCCTGATTCAATCCCATGGACAACTTTTACATGTATTGAAGGACATTTTGAATGGAAGGTAATGCTTTTTGGTTTAACGAATGCCCCTCAGATTTTTCAAAGAAAAATGGATAACTGTTTTCAACACTTATCTAATTTTACATATGTCTACATTGATGATGTCCTGGTATTCTCCAAAGACAAAAATGAACACTATGCACATTTGTATATTGTTTTCAAAAATTTTGAAAAATAAGGAAAGGTGATTTCTCTCAAGAAAATGCAACTTTTAAGAGAACATATTGAATTTCTTGGTGTAGAAATAGGAAAAGGAAGGATTAAACTCTCCAACCTCATATATCTAGAAAGATTTCTGAATATCCAGATAAATTAGAAAACTTGAAACAACTCCAGAGCTTTTTAGGTTCTCTAAATTATGCTAACCTTTTATAAAGAATCTTTCTAAATATATTGCTTCTCTTTACAACAAAACTTCAGTTAAAGGAACAAGAAAGTTTAATTCAGAAGATATTAACTTGTTCAAAAATTGAAACAATTAGTCATGAATCTTCTTGAAATGAGTTTACCTCTGGATTCAGACTATTTAATTGTTCAAACTTCAAACCGATGGATCTGCAGATGAATGGGGAGGAATTCTTTTAAAAAGACCCTCAAAATATTCCTCAATCCATGAAGAACAACTCTGTAGATACTCTTCAGGAGTCTATAAAGAAAAAGGAAGATTAACATCTTTGGATTTTGAAGTCCTAGTTGTTATTAATTCCTGTGAATCTTTTGCCATCTTTTTAACAGGGAAGAAGGAAATCACACTCAGAACTGACTATGAATCTTTAGTCAAATTTGCTGATATGAAAAAAGAATCTAAGCTTTTATCAAACAGATGGCTAAGATTAAATGAATATATTATCGGCAAAGGAATAAAATTTAATTTTGAGCATATCAAAGGCAAGACAAATGTTATTCCTGATCTCTTATCAATATTTACCTCTTAATATTGTTTTGCAGGATGCCAAAACCGAGAGTTGTCAAGAAAGAAAATATTCCAGTTACTGAAGATAAACTTCAAGTTGGAAGACAGTTTATTCCTGTTTATCCTTCAGATAAGCAGTTTGTTTTCAACTTAAGATCTAGACTTACAAAAGAGGAAGCTTCTATTTGTGACTTTATATGGAATCTTAAAACAAAATATGACCAAACCAATGAGAAATTTTTTATTATTAACTCGGTTGCTCAGAGATTTAATGATATTAAGCAATGTCCAAAAAGATTTTATTGTTATCTCCTTATGAATGGACCTTGTAAGGGAATTTACAAAAAATGGATAGATGTCGCTGCTAAGATTGAAGCTCAGAAACCACTTTCTTCTTTATGGAAGGGCTTTCACAATCTTTCTGAATGTCTCAAGGTTACTCATGATAAAGTAGGCTTCAACTATTATTTGGATCTTATCTTTGAAACTCATCATTCTCTTGATGATGATGAAATATGGACTTCACTTGTGAATTCCCTTGTGAAAAATACTTTAATGACATCTTCACAGATGAAAGGTAAAAATGTTTTACCAAACCCAGAAGATCTTGTTAAAAAGCAATTATTGATTCTAGATCTTAATTGTTTTCACTTTTTTAAAGAATTAGTTGATCTCTCTGACATCAACTTTGAAACCTTTTTAAAATACCAAGAATGACTGATGGTTATTTCACGATCACCTATTCAAGGTTTCTCTGTGCAATTGGAAGAGATTCCAATACCAGATGATGAAAAACAAATATTTTTTAGAACAATTCAGATTGATTTATCTATTGCATCTGAACAAATGTTTCGAAATGAAAAAATAAGTTTTCATGATCTTTTCAAGTATGGATTACTTTGCGGACTAATCCTATCTAATATTGATCAAATCAATTGGCTTCCAGTTCGAGTTATTGAAGCTATTGAATTGGTTAAAACATATGATGATTATATCATCTTGGTGGACATCTTTTCTTCACCTCCAAAATTCTGGAAATTTGAAACTGAACCTAGTTGTTCAGCTATCAAGATACTTTCAAAAACATTTTCTTCAGATTGGGATGATAAGTTGTTACTTCACTGTCCTAATTGGCAATACATCTCCGGTCAATCCCTTGAAGATCTAAAGATATGGTATTACCATGTACATTATTCAGACTTCTTCTGGAATTCTGAAATATTATCATCTGAAGACTACTCATTATTTGGAGAAACTCCTACGGTCAAAATCTATGTACCATCTGCAGTTGCTGCTTATTCTTTTTCTCAAATTCTCTAATGATAAAGCCAATGCAGAAGATAAATGGAGAATCTTCTTCAAAGACAAAGCTCTCAAAAGGTTAGCAGACAAAGCGCTTTAGGACAAAGCATCATGGAATAATACACCTGTATGATCACAGCTGTATTGGACAAATGTGGAAGACTAAAAAAGCATCTTGATTTTGCTTTTCTAAAAGAATGTTGAAAATTGTGGCATAAGTCTCAATCATGCCCCAACTTTCTCTGTTCATATTTTGAATTTCGATCCGGTAATAGCCTTCGGTAACCGGTTGCTTTCTCTTTTTTCTACTATAAATAAGTTGCTCTTGAGATACCACTTTCTGTAACACCCCATAACACACATTGCATGTAACACATTTCATACAGAAGAAATACATGATATTATCCCATTCAGGTCCCTTAGTACAAGAATCTAACATGACCAAATACAAGGTCCAAAATTCAAAATACGTTTCTTGTACTAATCAATCAAAACTGTACATCAAGGACAGATCTTCATGCAGAAATGCATATAGGAAAATATTATACTTTCTCCTTTCCCTTACCGTCCGCACCTCCTGCAACACATAGTTAAAATCACAAAGCGAGGGTTAGACTGAAAGGTCTAGTGAGTTACCCTTTTATGTTATTGCGGGGTGTAAATTACCAAAACCTTTATGGAAAACAACCTTTCATATATATAACAAATATGGACATAATACCATATCACTTTTACTTTCAAACTAAGCACTTAGCTATTCAATTCTCATATCTTTGAACCAATCAGGTTTCATATAATGCCACTTTTAAACCTTTTCTAATCAAACAAGGTTTTCATAAAGTTTCTGCAAACCTGATATTTTCTCCTTAATAACATCCAGACTATGATTTCCAATAAGAACCTTGATCCTAAATCTTTAAATCACAGAGAAATAAAGATTCCAGACCACGGTAGTCTTAAAAGATATAATAGAAAGAGTTATATCATACAACACACATACATATGCCACCCTTAT
>NC_037540.1:20979491-20981228 GCF_001531365.2 Cynara cardunculus var. scolymus | reverse complement strand
AAGTCCAGACAATACATCGCCCAAAGCTTGACCGATTTAAAATAATCCGGTCACCACATGGTCGTATTCCTACTTCTCAGTTTAAAATGTTAACCATTTTTACCAATCATAACTCGCTTGACACTTAATCGGTTTAAGACTAAACCGTTCAACACTTGAGCTGTTTATGGCTTAATCGCCCAACCCTTGATCGACATAAGAATAACCTGGACAAGCTTTGTCCGATTTAGACTTAATCCGGTCATCGTTTGTCCGGATAAAACCCTTAAACAAATACCTGATTTCTTTCCAATAATAATCAACATTCAAATAAAACCAATATCAAATTTTATGTTAAAAGGTTTAGAAATCACTCATCTTGAAAAACCTTTTGAAATCAGATACTTGAAATCAACTTGATCTTTAGACAAGAAATAATCCGGTCAACTCTTTTTCTTCTAAATCGCTCAACTTTTCTCCAAAAATAGCAAGAAGATTTAATGGAGACTTAACCTCCTTTTTATATACCCTTCCCAAACAGGAAGGTCGGTTACTCCATGTGCATGCATACCCACAAACCATGCACACATACATATATACCTATGCATATATACACATATATCATGCATTTATATATATATATATGTATATATATATATATATCCAATTAATGCACAAATTCACATAGTAGCATGATCAAACGTATCAATTTATCATGCTGTCATGAAATCATTTAATCAGATAATCACACATTAATTACCTTGGGTGATAACCAGGATCCGGTTATCACATTATCCACCCCTTAAAAGTATTCCGTCCCGGAATTCCTTTAATAAAAAAGCCAAGGGTATTCTCATCTCATCTTTGACTCCAATTCTCACGTTGCTTCCGGTCCTTTGTGAAACTTCCACTGAACCTTAACCAGGCTTATCTCTTTGTTTCTCAACACTCTGATCTTTTGATCAATTACAACTTCCAGTGTTTCTACAAAGTTCAGCTTACTGTCTAATTTAATCTCTAGCATCGGTATGGCTAGACTCGGATCGGCCAAACATTTCCGCAGATTCGACACATGAAAAGTGTTGTGAATCAGACTCAGCTCTTCTGGCAGCTCTAACTGATATGCTACTGGCCCAATTCGCTTACATATTCTGAACGGCCCTACATACCTCGAACTGAGCTTCCCTTTCTTTCCAAATCTGATGACACCCTTCCATGGCGAAACTTTTAACATCACAAAATCACCTATACCAAACTCAATCGGCTTTCGACGATTATCAGCACAACTTTTCTGACGATCTTGTACTGTTTTGATTCTTTCGCGGATCTGTTCGATCTTTTCAGAAGTTTCTTGGACAATTTCAGGATCCGTCGGCTGTTTTTCACCAACCTCATTCCAACACAACGGCGTTCGGCATTTACGTCCATACAACACTTCATATGGTGCCGTTTGGATGCTGGAATGGTAACTATTGTTATATGCAAACTCTATCAATGGCAAGTGATCTTCCCATGATCCCCCGAAGTCAATAATACAACTTCTTAACATATCTTCGAGAGTCTGGATAGTTCTTTCACTCTGTCCATCAATCTGCGGATGATAAGCTGTACTCAATCGGATTTCAGACCCTAAAGCTTTCTGTAACCTTTCCCATAACTTCGAAGTAAACCGACTATCTCTATCAGAGATAATGAACAATGGAACACCGTGTCTAGTAACAATTTCTTTGATGTAAATCTGTGCTAGCTTTTCTAAAG
>NC_037540.1:20964444-20976981 GCF_001531365.2 Cynara cardunculus var. scolymus | reverse complement strand
AACACCTTAACACGTATTGAATTCAGAAGAAATGTACCTGTTACTACATCCGGTGATGCTTCTGCCTCGTTCTTAGTCATTTGGAAGGACCATCCCCGCGCCCCTCCTTGCCCTCCTATGTTCACAGTAGGCCTTCCCCGAGTACCCGACGCGTTACTCCCCATCGTTAACTGCGGGGTTCTTAACAAGGGACAATTCGGTCGAATATGATCCAGAGAATTGCAATTAAAACACCTTCTGTTAGCTGGGCAGTTTCTAGACAGATGACCTGCTTCGCCGCACTTATAACATTTCCTTGGGTCCATCTTGCCTTCATCCTGATGAACCTGTCGGCATTGTGAACAGACTTTCTCACTGCTCTTCTGCTCAGATCTGTTATAAAATCTTACAGTTTTTGGCCCTCGAAAAGATGAAGGCCCTTCCCATTTTCTCTTTTCTACAACCTTTCCTTCTGGCTGTCGGTTTTTATTTCGTTCAGTCACTTCAGCCGCATCTACCGTTAACGAAAAGGTAATGGGGTTCATAGCAATAACAAACTCTCTGATTGAGGGATTCAAATCCCAAATATACCTTGCTATCTTTCTGGGTTCAGTTGAAACATAGTGCTCGGCAAATCGAGAGTATTCAATGAATTTCTCGGTATACTCTCGAACTGTTCCATTTCCTTGTTCTAGTTTCAGGAAATCTTCCTCCATTTGTCTTACTGTTGTTTTAGAGCAAAATTGATTCTTGAATCGTTCCACAAATTCTACCCATGACAAAGTCTGTAAAACATCTGTTCTGGCTGACGATTCAACTTTCCACCAGAACAAAGCATTTGACTTTAATACAGAAACAACAAATCGCACTATATCTGTTTCCGGGCACCGAATGGTGTTGAACACAGATTCCATCTCCTTGATCCAGCACATAGCTTTCACTGGATCTCTTTCCACAGAAAAGGTTGGTGTTTTGCATGCCAAAAACATCTTAATGTCTCCTTCCTTGTTGTGGGTGACTGGAACAGAGGGATGAACTTTCACTCTTTCCGTTTCCACCCTGGCTGGTATTCCCATAATAGAAGTCAGAGTTTCCCTCAATTTCCCCATCTCTTCTGTCAACATGTCCCTAGTTACATATTCAGGGTGTGGCACCGATCTCTCCTGAACATTCCCAGAATGGGATTCTTCAGGTTCAGAATGAACTTCAGTACGACCCTTCCCTTGAGACTGATTTCTTCCTCTACCTCGTCCCCTTGGTCTTCCCTGACCTCTATTTCTGGACGTGCTAGTTGGAAGATTAACAAGTGACTCTTCTCTTTCTTCAGACTCTAGACGAGCCGTTCTTTCAGATCTTCTAGTTCGGCTAGACATCTGTAGAGTTTATTATTAATAATCACGTATTCACATTCCCAAATATAATGAAGTATTCAAGTTCAGATGTGTACCTGTAAATTCATAATTACACTGGCCAGATGTAATTAAAATTTACCTTACACACTGTTCTTTCAACCCATCATATTTATTTCCAATTGTGCTAACTACGTCCGGGACCCTTAATATGCAATAAAACAGTTTAAGTCTAGATATCATGTTGTTAAATACCTAAATCCCTTAAACTCAGGCTCTGATACCACTTTCTGTAACACCCCATAACATACATTGCATGTAACACATATTTCATACAAAAGAAATACATGTTTATATACTGATCAGGTCCCGTAGTACATAATCTATCATAACCAAATACAAGGTCCAAAAATTCAAATACATATCTTGTACTAATCAATCAAAACTGTACATCAAAAACAAATCTTCATGCAGAAATGCATATAGGAAAATATTACATTTTCCCCTTTCCCTTACCGTCCGTACCTCCTGCAACACATAGTTAAAATCACAAAACGAGGGTTAGACTGAAAGGTCTAGTGAGTTACCCTTTTATGTTATTGCATGGTGTTAATCACCAAAACCTTTATGGAAAACAACCTTTCATATATATAACAAATATGGACATAATACCAGATCATTTTTACTTTCAAACTAAGCACTCAGCTATTCAATTCTCATACATTTGAACCAATCAGGTTTCATATAATGCCACTTTTAAACTTTTTTCTAATCAAACAAGGTTTTCATAAAGTTTCTGGCCAAACCTGATATTTTCTTCTCAATAACATCCAGACTATGATTTCCAATAAGAACCTTGATTCTAAATCTTTAAGTCACAGAGAAATAAAGATTCCAGACCACGGTAGTCTTAAAGGATATAATATAAAGAGTTATATCATACAACACACATACATATGCCACCCTTATATCAAATGTACACCTCTCCTTAATATGTCACCCTTATCCCATGGTACACCTCTCCTTGATATGCCACCCTTATTTCCTCATCAAAACATTTCAAAAAAAATAATAATTCCAAATAAACCGCAGCCATTGGAATTATTATTAATCCAAAATCATTTATATCAAATTTCCATTTTATGATAAAATAACAATTTTTATCCTTCAAGCACAAGGCATAAAACAAATCCGGTCAGCATAGACTTGGCCGGACTTCATCTCCGGTCAAGTCTTGGCCGGTTTACCAAATCCGGACAACTTATCGTCCAAGGTTTATCCGATTTAACACTTAGAATAAATTTCAACACCTTTGTCCGGATAATAAGTCCAGACAATACATCGCCCAAAGCTTGACCGATTTAAAATAATCCGGTCACCACATGGTCGTATTCCTACTTCTCAGTTTAAAATGTTAACCATTTTTACCAATCATAACTCGCTTGACACTTAATCGGTTTAAGACTAAACCGTTCAACACTTGAGCTGTTTATGGCTTAATCGCCCAACCCTTGATCGGCATAAGAATAACCCGGACAAGCTTTGTCCGATTTAGACTTAATCCGGTCATCGTTTGTCCGGATAAAACCCTTAAACAAATACCTGATTTCTTTCCAATAATAATCAACATTCAAATAAAACCAGTATCAAATTTTATGTAAAAAGGTTTAGCAATCACTCACCTTGAAAAACCTTTTGAAATCAGATACTTGAAATCAACTTGATCTTTAGACAAGAAATAATCCGGTCAACTCTTTTTCTTCTAAATTGCTCAACTTTTCTCCAAAAATAGCAAGAAGTTTTAATGGAGACTTAACCTCCTTTTCATATATCCCTCCCAAACAGGAAGGTCGGCTAGTCCATGTGCATGCATACCCATAAACCATGCACACATACATATATACCTCTGCATATATACACATATATCATGCATTTATATATATATATATGTATATATATATGTATATATATATGTATATATATATATATATCCAATTAATGCACAAATTCACATACTAGCATGATCAAACGTATCAATTTATCATGCTGTCATGAAATCATTTAATCAGATAATCACACATTAATTACATTGGGTGATAACCAGGATTCGGTTATCACATAAGTGTTTCAAACACAATAAGAATCTACCAGAGAAATATTAGAGAGTGCTAAATATTGTAAGCTTTTGAGTTTGAAGATTTGTAATCATCTACTTCTGTAATCAACCGACTGTATAAATACAAGGTTAGTTTTTATTATTATGGCAGACTAAAACTTTTATTAGAAAGCCAAATCATGTTGTGAAATTTATATTCTTATTATCTTTTATAATCTTTATTTATAAAGATAAGATCTCATGAATTATATCATAAAGAAATTTGGTTGCTGTTAGTTCATACCCATGACAGGGGTATAACTGTCAGGCATTGAGCCAAACCTCTAGGAAAAGTCCTGGTTGTAATTTTAAAAATTTGTCTTAAGATATGCTAAGAAAGTTAAAATCTTCTATGAAAAACAACAGACGTAAGGATATTTAACTTCAGAAAAAGTACCCGCTGTTAGCCAAGAGTGCGTTTTAGGGGAAAAAAGTATGAATTAGTCCAAAAATATGAGTTTTCTTCAAAAGAAATTTTATCTGGCTTTCTTGGTTTTTATTAAGAAATGTTTTTAAAGGGTGATAACAGAGTGACTAAAATGGGTGTTATGATATATAAAAATAAGATCTTATCTCTTTAAATCTTGATTATTAAGATAATATTTATATAAATAATTAACAACCTCTTATTATGGTTTTCTAATACCTCTCTCTTGTTTGTATTAAGAATTATTTTGCCATACCTACTAATCTTTTGTTATAAATGTCATTGTCAACATTCTTATTTAAGTCTCATGAAAGTTTGTTATTATGTTTAATTCGTGCCTTAAATTCAGTTCGTGCCCTCATCCTGATCCTTTACATACTATTATATGTGGATGTTATTGTTATGTTAATTCCGAAATATTTAAATATGAAAATCTTAAAAAGAACCTAACTTTTTGGTTAGCCTCTGATCTTTTGCCTACAGATTTAAAATATTATATTGTCGGAAAAGTTTTCAAAGACATCAACAAGTTTAATAGAAATTTTTGGTTTAATCCGAAAATTAATAATAAAACTAAAGATGATGCTTGGGTAATCTCTAAAGGTGATGATTGGAATTTTGCTTTCAATGAAGAAAATATCCAATCTTTTATTTGATTTCTATGTTGTTTGACCTCGCTGAGGCCCAGACCTATTGTCTAGAGAACTGCATTTCTTTACACACTAAAGTACTGCGTTGCAGCCAAACCCCCTTTTATTGGTATCAGAGCTTATATATATATATATATATATATATATATATATATATATAACTTGAGAACTTGTGCATCATGTATTATGATATTTTTTCATCTAAGACTAGAATTTAAAATATTGATTTAACATATATTTGTTTCACAATGTGTTTGCTTCACATGTACTCGGTTCACAATGTGAAACTTTTTGTAGTGTTTGTGAAACACAAAATACACATAAAAATGTTTCACATTGTGAACCGATTACATATAAAGTAAACACATTGTGGAACAAATATATCTTAATCAATACATTACATATATATACGTACATATATATATATATATATATATATATATATATAAGTTCTTTATGATAAAATAGATGTAGGAGAAAGTATGTTTTGTATATCGTGTGTTGTTAGTTTTTTGGGCCCTTGTGTTCACTGTTCAGCACGTAGAGTTTAGAAAGTGGATAACATTCTTATCATTTTAGACTTGCAATTTGTAGAAAGCAATACGATATATTTTCACTCAATAATACATCCACACATTTGCAATTAAAGCTACCAGTCATACATTCACACATTGCTACCTAGGAACCATAACAACATACATATTGTAGGTTTTTATGCTACATATTGACCTCTATTTTATTTCTGATGCTAATCCTTTCTGCTGCCTTATTTCATGATTCTTGAAGTACATCCTCAGATCTAATAATTTCCCTCAATTAACTACCTACGGCTGCTTAGAAAAGCTAGCATAACTGTTTATCAAAGCCAAAGCATTGCTGGTTAATTGTGCAACATTCACAATCTTTCCTCTCACCACATTTTTCATTTTTGTATTCCCAAACCCTTCAATGCATGTGTCTTCATCTGTCATTGCAGCACTTACCCATGTTTGTAAGTCGCTTATCACTAGCCGGGAACTTTTGGATCCCGGTCGACTCATCTCCTCAAGGGACTTCTCTAACTCATAGACCGAGTCACCCAGCAACTCAATGCAGTCTTTCATGGCAGCAACCTCTAGAGGAGCCATGCCATGAATTTGCGACAATTTTACAATTGCCGCGGAGGTGGAGCGAGTGGTGTCAAGGGTGACGGATAGAGCTGTTTGGGCTAGTAACTTAGGGCTTGTTTGGATCGCACCTGCTCGAGTTGAGAGTGAGTTGACACAGAGTGTAGGGTAAGTAGTGAAACTGCATGATGATTTGATGAATTCCACATTTGTTTTCGAGAGAGCAGAGACGAAAGTGATGGTGGAAGTTGTGTAGAGCAGTATTATTAGAATGGTTTTTTGTGCTATAGAATTTGAGGCTTCCATATCTTGTGAATTGGATGGAATTGGAAGTTTTATAACTTTGAAGGTAAAGAGAGGTTGTGGAAGTGAAGGAAATGCAGTCAAAATTTATAGGAAGCTGAACGTAGATAAGAATTAGAAGTATCCAAATGAAATTTGGTTAGTAGGTGTGAACGTAGTACAATATGTGTGTGTACGTACAATTAAAGCTCCCTGTTGTGTTTCCCACTCTCTGGTTCTTATGCTGCAATTATTTGATCGACTTTAGAATTGAATTTTATTTCGATAGTTATCTATCTATTGATGAACAGTAGCTACTTCTTTTTTTGAAAACATTTAACCATTAGATGGTCGTCGACTTCACTTCCTAGTCCTAATTGTTAGTTACAAATATCTCGTACCATTTCCAAATTTACACAAGGTTTGTGAAATTAAAATGTGAACCAAGTCACCTTACAAGTGACTAATCTGGATATAATAGAACATGGATCATTGTTCTATGTTTGACATGACTTTTATATTGATATAAATATGTTGTTTAGAAATTTTCAAGCACCATCCATGTCCATCAATCACGTGAATACACATCAACAGAGAGAGAACAAAAACCACCAATTAAATATTACATAAAATAATTAAGTAAGTGTCTTCATATGGATAATAGATTGATGTTATTGTGTTTTTAAACATCTATATTAATTGCAAAAATTAGAAGACAAATGCACCTACTGGTTTCAATCACTGCTTTAGCTCTCATTCATTATTTTACTTACAAAATTGTTCTGAATAAAAAATTTACATATAAATACTCCAATCTCTTAGGGCATGCTTTTTCCAAAGCTATTCATAAAAATCATGCAAATGATGCTACACAATTACTTCATTTATCTCACATGACGTTTCTTGCAATATTCTTGTCAAAAAAATTGGATAGATTTAACCACAAGGGGTGGTGCCTGATTGTTTTGACCTTTGAAGTATATTCTTGTCAAAAAAATTGGATAGATTTAACCACAAGGGTGGTGCCTGATTGTTTTGAGCTTGACTTCAAATGTCAAAAGTATACAAGTTCAAATCCAAGAAGGAATAAAAATCCACTTACAGCCACAGAGATTCAAATGCGGTGACTCCGGGCTATCTGCAAAGCAGGTGGTCGCCCTGGAATTAGTCGCCTCGCATAACGGGTTGGATATCCAGGTTGATAAAAAAAATAGATAGATTTATCTAATTGATCTAGCTTCTTTATTACGAAAATGGGGGTATATAGGATTTATGGTAATATGAAAACAATTAAATTAGAAGGTAATTTTGATAATTTTAACGCTTAAATACATTATTATAAACATCTTTTAGATCATGATAAATGTTCAGACTTAGAAATTTCAGAAAGTTTATTACTATCTAAACTAGATTCAAACATAAACTTTCTGAACTTTGGTTAAAAAGGTGATTTGCCGTACGAAGTGAATGCTTTGAATTATGCCTAGTTAAGAAGGTGATTTACCTTGTGAACTAACTATTCAGATGAAGAAACTTCAGAAAGTTTATTGCTTTCTGAACCAAACTAAGACATAAGCCTTTTGAAGTTAATTAATAAGGTGATTTGCCTTATTAACTGTCCAACCTTAGAAATTTTAGAAGTGTATTGCTTTCTGGATCAGACATAAATTACGATAAGTATGCACCAAATCTTTTCATTATGTTATGAATTCAATTACAAAAAAATGAGCTGAATAAAATAACTTAATTGAGCCCAACCCCATAAAAATCTTTTATTTTATTTTATGTCGGCCAATCTCATCTTATCCCTTTTGAAGGATATGGTTGTGAACACGAGTGTCGTTTCATTGACTCCTCCCTAGTCCCTAGTCCCTACTAAAATAAATCACCTCTTCCCTTTCCTTTTTCACCCTTCATTTCAAAACACATAATTTATTTATTTAATATATGTTCAAATATTTTCTTATCCTTTGAGAAAAAGGAGAATGTTAAAAAAACAACTGTGAAAGAAAATAAATAGATTAGTGATGTGTTGTTTCACATGTAAAAATACAATTTTTTTTTTGTTGTTGTTGAAAAAACAATCTTAGACGTTTACATATATTGAATTTTGTAATAGCGGGCCGTATTTTTTAAGAAGTTATTCTTTGATGCAATTGTTTCTAACTAGTGATGCCTCCCAAACGATCATGTCCTTAATTAGTATGACATAACTTATAACCCTGTCTTTAGGTTGCAACGAAATTGCCTTACTAAACGTCTAAGGCTAGATCTATTCACAAAAGGTAGGAAGAAATGCCCTTATTGGTACTTTGCCTTGACAATATAAAATAATTCCTCCCCCCATTTAAGGAGAGATGCTTGTAGCTTTGTCGCCAACGCCCAATGCATGCCCCCAGTCATCAAAGATTTCTAGATAGAGTACTTACTAAGGTCTTTAAATATATTGAACTAACAACTATGCATCTCATACGAATGCATTGCACTATGGTGGCGTTTGGTTTGTAGAATATTTTTGGATGAAATAAAATATGTCAAAGGAATTTCACTTTGAAAGAAATTGGAATGAAATGTTGTCAGGTTTGACCACAAGTTTGGTTGACATAATTGGAATGAAATCTATTAAAGGAATTGAAATCTGTCTGTTTGGTTCACAAAATGTAGCTTTGGAACTAGAATGAAATTCTAGTAAATGACTAAAATACCCCTTTTGATAAATTAATTTTTTTAAACTTAAAATATTATATTATAATAATTATTCATTCCTTTGTTTTTTTTTAAACTTGAAATACTTTAATAAAATAATAATTAAATATTCTAATGTGTAAAACAATATAAAAATACACAACTCAAATATAACCATAAACCAAATGWCGTTAMTAAATTGATATTAAAATYGYTTCAAAATCCATCAAACATGTTCAAAATAATTACATGCCACCATCATTTAATAATCGTACATATGACGCCAAAATACCAAAGCATGTTCAAATACATGTTCCAAAAGCCATTAAGCATCATAGTTTTCAAAAAAAAAAGCTAAACCATCAAGCACAATCATTCTTCCAAAATGTACCTCACAAACTCTTCTCGAGCTTCTCCTTCATAGTTCCAAAAGCTTAACACGAATTCAGGTTCACGTGTTATTTTTCTCAGTGCCTTAAACTTTTCAATTGAAGTAAAATTCATTTTGGCGAGTTCAGAACCAACCACGAAAGTCTTTTGATGTAAATCTATCTCAACTTGCATTAATTTGTCCGACGATTTTAAAAGTCTATCTCCAAATACGACAACAACATTATTTATTGCATCAACAAGAGGATCACCTCAACTCTTGCGCTTCCTACTACCTTGAGATGTACACTCTTCACTTGGCATTTGGTTATCTTTTGTCGGATACTCCGTGTTTTCATCAGATTGTTGTTCTTGAAAGGGCATCTGGCCATCTTCCATGTCAGCATTTTCTTCTAAACCATCATAGTCTGGAAATTTCCCGAAAAGCTAATCATAGGTTCCTCTCTCCATCGAAACAATAGGGCCGCTATGCTAATTACTAAACTTGTTGAAGAGATGAAAAATAACCAAGGTATATCTTTTTGATCAAAGGTTGAATCGATCATCAGAAGAAGAATTATGCGAAAAATTAGGATACATTCTGGGAAAATCAAACTTCCATCAAAGAGAAGCAAATGAAAGGCTTTCATAAAAATTCTCGTAGAATCGAAAATGAAGTTTTCATTATGTACATGCCAGATCATGAATTAGCAACTGCATCCAATTTCTAAAAAAAATCCCAAATGTTTCCATTTTTGGAATGGAATATTTATGGAATCTCCATGAATAGGATCAAACCTTATTCCATGGTATTTACATGAGGTTTTTCTTTCTTATTCTTAAGAAAGTCCCCAAGAGCACGATCTTTTCCAAAAACATAAGACAAGTCTTCATAATGAGGAAATGGTTTGTTTCTCCATTTTGAAGCCTCTTTGTGTACCTAAATTTGCAAAAGACATAGAAACGTTGAATCTTTGGTATATACAAAATTTTGTGTTTTGATCATTAGTTTTCAAGTTTTGTTCAAATTTGTGTTTTTGAATTTTTTTTGTGTTCTTGACAATTTTCATCAAAAAGTCAATTTTGATCCATTTTTTTGTGAAAAGTTGTTGTTTTTGTGGTGTTTGTCATATTTTGATCGGATTCTGAATTTTTGGGTTGACTAAAGTTTGTTAAATTGCTTGGCTTGTTTGAACATTTAAATCGCTTGTTTGAAGTTTTGAGATCTAAATCGCCCGGTGTGATCGGATTACCACAAATCGCTCAACACTCTGTCACCGGATACAACCTTGTTTGTTTGACTCTATGACCGGATTCAACTAAGTTGCTCAAGAAGATTGATCGGATTCATATTCATCGCTTGAAGTAGCACCCGGATTAGGACTTAACAGTTTTTACAACTAGTTAACCGAATTATCTTAAGTCACTCGATAAGGTGAGCGGGTTTGGCATAAATCGCTTGGCACGGTGAGCTGTGTGAACTAAATCACTTGTCATAGTAACCGGACTTGGTCCAAATCGCTTGATAGGGTAGCCAGTTTAAGGACTTGGGTCATTCTTTAACAGAATACTCGAAATCCATAAGTCGCTCAAAGGTTTGGCTTGACCGGATTAACATTTCATCGCTTTCTTCATTTGTCCGAGCTACTCTTAAATCGCACATAGGCATGTCCGGATCTACTACAAATCGCCTGAGGTATCACCCAATTTAGGACTTAGCAGCTTTTGTAACAAGTTAATCGTGGATTTAATCGCACATCATTGTTACCGGAGTCTGATTATCTCGCGTGACTCAGTAACCGGAGGTTGGGTAAGTCGCTTACATTGTTGGTTGGTGTGTGACCGGATATTATAATCGCACAAGGAGTCTGACCAGATATTTAAGTCGCTCAAAGACTTACCCATTTTGTGTTATTAATAAGGTGTCCGTATATCTTCCTTGGTAAGCCGTATCCGGTATAACCATTACTCGGCCAACAACCATCTTTTCCCGTGTCCGGATTTGCATTCCTCAACCATAAGTTTCAAGTGATTTATTTGTTTCCCGGTAATCTCTTAGCCGACTTAGTCATCCTCAATTACCTTGGTGCATGTTTTGGGTCTTTTTCCGGATTGGGAGCTCGGATAAAGTCTTAGCAAATTTTTCTTGATTTCTTGTCCGCGACTTTTTAACTATTTTCCGTCGCATAAATTGTTACTTATCAGTTTTAATTGTTTTTGACTGTTTTTAACATGTTTTAACTGTTTTTAACATGTTTTAACTGTTTTTAACAGTTTTGACTGTTTTTACTGATTTTTTTACAGTTTTTCGTCGATTTTCTAATTTCTCATCAGTTTTTGGGTTTTTCGAATTTGTTTTTGAGCTTAATTGATTTTGATTTATTTTAAATTGATTTCACAACATTTGATCTGTTAATCAATCTGATTGAAAAATGGCAGTTTCATTGGAGAGAGAGAATAAAGATTTGAAAGAGTATACAGATAAATATGTTAATATGTTTTATGAAAACCATTCAAACGAGGAACATATTAAAGATTTAAAAGAGAGCATAAAGAAAAGTGTGAAAGAATTGAGAAGGACTTTCAGCACAAAGTTGAAAAGATTGAGAAAACTCTGCTTTATGTGAGAAAAGTTTATGATGAGGATTTGCAAACTTGGAGTACAGCTAATAAAGATCTATTCAATAAACTTCAAGAGATGCAAAATGTGAGGAACTCTTCTGAGAAAATTAATATAGAGACTGAGAACTTATCTGGAAAAGTTCATAAATCTGAGAGTGATCTGATTGAATTAAGAAGGTTATTGGAATTAGAAAAGAAGAAAGTGTTGGAAGCTGAGCAGAGTTTGAATACTGAAAGATTAATTTTTGAGAAAGAGAAGAAGAGATTTTTTGAAGAAGAGAAAAAGTTTGGTGGTGAACGTGTATCTTATGAAAATAAAATAAACTCTCTTGAGCTGAACGCCAAAATGCTGTTAAAGCAAATCTCAGATTTTGAGCAGCTGATTGTCTTGGAATGAGCCAAGATAGATAAAGAGAAGAATGTCTAAGCCAAACTCAGAAATTATCTGACAGCATTGCTCTAAAGAAGAAGGCTTTAGATGAAAAAAAGAAGCAATTTGCGCTTGAAAAACGAAATATTGCAAAGAAATATGCAGTTATTGATAAAGAGCTTGCTGAAAAGAAAAAATGTCTTGACATCGTTTCTGAGAATGAGAGGAGCAGCTCAGATGATGAGAGAAGAGAGTTTCATAATAAGAAAAGGAAATTTGAAATGTTGAAGAAGGAGTTAGAAGGTAAACTCCTAGATACTTCAAAGAAATTGTCTAATCTGAAGACATAACTTGAAACTAAACTAAAGATGAGAACTGAACTTAAAGAGAAGTATGATTTAGTTGCTGATGAACGAGACCAACTTTTAAAGAAAGTCAAAGACTTTTCTTATGCTCAAAGCTCAACTGGTTCTCCTTCTCAGTGTAAAACCAACTTCTATGACTGTTCCAAATCGAACAGTTTGTTGGTCCCGTAAGGGTCTA
>NC_037540.1:20952413-20964344 GCF_001531365.2 Cynara cardunculus var. scolymus | reverse complement strand
AAACATCATCGCTTTCTCAAAATCACATAAAGTCATATTATAATATCGACTGAGATAAAAAATAAAATGAAATATTAAAAACACGATGTATTTCGCTGCATTGCGCGAGTACGCTTCTAGTGTATATATATATATATATATATGTGTGTGTGTGTTTTTGGATTGAAGTTTCAATATTTGGCTTGCAATAAAATAAAGCACTTGACAATTGTCTATGTTATTTGAAAGATGTAGGTGGTGTCGGTTGTGATTAACTAATTTTTTTTCCATCAAAGTATTTTAATAATTTTTATTTTATTAATTACAAAATATTCATTTTTGCTGGAGTTGTGATTTTGTAATGAGAATTGCAGGTAAAGGTTTTTGCAATGATGACAGAGACTAGTGTCTCTGTTACCAGAGAGTACAACACAACAATTTCTCTTGGTTTTAGGTATGCAAAATCTTTCTTGGTTTTGGGTGTTGACGTTCTTGGTAATCAATTATAGATTTGGCTGGATATGCTGGTTCTGGGATATTGGTATTTTTTTGGTTGATATGGATTTTTGAACAAAGTATTGTGTTTCAGCATCTGTTGGCCTGGGTGTGGGGTTATATTTTAATTTTGATGCTGGTTTATTTGGACTATAAGGACTATTTTAGTTGTTTGGTTGCTTCAGATCAACATTGGAGCTTCCTTTCTTAACATTATGATTGCTGGCATGTGCATTGGCTTTCAATTGATCCTGTAGGAACCTACAGGTCTAGGATGGAATTTTGCTACTGATTGGTTACTGATGGTGTTGAATTAGCTGTAACTGATACATTCTTACATCTGCACCCTTCAGTTCCTGTTGTGGCTACTTTTTTTATTTAGATATTGTATTTCTCATAAATGATGGTTGTAACTATACCCCTTCTAACTTCATGTTTTAAATACATATTAAAATCATTTTTTGAAAAAGGGGAACAACAAAGGATGGATGAAGATACCAGGATACTTGATGATAAGGTCCATTAGTATTTGATTTATGCTGAAATGGTCCATTTCTTGTTTCTGTCAAATTTGGGCTGAATCTCACGTTTCTAATGTTATTGCATAATGTGCCGTTGCTGGAAGCGCTCGACTAGAAACTTATGCATGAATCAGACCTTCACATGTGAAGGTATATTATAAGCCATATGAAATAGCATGACGTGTTATGCGTCTTCTTTAGCAAATGTAGTTTTCTTCAGCAACCGTAGTTTTCTAACCTAGGTTCATTTTTCTTTTTCCTCATTATCATCATATCCTCACTTTAACTAGGAAAAAAGTCTTGACTTGTTGATGGATAGTCATAGAGACGGTGACCTTGTTGATGGATAGTCTTAAGGTAAATCTCTTGCTAATGTAACCCCAAGGGCTTGGCCTAATATGTGACATGTGATAAAACGACTTGCTTAATGCTTAGTGATGCGTACACTTATTGCAGGACCTGTAACGCCTTGCCACACTTGTAAAACACAATTTGAGTTCCCTCTAATGACCACACCCAATGTAGCTTTAAGGGACCAAAGAGAGCTACAAACCATGGTTGACGCTATTGCAGCTGCAAGTCAGAGAAGCAAAAGCTCATGAAACTGCAATTATATAGTCTAAACAAAACGACAAATTGAGATTAAGGGGTCCTTTACCCGAACACTTACCAATAATATTCAACACTATTACTTACCTTACAATGTAAGATTTTAGTTCATCAAAACCGTATCGTATGCAACAATTTACCCGGTAAATTCTAACCGGGTAAGACTTTCGGTCCTTGTCATCGTTCTTACCGGGTAAGATTCTAGGTCTTCGCCATGTTTATTTGGTGAGGTAATGTGATTTGATAAGCGCTTACAGGGTAAACATTTGGTAAACGGCCCTAAAGCTCAAGGTGTTACTAGATGACAACAATAAACTGGTTGGATTTTATGATCAGACAGTTGCAAACGGTCAAAAAACATTCTCAGTGCTGATGAGAGTAAAAAGGACCATTTTGACCGTAATGAGTTTGCTCAAAAGGAACTTGAAATGAAAGGAGAAATTGAGAACTTAGAGCATCAACTTATTGAAATGCATGAAGAGAACGATAAATTACTGGGATTGTATGAGAAGGCAATGCGAGAGAGAGAGAGATATGAGTTGAAAAGACTTTTCTGTTCAAGTGAGCAGAAAATCCGAGACGGAGAAGCTACTTGCGTGGAGAAGCTGGTTGAGGTGGATGGAGGGGATGAAGTCAGCTGGACAATTCTTCTCAATAATTACTTGATTGGAAGTTTCTATGCAGGATGAACATATTTGGTAATCCAGTCCAAGAATATGTGAATTTCTTAGTCAAACGAACCTTCCTTGTTTTTTATAATTACTTCTTATGTGATACCTGTATAATAATCTTTTGACTTACGAGCTGTCAATGTTTCTGTGTTAAAGATAAACCATTTGCATATATCCTGAGCCAAATGCTTTTCTTCCAATTCAAATTAATTTGTTCCATTGTCATGCATACTTTAGAGCAAATGCATTCTCCTGTATAGGATGCGGTTATTCGTGTCCATGGCAAAATTGCTGAGATTGGATTTGAACCTGGTGTGGCCATTGTTGCTAGGCTTCCGGTACACTCACGGCCGATTGTTGTTTATAGGGTAAAGGTGGCATGATAATTCTGAGATGAGAAGGGTCACTTATCATACATATATTTGCTAAAGAACAGGTAACAGGTTTCAAATTACGGTGCCGAATGATGAAGTTGTACAGGTAGCTCTTACAAGATGTTGCTTATACCCGTTTATTTTAGTAAGGAATTTTTTATGTTACTTATAATGAATCTATGCAAAATGTTATAGTGGAATACTGAGATATATGATCATATGTATGCACTTTATTTTTTTAGAAACTGATCATTTAACGAATTTATTTGTTAGATTTTCAAAACCTATTTTTTCAGGTTTTGTCATGCTTTTTGAACTAGAAACCACTTTCGATGTTGGAATTCATCAATATAGACACTACAACATCGCGGATACGTTACTAGTAAATATCTAATGATAGAGATGGTTAATATTATTTCCTGTGTAAAAATTGAAAACCATAACCGATTTGGACCTGAGCTTGTAACCACGTCTTGCGGGAATAGTTGTTTTGTAACCATTTATGGGGGCTCGGACCCATGGTGCACCTTGAATCTCGCGTAAGTAGGCCTGATCGATGCAATGATAAGATAGGTTAATTTAAGACGTGTCTTGATTAATTCTTTAAAAAAAATCCATAATGTTATCGTTAGAAAAATGTACTAAAACATGGAACACATGTTACTAGTTTTTCTGCAAATAATTGTTGAAACTCCATGTAAAGGTTATAAGAATAAATTCCCAACAACCGTATTTATGTTTTCATGTATCAAATTATGAAACACATCTGTATTTATGTTTTTATGTATCAAATTATGAAACACATATGTATTTATGTTTTTATGTATCAAATTATGAAACACATCTGTATTTATGTTTTTATGTATCAAATTATGAAACACATGTAAAATAACGAATTTATAGAATATTAGATGGAAGTAAACTAAAACAAACTATACATATCTCATGTGTAATATTCAATATTGTGTTTACCATCTATTACTTTGGTTTTCTAATCTATTATTTGATATATTTTATACCCTTAAATAATTACTAGCTATAATATTTGACTATTATTTAAGGTATAACTAATTAAAAAAATTGGAAAATTCTGTTTGAATATACTATAAATTCAAGTTTAGTTGAATAACCATTAAAAAAATCCAAAAAATTATATTGATATTAATTTTAAATTAAAAAAGTTAATTGTTTTGGTGTATAATTGTTTTATTATAATTTTAAATAGCTTTGATTTAAAAGTAAATATGTAATTTATTTTAGTCTTAATTGAAATGTTTGTTCAAGATAATAATGATAGGATATTCTTTAAGATAAATAGAACATAGAGATTTTAGATGGTGGTGATTTATTTATATCTATATTATATTATAAAACATTTGACAAAAAATCTTAAAAATTAATTTTTATGCATGCAATATTGTTTATTAATGCATATTACTTAAAATTTAAGATTATAAATAAATTATGTGTAAGTACAACTTATTAAAGCTTTATGTTTGAATTCGTATAACAAATTACAGATAAACATAATCAAATACATGATAAATCTCTCACTTTTAAATATAAAAAATTTGAAATATAATTAGAATAATTATTAAGTTTTAACAGAGTATTTAATTATTATCTTTTTAAAAAATTATACTATTAAATTAAAATAAATTGCTTTGTTATTAAATTTAAATTAAATTATAATAAAAAATTTAATTAAAAATGTTACAGAAAAAAAAACGAGAACTTTTAAATAGTAATTTGATACTAATATTGATATTTTTTTTTCAAAGTTTTATGATATTTTCAAATTCATATTTTATTCAAAATAAAAACATTGTTGTTTTCTCAAAACCAGATAAAAACATATTATATTGACATAGATATTTCTAATGAAACATTAAAATCAAGATTTATCTCGTTACATTGTGCGAGTCCTGTTATAGTATAATTAAGATAAATAGAATACTTAATTATTATTTAAAAAATTTTATTTTATTAAACCAAAAATAAATTAGTTCGTTTTTAACTTCAATTAAATTATACTAAAAAAATTGAATCAAAGAAATTACACAAAACGAGAACTTTTAAACAATTTATTTGATACTAATATCGATTATTTTTTTAAAAATTTTATAACATCTTCAAATTTATATTTAATTCAAAAATAAAAACATTTTTTTTCTCAAAACCACATAAAATCTCATTATAACATCGATAGAGCCAAAAATATAAAACGAAACATTAAAATCAAAATATATCTTTTTGCATTGTACGAGTACCATTCTAATTACTTTATAAAAACAATATTACAATTCTTTTTTAAAGGAAAAACAATATTAATTTATATTAATAAATTTTAGTAATATGCAATAGTCAATTACACTTACGAATAATATTTATTTTTAAAATTCAAGGCAAAATGATTTTATCATTGCAGTTTTGAAAACCAAAATTTTCTAATGTTAAATTTTTTACGAGAATATCAGAGCTGTAAAATAGGGTCAGAAATACGGAAAATTTATATAAATAACCATTTATAAAATTGATTTCATTTTTAAATCATTTTAATAACTTTTTTAATTAAATAGACAAAGTTTACGAAAAAAAATTATGCAAAAAAATAATTTATACATAAAGTTTGTTTTCAGATAAAAAAAGTTAAAAATATAATTTAATTAAAAAAATTAAAAAAATGAGACTTAAGTTTCTTTTCTACATAAAATTTATAATAAATTAAAGATTTACAATTTTACATCTTATAATTATTTATTTAATTTACTTTATATCTCTTTTTTTTATTTTTGTTTTACACATTTATTATATTAACATATATAATAACTAAAATACATAAAAAAATACGTTTTTTTTTACAAATTACACTATTATACCGTCCCGTCAATACGTTCAAAATGAACCAAATATTGAATATTTTAGATTAAGACTTATATTATTAAATATGTACAAATTGTTTTTAGAACTTACATTTTCTACTCTTATGATTATTTATTTAATCTCTAATTATAAGAATATAAAATGTAATTATTAAAATAATTCATAAATTTTATAATATAATATAAAATTCAAAAATATTCAAAATTAAGCTCATTTTGAACGTAACAAGATGATTATAATGATGTAATTTATAAAAAAAAAGAAACGTATTTGTTTATGTATTTTAATTAATGTATGATTATGTGTGTTAATATAACTTGGAGGGTACTTGCGCAATACAGCGAAATATATCTCAATTTTTATGTTTTATTTTATTTTTTTGGTCTCTGTCGATGTTATAATACGAATTTATGTGGTTTTGAGCAAACGATATGTTTTTTCTTAATAAAATATAAATTTGAATATATCATAAAAATTAAAAAATATATGTATATAAGTTCTCATTTTTTGTATAATTTCTTTAATTCAAATTTTTATTACCTTTCAATTTAAGTTTAATGACGAAGTAATTTATTTTTGGTTCAATAATATATTTTTTATGAACATAATAACTAAGTATTCTGTTAGAACTTAATAATTATTTTAATTATATTTCAGATTTTATATTTAAAATAAGAATTTAATCCTGTATTTGATTATATTTATTTACAGTTAATTACACAAATTCAAATATGGAGCTTAATAAGTTATACTAACGTACAATTTACTTGTAATCTTGAATTTTAAGTAATATGCATCAATATGCAGTACTTCATGTAATCATGTATAAAAGATGATTTTTAAGAGTTTTTGTCAAGTTATTTATAGTATAGTATATATAAAGGTGTAAAAAGAAAATGAAAAAAAAAGAGATATAATGTAAATTAGACAACTAATTATAAGGGTGTAAAGTATAAAATAGTTTATACTTCACAGATAATTCATTTTGATAAACTATTTTTACACTTTACACTTTTATCATTATTTGTCTAATTTACTATATATCCATTACCTTTTCATTTTTTATTTTACACATTTATTATATTATAACACATAATTTTATATTAGCTAATATAAAAAAATACGTTTCCTTTTTAACAAATTATACTATTATAATCGTCTCGTCAATACGTTTCAAAATAGGCATAGCATTGAATATTTTTGGATTTGATCTTATTCTATTAAATATTATAAATACGTATGAATTGTCTTTAAAACTTATTTTCTACCTTTATGGTTATTTATTTAATGTATTTTTTTTTTCATTTTACACCTTTACTATATTAGCACATATAATCTGTAACTGTAAGGATATAAAATATAGTAAATAAAAAATAATTCGTAATTTTTATAATATTTAATAATATAAAATTAAATGAAAAAATATTCGACATGAGAGGTTTTTTGAACGTATTAACGAGATGATTATAATGATGTAATTTGTAAAAAAAAGAAACGTATTTTTTTCCGTTATTTTAGTCAATATACGATTATATGTGTTAATAATTTCTCATGTATTTTGAAATTTCAATTACTATAATTTTTGAAATGAGATTACGATATAAATCAGTTTTAATGACTGAATTTTGAATTTGGAGGATAAGTATTTAAAATAATCTCTACTGTTAGTTAGTCAGTTGGAAAGTTATCATACACTCGAGTTCACCCAGAACTCCTACACCATCAGCCTAGTTGGCTTAAATCAACTCGTTGGTTCTGCTGACTAGTCACCCTTATTTTAGTCAATGGTCTATTTTCCTGCCTACTGTCACTTTCTCCCACAAACAAATCGAATCATCATCTCTCTCTAAAACGCTTTTGATTTTTGCTGTTCTTCAAGATTCGCTGATAAACCTTCAACCGCAAATCGGAAGGTAAAACCTAAAATTATATGATTTTGTTTTGCAGTTCTCTAGGGTTTGTGTCTTCGTTACCTTTTTGATTGTTCAATGCTATCTGATGTTATGTATGTGTTTGAAGAATGATCGTTGATTTTTTTAATTTCTTATCATATATTTCACGTGAAATAAGAATATAGATAGCTTGAGTAATCGGTTCCTTTTTTGTTCTTGACTTTTTCTGCGGAACTCGGTGTTATTTAGTCGATAATTGATGTGATTATTTTTTGTTTGATGTTGTTTTAAGAAGAACGATGGTCTACCTGTACAACTTGAATTTGAGTTAGTCCGTTTTATCCAGGAGTACTTACGAAGTATGTAGCTATTTGAAAGCAGTCCTAAAAAGTGATGATCGTGTTACTTCCTTTTCTAGTTTAAAAAGATTGTTTATTGGTGCTCAAGAAATTACACACGGTTTGGATGGCTTTGCCTGGAATATGAAATTTAGGAGATTCTGCTTTAATCCTGTCTTTAGACTCCTGCTAACATTTCTTTTACAATCAAAACAATAATTCTGGATTGAAGTGTTTGGTAGCATTAAGATAGACTTAGCAAAGAGTAGAATTGGTGGCTTCATCAATGAGTAAAAATATATAATTGCAATCATTGTACCATGTTCTCTTGCTGATGTGATACAACAAGTAAGATTAAATCTGTTGCAAATGACATGCCGGCTGTGTTTCACTTGAACCCTTTCAACGCAGGGTGAAAAAGAGATCCACGTTATCATTTAAAAAAAATAATCTGTTTGTTATACCAAGTCAGCAATGCCTATTTGTATTGAATATCCACTTCCATTTGTCTCTACATGTTCACATCATGTTTTGTTTTTCATCTTAATAAGCTTTGTAGTAACTTCTAATTCACCATTTGATCTTCAAAATGAAATTCGGTGTTTCATGGATATAGATTAACAAAGGCTATTTACTAATTATCAGGGCTAACAGTTACTTGTATGTTTAGATTTCAGTAATTAAAAAAAATCTCATTTGTGCGATGCAGGCTTTGGATATTGTACAAGGTAGGTCTATTCAGTAAGGCATCCAGTGTATCAAGGCTCCTTGGCTCTGCAAGGTTGGGGCAAGGAATTTTACACAAACCATTTCTTTGCATTTTGCAAAAAGGCTGTTTGCATTGCTCAAACCCAGGGTTGTTGTCGTTGGCATGCACCTTTTTATTTGGATAAAGTGTTGGCATACACCTTGTGACACACTCATTCGGTCGAAAATGACCTTCTAGTCACAAAGGAGTAACCTTGTCAATAACTCAAGTTATGTCTGTTCACTGATTGAAATTCTCTCATTTATGTCTGAAATCAGCTTCATGCCTTCGGTCGTTTCACCTCAGTGGCAAGAGAAGGCCAGTGGTTTTTTCTCATCTTCAGGTAACTAACTTATCAATGCCATAGAACTACCTTGTTAACTTATATGCTGTTTCTGCAATTTTGAGTTTTCATAATTTTATTGAACGATGCAGGGACAAAGCTGAAAGAAGCTGGGCAGTCTGCAGGAACATTTGTGGGTGAGGTTGCTAAAGATGCAAAAGGCAATGTTTCTGGTGTCGCAGAAAGGGTCGGCTCTGTGGTCAAAAGCCGATGGTCATTTTTTCAGCAGCCATCCACGAGACAAGCAATGCAAGAACGCCTTGTTTCTGCAGCTGCTACTACTAGCTTCTTTCTGAGGAAGGGTGTGTCAGAGACAAAAGAGAAGGTTGTTGTAGGGAAAGTTAAAGTGGAAGAGGTAACTACTAATCCTGCTAGATTGATGTAGTCAAAATATTTTGAGGATCTAAATATATATGTGAATCACTAAGCCACAAGAGATACCAGTGCGGATGCTGCAGTGAACATGTAAGCAACATGCTTGAGTAGTTTACCATTAATTAGGGGGCAAAGATACCCAAAAATCAGAAGGTTGAACCGAACTGCACCAGAATAGGTGATCAGAAATCATGGCAGTTTGGTTCTGGTCATATTTTTGTCCCTTCATGGTTGGCGGTTTGGGTTTCTATCTCTTGACTGCCAAACCATGATCAAACTGAACTGGGGAATATAGTTTACATATTTAACATATTAAAGAAATATGATATGTATATATGTGTATATCATATATGTAACATTATCTATGTAATATATCTTTAAAAAAATCTGTACTGATAATAGCAAAAAAACATTAAAATAACTTCTTAGGAAAAAAATTAAATACAAATTTATTTAAAATCATTATCTGGGCTTGAAATCGACTGGGATAATTGGTCTGGACTCTGGACTTGAATGATTTTAAATTTTATGGGAAGCTTGTGATTTTATTTGTTATAATGTTGTGCCCAAAATTGGGGGCTAGACCATCGACACTGCGCGCCTGATACCAAGACCATTGAACCACCAAACTGCCTAGCCTCTAGTGGCTCCAATTTCACAAAGCTGAAAATTTTGGTTTGTTCCTATCGAACCACCCGATCCTGACCAGAATGTACCAAAATATGTTTAGCACTAACATCAGTTATCACTACTAATCAAGCATTTTTTGTTGTTTGAACTATTGGTATGGGAAAATTACAGCTTTTTAAAGCAAACTAAGTTAGATAAATGAAATCATTGTTTATGTAAATATTTTTATGGATCCTTTACTTGTTAATCTGCAAAGGTTTCTGGAGTAGCAAAGGTAAAATTGTTCATATCATTGCTGTAGGTCACCTATTACTTCTACATTCCCAGTATTGAGAGCTATTTGTTTACACAAGGGCATAAATGTGTCACATGCTCTGTGTACAACCCACTTAATTGTGAACACCCTAGAAAGTTGGATCTTTGTTTATGGTTCTTGAGAAGGGAAAAAGGCTCTTGGTCTTGAATATGTGTTAGCTACCACTTTCGACGTTGAAGTGCTAGTTCGACATAATGCTAAATAAAGTCAATCACATTGATACGAGGTTTTATTTATTTCTATTTTCACTTGAAAACCACCTCAAAGATAGGATATATTTGGAATGATTGCACATAGACTAGGTTCTATGGTTGGAGCAGTGAAATTAGCTGTTACTTCAAACTTCCTATGCTGATTATGTTTTCGGCATAGGAAGTTTTTGCTCCTTTATTTAAATACTTACCTGTTGTCATAAAAGTGTAACTCTTATAATACATAAATATATGTGTTAAAAGTGTTTTATTTATGTATGACTTAACCTGATCCTTGACATCTCTGAGATAATAACTTATGTCCAGGTGGCAAAGAAGACTGCCAAAAAGAGCAAAACCCTATTGACTGATATTGAGCGATGGCAGAAGGTATTTGTTTTCCCTTGGCCTGTTTTATTCAGTCAAATGGTTTAGATATACTGACTTCACTTTTTCTTTAATTTGGCAGGGTGTTGCAAGCACCGATGGTAAGTTCCCTTTTATTTTTTTGGCGTAAAAGTTCCCCTTTATTTTTTGGCGCAAAGACCCAGAAAGAAAAGTCATCTGTCTTTCAACTTGATCGTTTGAGTTGTAGCTGAGGCACCCAATTGTTTTGTTCAGTGTTTGGTGTGCCGATAGAGGTTACAGTGCAGCGGCAAGAATCCACCAGGCCTATTCCTTTTTTATTGATCAAATCTGCAGATTATCTTGTATTATCAGGTATAGTAAGTGAGAATCTATTTGCATTCTGTAGCATCTTCTTTTGATGACTTAGAAGGTTTGTTTCAGGACTGAATTCTCCCGATTTATTCAAGTCTGAAGGAAACAAGAAGGCCATCCAGCAATTAGTGTCATTATACAACCAAGGTACTAATTGTGGTTCAATTGTAGATATTAATTTCATATTCTATATCATTTATGGTGATAAACTGATTCTTATACTACTTTCTTGTCTTTCAGACTTGAATGCACCACTACCTGAAGGTGTGAACCCAGTTGATGTTGCAGCTCTTGTCAAGTGTTACCTGGCTAGCCTTCCTCAGCCATTAATCACTTCAGAGCTACACAATGAAGTCCGGGGTGCCCGTTCTAGCATACCGCTGATGAGAAACATATTGAAGAAGCTTCCCACAGTCAATTACATGACACTGGAACTCATTACTGCACTGTTGCTCCGTGTTAGCCAGAAATCGCTTCTCAACAAGGCACTCTCTCTCTCTACACTAATATATGATGACATTAAAACATATTTCATCTCCAAAACTATATGCTTACTTGAAACAATAATAGTTTTAGAAGTTCCAAAGAGGTTCAATCAATTCAATGATTTGTAGCATATTCTACCAGAAGCCTAGGAAAATCCTTTCTCAATGGTTTATGCTTCAAACACTATTCACCCAGAATATTTCTTAATTCAAGTCACCGTTACGCACACCCGAATTCAAGTCCTTCATACGGAAATAGTTCTGTTGCTAGCCAAAGGAACGAAGAAATTGAGGTTTGGTGTCGGGCAGGAGAGATTGGGCCCACCTACTATAGCTATATATATATATATATATATATATA
>NC_037540.1:20947232-20952383 GCF_001531365.2 Cynara cardunculus var. scolymus | reverse complement strand
TATATATATATATATATATATATAGCTATATATATAAGTATTAGATCTAGGCTTTTCAAATCTGTTTGCCTTTAGGACGATCCCCGGAGCATTTATCATTGCTAGGGTTTGAGCGACTCTTTCTCTATACTGTGATCTCCCAATTTCTCAAAGTGAACTTTTATTTCTCTACACATGGGGTTTCCATACAAATGTTGGTGTTCGATTGAATCGTCTATGGATTTTTCATAACACAAACTCATACCTATTTCTATGCCTCGCATCTACATGCTAGCACACACAGATGCATACAATGTATGTACATATTTTCTTTTGGGCATCATTTTCAACCTACAAATTACTGTTTTATGTGTTTGTGTTCTAGTATCATAGCCTACCCTGTCCCTGACTAGTTTTGTATGTATGTGCAGTTTTTAGCCCACCCCCAACTAGTTGATAAAGATGCTGTCAGTTCTTATTTTTCATTTTATTTAGAACAAGATGACTACCAAATTCATACCAGAATCATCGATACTTTCCATTAAAGTGTGCTGACCTAATTGTTTATCTGTATTTCCTAGAACTGGCCTAAATCTTGATATAAGCTGCAATTTCTACTAGTCAGATGGACACAAGATCTGGTCTCTGTGGGTTACTTATATATAAAAGCACTTAACAGGAAATAACTTAATAGTGAGCCGTACTATTCAAACCTTATTCTATTTTATTATGCAACCATTTACTTCAGTATTCTTATTTGAGATTATGTTGCATACAGACCCATGGTTTAACATGCTCTAACGAGATACATGTCCTCTGTGTTGACTTTCTTTCTGCAGATGGATGCTCGAAGCCTGGCAATGGAGATGGCCCCTATCATTATGTGGCAGAAGGGACAGAGACCAGAAACTTATAAACAGTTCTGGAACCAGCAATCAAGAACTCAATCCAATACAAATGCCGATCCTGCACAGAACTATAATGAGTGGGATATGCTTGCAGGTTTGTTTCCGAATTCTTATTTTCTTCTGCTTACATGTCTTTGGGTGATTTTGGCATTGATATATGTGAATTAGTAATACATGTCTCAAAGAGAATCCCCATGTGACTTGCGAGTTTTTTAAAATTAGTATCAAATGTTCTCTTTCTAGAACTGCGCTTGAAGTATGTAGAGATGATTTAAACATAAACGTTTTAGATATGATGTTCTAACAAATCTATGCCAAATTTTCATTTTATGTTTGAATCTCTAAAATTGGAAGCATGCTATGTTAAAAAAATATAGTAGTTTACATGGGAGTGTGTGTATATATTACTCCTTTGCATACACACGTTACAAAGTTACTCTATTTGCAAACCCCGTTTCTTCCCCAGGGAAATAAAATACTTTTTTGCTCTTGTAGTCTTGAATAAAATCTTGACCATTGTACGGTAGTAGTTACTTGTTTAGCCGCTGAACCTCCTCTACAGACAATTTTTTGTTTCTCACTGATCCTCTAAACGAATATGATGGTGATCGGTTTGAATCTCCTAAATTGGATTCCTTGAGGACGGAAGTGCTACTTGATATAAAATATTCTTGTAATTGAAGTGTTTTTATGCTTGAAATACAGATGAGAGCGAAGATATGGATGTATCATCAGCGATCCCATTGGATGATGGAGTGGCAATAGACTTCAGTGGCATAGAGGTTTTACAGTGCTTAATAGAACATCACAATGCCATTTTCACAGATGCAAATGAGACTGTTTGGAGGTGACCGACCATATCATTCTTTTCTCCAAAATTTGATTGAATAATTGAGTTACCAAATATTCTAAAAGTTGATATGGTGGTGATGTGTATATTTTGTCAAGTTTACATATATTCTTTAGGTTAGAAGGGTATGTATATTTTGGTTTTCATGTTTGATTTTCTTTTCTTTCTTGCAAAGTTTGATTGTTTGTAAATTTTTACACTGATATAGAGATCCACCAAGGACCATGCCAATCTGAACTTCAGGACCATCCCTTAGAACAAGTTGCATGTTTGGTACAACATTTAAATTGGGATGGGACTAAGAGTACAAAAATACATTTTTTTATGCCCCGAAAATCAGTAGGACAAAATTCAAAGAAATGTTATAAGATTGTTAAATTAATTAAGTTATACGTAGCAAATAAAAACCTTACATAATTCTTTATCTAATATCATTTTTGTCTCGTTTCATACTTCCATCCGTGTACAAAATGCATCCTTGTCTTAAAAACAAGCTAAGTTTGGTCCCAACATTCAAAAACCAAAGTTGATCCAGGTCTTTTTTTAATTCGTTTTAGATAATGCATTAATATGTAGGTATAATGTTTAATAATTATTTTTTCTTAAACTTTTATTTTCGAATAAAAATATATTGATTATTTTTTATTTGGTTCAATAACTTGTAATAATATTTAGCTAACAATTTTATTAATTTCAATTCAAGTAAATTATATATTAACAAACAGCAATTTAAGAAATAAACAGGTATACATAAAAAATGATTCGATTCAATTAATGCGGATAGATATTATGAAAAAGTGTGAAAAGAGATTCATATGTGAATCCATTGCAAAAATATGAAAAATCTATTTGAAGATATATATATGAGAACCGACATTACAAATTATTCATATAAGTTCGCATATACATCTCCAATTTAATTTTTTCAATGATTCACATGTGAACCATTAACGCATTTTTTACTTTCTTACGATATTTGGCCTTTTAATTTAAACCTTCACTTGAATAGTTTTGGCAATATTCATACCTTTTTTTTGTCTTGGTAAATCCAATTCTTCAAGATTCCTGGGATGAATAATCATCATCAGCAAGACATGGTATTTGATTTTGTTCATTTTCAGTAAATTTTTATTAGATATTGATTGCTCATTTGTCGTTCAACACTATCGAAATGGTCTTTCGAGCAATTGCATAGTGCCAACGATTGGGATCTTCTATGTTCCCCTAATTTAACGGATTTAAATATTTTTCAAGAATATAAGGTAAGGAGAAAAATCGTGAGAGAAGTGAAGTTATGGTGAGAAACGTAAGAAAAGATTTGAACATTTGATCATTTTTAATCTCATGTCTATCCGTAAATTGCGCTTTAGAAAATAATTGATCTGGTGCATCTCGGTGCTGATAAGATCAACACACAATCACCATCATCAATACGAAATCATCAATGATGAATCACAATCTTACAAAATCATCATCAATGATGAATCACAATCCCCAATGCTTAGTGATTCTTGTATCTTTTTGTACGATTATAATACTATCCTAGAATAGGTTATTCTCTTCTAAAATTAGTCTCAAGAAGTGTATATAAATACTCCATCTTTTGTTAATAATAACAAGAACTTTCTCCATCAATCCTCTATATGGTATTAGAGTTCTAATTTTTAGACCTACATTTCTTTTCCCTTCCTCTTCCAACCCATGTTTTTTTTCCCTTGCATTCCAAATGGCAAATCAAAGCAACTCCTCTCTCATTTCCAGTTCTCTTGAACCCACTAAACCTTTCACATCTATAAACATCACCAACTCCATTAAACTTACACCAACAAATTAGCTCTCTTGGAAATTACAAATTGAGGTTATCTTTATCGGCCATGATCTCCAAATTTTCATTGATGGCTCAACGGTTGACCTCCCTACCACTGCCTTTGCTGCTCAAACCCGCCAAAACCGCCCTCCTCGGTCTGCTGTTCTTGGTATTCTGCCCACTCCTACTAAAATTCCCACCTCATCCTGACAACCTCGACTATCCTTGGGAAATTGGCAGTGGTGTCGTGACAAAGGACATGTCGTCACTCAGTGTCCTATTTTTACTAAACAATTCCCTAACATCAACCCTCCTCCACACTATATTAACTACACCCTCAAGCTCATGTAGTTACTGTTTAACAACCTGCCACGTCTTCATGGCTTCTTGACAATGGCATATCTCACCATGTCACTCATGATCTACAAAACCTTTCTCTCCACAACCGTTACGATGGAACAGAGGAGTTAATCATTGGTGATGGTATAGGTTTAGAAATCTTTCATATGGGTTTTCTTACTCTTCCTATTTCATCCAATCCATTCTTTCTATCTAATGTTCTATATGTTCCTTCAATCTCTCGAAACATCATCTCTATCTCTAAATTGTGTATGGATAATAATGTGTCTATTGAATTCTTACCACATTCCTTTTGTGTGAAAGATCTCAAAACGGGGGCCTCTCTTATCCAGGGTCCAACTAGAGCGGGTGTGTATGAATTACGACCAACCATTCCTTCCGTTTTCGCAAGCACAAAAGCATCTCCACAAGATTGGCACCACCATTGTAATACCCCATTTTCACTATTAAAATAATGACGAAATTATGACCATTTAAATGTATTAAATTTTTAAGATAAATGCTAAGCATGATGATATTATAACAATATTGATATATGATAGATAATTTAAGCTATTTATCCAGTATTGAGGTATTCATATCGAATGTAAAATTTACTATTTTAATATCAAATAATGATGTGATTAAAAAATAATAATTTGAATAGTCAGAAAATATCTTTGTTGAAAATAGAAGAAAATATTATCTGATTAATAATTATGGAGATGAAATATGTAATATATTAAATAAACATAAACATTTAGAAAAATGAAATACATATATATATATATATATATATAATGATGATGATGATGATAAAATGATCACAAGTAGTTTGTTATCTTTTCCAAAAAAATGCATACTTAAGATAGGCATGTAGTTGCTTCAATTCTAAGTTTGGTGGGGATTCTATGGATAGGAATGGATTCTGTTTGGGTTCATCTTCTAACATCTCATATGCTACAGCTTGCTGCTAGGGATGGCAATGGGGCGGGGATGGGGCGGGGACCTCAATACCCGTCCCCGTCCCCAATCCCCCGTATGTGTCCCCGTCCCCATCCCCGCTGGGGATTATGATCACATCCCCATCCCCRTCCCCAACGGGGAACGGGGATCCCCAACGGGGAAACGAGGATTTTTTTTAAAAACAAAAAATTATTGAAATACACTAATATTAATATAAGACTTAAACAAGACCAAAAAGTTTAAACTAATATTATCAAAGTTAACGTCAAACGTACTAAAATTACATCGAGTAATATAAGACT
>NC_037540.1:20945544-20946736 GCF_001531365.2 Cynara cardunculus var. scolymus | reverse complement strand
CCGATTTTTCGGGGAATCCCCGTCCCCGACCGGGGCGGGTGGACCGGGTTACCCGACGGGTCGGGGTCCATTCCCATCCCTACTTGCTGCAACATCTCATCACTACCCTCTGAATCACTATCCTCCTCACTACTATCTTTAAATGATTCCATCTTTTCACCTAAGATTTCCTCTAAAGCTTCCTCGTGACACCATGACTTTATAGTATCAACCACAAAATAGTCCTCTTTCTCCTCAGGATATTTCATCGAGTTAAAAACATTAAAAGTGACATTTTGATCATGCACTCTCATGATCAACTCTCCTTTTTGGACATCAATGAGAGTTCTACCAGTGGCTAGAAAGGGTCTTCCTAACAGAATAAGGGTGTCTTTATTTGCCTCAAAGTCAAGGATTATAAAATCAGTAGGGAATATGAATTTGTCCATTTGTACCAACACATCCTCTATCTTGCCATTGGTAAATGCTATGGATTTATTAGCCAACTATAAAGTAACAATGGTTGGCCTAGCCTATCCTATCTCTATGGTATTAAACACAGATAAGGGCATAACATTGATGCTAGCACCTAAATCACACAGGGCTTTTCCAACATGCTTCCCACCTACTAAACAAGGAATTATGAAACTTCCAGGGTCTTTAAGCTTAGGAGGAAGTTTGTTTGACAAGAGGACACTACATCCTTCAGTAAGGGCCATAGTCTCATATTCAGTCAATTTCTTTTTCTTACTCAAGACATCTTTCAGAAATTTGGCATAACTGGGCATAGTCTTAATTGCCTCCACCAATGGAACATTGATGTGCAATTGTTTGAATACATCCAAGAACTTTTTATACTGAACTTCCTCCTCCTGGTTTCTTAACCTCTATGGGTAAGGAACATAGGGTGGAACCGGGTTAATCACTGGTTTCTTAGGATTTTGGACAGTAGGCATGGTAGGTACACTATCTGATGGTTTGGATGGTGGTGTATCAACATGGTCTTTGGGTGGTGGACCTTTGACAACACTATCTGGACTTGGGTGGTGGACCTTTGACAACACTATCTGGACTTGGGTGGTGGACCTTTGACAACACTATCTCACAGCCACAACACTTTTTTTTTCTCTTTCAACATGTTTTTCTCCAAATGAAGTGATAAGATATAATCTTATCTCTTTCTTTCTTTAAATACTCTCACCACGGCGATGGA
>NC_037540.1:20943125-20945224 GCF_001531365.2 Cynara cardunculus var. scolymus | reverse complement strand
ATATATAAATTAAATGAATAAAGAAATTAAAAGAAGTTTAAAAATCGGACCAAAAGTGAAAGAAAAAGTCAAGCCAGGGGGTTGTAGGTCATTTCCTTAAGGTCACAACTTTCATATGCTCTTTGGTCAGTATCTTAGGGATCTCAGTAGCACTAGGTAAAGTTCCAACAGGTCTATTCCTCAACTCTAGTGCTATTTGACCAATCTATGTTTCCAAAGTCCTAATGTCAGCATTTTGGTGATTCATTACTGAGTTGGTTTGATTTATAAAACATTTCACCTTGTTGGTTTGGCTTGTTTTGAAAATTAGACTGATGTTGAAAATGAGCAGGTTGACTTTAAGAAACATTTGGTTGAAAACTTTGTCTTTGCTTGTATATAACTGGTGAATTTAAACATGTACTATTCCAAGAGAAATTAGGATGGTTTTTCCAACTGGAGTTGTAGGTGTTTGAAAATTGGCAGGTTTGTTGTGCACATAATTCACAGATTCAAAGTTAAGGCTGCATTGGTCAAAAGTATTACTTTCACCACAATACACACATTGGACAGATAAGGCTTCAGAAATAACTACAGTAGCAATAGTATTAGCAGCAGGGACAACCGAGTTTTTCAACAAGCTAATAATTGATGTTAGCTGTGCTGTAAGAGCAGTATAAGGATCTATTTCATGAATGCCTGATGTCTTTCTGGAGATTATTGCTCTAGAATCTGCCCAATGACTATTGTTGTTAGAAATTTTCTCCAAAATATCAAAACCATCATTGTAGGTACCGGAAGTAAAGGCTCCACCTGCAGTAGCATCTAATATTTGTTTAGCAGTGCTATCATGTAAAACCCCCACTTCCATAGTTGCATATAACACATAATTCGTATACAAAGAAATACATGTTTTTCCCACATAAGTCCATAATACAAGAGACTATGCTATAAAATGTACAACTCAAAAATTCAAAATACATGCTCTTGTATAATATCCATTCTCCAAAACTCATTCAGATACGATCTTCATAAATCTAAGCACATAGAGAAGTAATCATAGAATATTCTTTCCCTATTATCATTACCTGCACACATATTTGAAAAAACAAAATGAGGGTTAGACATGAATGTCTAGTGAGGTTCCTTTTTTTTATGTAATGTAGGGTGAGAATCACCAAATCATTTAAACCATTTCACATAAAGAGGAATAAAATCACATTCTGTTTGAGTCCATCGGACCTCTGGTTCCAAAGAACACACTTAGAACATATTCTGTTTGAGTCCATCGGACCTCTGGTTCCTAAGACCACACTTAGAAAATATTTCAACTCATAAGAGGACCAGAGCCCCTCTGGTTCCTCTACCAGAGCTTCTAGTTAAACTAACCAGAGCCTCTTACTTGAATAGAATTCCCAAAAATGTTCATCGATCAACATCATAGATATTAACATAGCTTTTCCAAGGATAAAATTATATTTTGAAAATATCATGTAGGACCAGAGCCTCTGGTTCTACTAGCTAGAGCTTCTGGCTTTTCATACAAGACCAACCAGAGCCTCTGGTTCAACGTGTAAGCCAACCAGAGCCCCTCTGGTCTGTTTTTCATAAAAAGATTCTAAGTATAAAAAATCTTTGAAATCTGTTTTAAAAATGTATATTTGATACAGAGCTCGTTTCTAATAGATACAGAGCCTCTGGTTTAACTAAAACTTTGTAAAAGACATAATTTTCAAATCATCATCCAAAACCCTCTGGTTCTATATTGAGGTCCAAATTAAAGTCCATCTGGTTCCTTTCAAGGAACAACCAGAGCCTCTCTAATTCCTCATAAAATGGACATTCTGTTCCAAAACACTTTTAACCAAAACCAATGGCCATAGACCAAGTTTTCCCCTCTCAATAACATCAATACTATCATTTCTAATGAGAACAACATCTTTGAGTCCTCAAATCACAAAAAAATAAGAACTCCGAATCTATTGTAATCTTAAAAGACATAATAGCAAGAGCTATAATATCCACACACAATCGCCACCCTTATATCCAAAGGTACACCTCTCCTTGATATGCCACCCTTATATCCGAAGGTACACCTCTCCTTGATATGCCACCCTTAT
>NC_037540.1:20918685-20942120 GCF_001531365.2 Cynara cardunculus var. scolymus | reverse complement strand
ATATATAAATTAAATGAATAAAGAAATTAAAAGAAGTTTAAAAATCGGACCAAAAGTGAAAGAAAAAGTCAAGCCAGGGGGTTGTAGGTCATTTCTCATAGTGTAGGGGTAGTGTCTGATGAAAAGTGGTCCAACTTTGAGGGACCTGTTTCGTAAATTGGAGAAAGTCTGAAAAGTTGAAAACGATTTTTCAATACGATGTTTAGAAGGCTCCTATTGGCTCGGTTAGTCAACGAATAAGCCAAATAAAACCAGATTTAAGTAGGTCTCGTTGTCTTCTTCATTTAGCTCGAAACCACTCGGATTTTCGTGGAGTTTTGAAGGAGAAAATCGGAGTTGAAGTTAAACCAAAAATCCTCGTTTTTCGTCAATTAGAGGTAAAATACTCAACTAAAATTCATGTTCTTTATATGGTTAGCTTCGTTTTTTAGTCCTCTATCAAACCCCAGTAGCCTCATGTCTCATATTTGTGTTTTCATTGTTCGATTTTTATGTTTTTTAAGTTGTTAAGTTTTAGTTTTAAAAACAAACTTTAAATGAGTAAATGAAACTCATTTCTTGATAAAAATTCGTGTTCTTTATGTCAAAGTGTTGGTAAAAATATTACAAAGAGTTTGGTGCAAAAAGAATGAAGAAAAAAGGTCAAAAATGAGCTATTTTCAAGCTCGAAAAGGTAAAAATGGTGCAGCCATTGAAGCTGCTTCCTTGCTGTTTTGAACTGGGCCACGTCACGGGCCTGGTCGGCCCAACCCAAGACCCGAATCTGTTTCTTTTAAAAATAAGTTGTAAAGAGAGATGAGGACGGGTTTCGAACCCACAACCTCACGCAAAAGTCTCAACGCCTTAACCAGTAGGCTACTTACGAGTTTTGTTACCTTTTATACGCCAATATTGTTAATATGCTTATTACTTATGACTTTCAGAAATTAACATTTAACTCCTACAGTTTCAGAAATATAATTTTCTTTATAAATGTTTTATGAAACTTTCATGAAGTTTATTTGTATTTTCTAAAATGCAAATTTTGACCCAATTTCGATTATTTATCTCGTTTAGTTTCCAACATGACCCTATAAATGGGAAATCGGTATTTTAGCAATACGTTACGTATTTGCTTTCAAAATTTACCGAAATAACCATATATCAAGGGGATTGGTTTATAAGCTTCATTTTTATATTATTATTTTTATAAAATTACCAAAATGCCTCTAAAACTAAAGAATGTATATTTTGAGCAATACGTGACCTTTTTGCTTTATAAAAATACCGTCAAGGTTGAAATTTACTACTTTAACTATATAATTATTTGGGGATAATTAGAATTAATCATTTAAGTAATTCAACGATTTTTTTATGAGATTAAAGCGTATCTCTTGAGTTTATATATATATATATATATATATATATATATATATATCGTCTAGACATTTATTTCATAAAAGATGATTTTATGGAGTTATAAAATGAATAATTGACTATACGAAGTGTTACTCGAGTTGTAAATTTATTAGGACGCTTTTAACTCGAAATATGTAATTATTAACATGTCTATCATATAATAGATAACTTAATAATCACGTTTGGGATATCGTTTTAAGATATATAGCTAGACGATACACCTTATGTCGGAACTCACGGTTCCTATAATTTTAATTGATGTGAGGAGCGTTCTTAAGCATAGTTGACCAAGGATGACCCTAGTCGACGTAGTTGACCGTAAGTTGACTTTTACGTTAGCCTTTGGGAGAAATTAATCATTTATATGCTATTCGCTATTATAAATTGTAGGTTACCAGTCAGCGACATTTGTTAAGCAACCTTCGTTATCAGGTGAGTCTTCATGAGACTTACAATGTGATGCATACATATGTATAAATTTATTTTCGAGCATTATATGATTTATATGATAATGTGTACATATGCATGATGTTTCAGTTTACATACATGATATATTTTACATGTATGTTATTTTATGATTAGTTGCATGCTATGTGTTTATTTTGTTTTCAAATAACTCTAGCATGCTATTTCATTTGAAAGTTTTATGATCAGTTTTAGCGGGTGAGTATTTGACCAAGAAGTCACATGACAAGTGGCACAACCCCGTAATGAGTGTCTAGACAGGTGCAGGTCGGACAACTTAGGGAATGCCAGTGACTAAATGACTCATATCCGACAGACAAATTATGAGATCTCTTTTCTTTCAGTGTTGCATGTTTTTCAGAAAATACATACTATTTGGTACAAAGTTTACAAGTTGATATGTATGACGTGAAATGATCTTTACTCACGCAAACCATGAACTCACTGAGCTTTATAAGCTGACTATAGTATGCATCTCAAGGCCAGGTAGTTCGAGGTTGGATAAGGGCAAAGGACACGCTTAGAGAGTTGCTAATTATCATCTTATTTTTAGTCTTTTGTCTAGCAGCGTTGTGTCAATCTTTTGTAACTTAACCTGGTATGAGGTGGGTTAGAACTTAAGTTAATTTTTGATTGATTCAAAGACTTCCGCTGTAAACGGTTCAAACAGTTTTATTTTAGCCGTCTTTTGGAGTATTTATTTAGGAATTTGTTTCAGATTACGTAACATTCTCAAAAAAAAATGAGGGTGTTACATGCATCATGTCTTTGCACATATACGTATCCATGCATTAGAATATCATTCATGTTAATCACATATTTCACGTATTAAACGCATAAGGTTACCTTGACCCAGGTTTGTAGAAAATCAGGTTATAACATATCAAGACCATTGTAAAATGTTTCCAGCTGTATGCAGTAGGGTATGCCATGATGTGGGTATTTCCTTAGTACTTCCTTGTACCTCTCCCAAGCATCAGGAACTGCTTCATCATCCATTTGTCTAAAATGACACTCCTGGTTGGGGGAAAATATTTTTTTTTTAAATTTCTCAGTCTTCTTATTCCATGTGGTGACTGAGTCTTGTTGCAAAGAGTTGTACCATACTTTGTCTCTGTCTCTTAATGAAAAAGGAAATAACTTCAGCCTTAAGGCTTCATCAAAAATTCCATTAAGATGGAAAGAGTCGGTGACTTCCATAAAAGATCTAAGATGTAAATGAGGATTCATATGGTAATCCAACATATTGACCATTTGTTCGTAATATGTGAAACATGATAGGCTTAAATTTAAAGTGGCCACCATTAGTAGTGGGCCTACGTATTCCATGATGTAATTGATTTAACATTGGAATAGTATAGTCCATGATGCCACCAGTCCTTGAATTTGCAAGCCTAAACCTCCTCCTCAGGTTTGGGTATTGGATTATGTCCGACTTGAGCCATTTCAGGATTAGCTAGAATAGGCGACAAATTTCTTTGTACCCTTCTTCTCCTTCTAAAGGTTCTTTCAATGTCCGGATCTAACTCAAAAATAGTCCCGTGAGGTATCCTTGCCATAAACCACTAAGAACAAGCACTTGATGGTAGAAAAATCAAATTTTAAAATAACTTAAAGAAAAACTCTTTTTGAATAAAAATCTCCGGCGTCAGGGCCAAAAGGTTGGTGTCTAGATAACTATACCCTCAAAAGGCTGTAATAACAAGTAAATCATGCAAGTATACATGACTTACAAGTGTCGTCCAAAACAAGTAATAATAGTAAGTAATACCAAATATCGTTTCATAAAGATTTAATATGCAAAGATAGTCACAAAAGTTAACTTTAAGGTGAGATTTCAGAAAATGGGTTTTTTGGAAGCAATAAAGCTTCAAAGAGAAAATATCTTTGCAAGAATTGGTAACCAAATACTGAAATGTAATAATAATTAAAAGATAGTATGGATGCAAGATCAGGTTGGATTTCAGTAACGAAGTGTATTAAATATTGCTACAAAAATAGTTTTTTTACAACACTATTGGATTGAACGGCCTTCCAAGGAAGTGGAGATTAGACCATATGTTGGAAGTGAACTTGGTGATGCATCAATCATAAACTAGTACATATCTTACCTTTCTTTCCATATAGTTTTGCAACCCATAAGATTATTGCGACTCTTTATAGCCTCTATAACACACTTAGTAAAAATATTTGCGTTGTCTTAATTTTAAGTCCAACTCATCTGAATAAAATAACATGTGTCAATTTATCAAAGATTACCAGATGAAATATTGATACTACTTGTGAATAGAGAAATAAATTGCTATATCAAAGCAATCATCGACTAACATTTGGCGTAATCTCACAACCTTCACTTACACTCATATTAAGGTATTTAGCCTAGCATGACTGAATATATGTGCTTAAAAGTAAATGACATAAATAGAAATGAAAGAATATAAATGAGGTAAAAGTAAATTCTGCATGAAAAGTAAAGAGAAAGTTGGAATGGTTACTGTAGCAACTGATAGTAAAGAAAAACATTTAAAAGTACTTGCAAATTGATATTAAAAAGCAACAAGGACCCAAAGCTTAGATGAAGCTTTGTTCCTGATGACAAAGTGATATTGTTCAAAGTGTTATAATTGTTTTTACTAAACAAAAGACTACCCCGATATATATATATATATATATATATATACACTGTATGAGAGAATCAAAAGTACTAGTGGATAATATCATTGGTTATTAACCAATGGGTAAAAGAAAAGATTCCTTAGTACAAAAGATGTTTTAGTACAAAAGTTTAAGATGTCATCCTCCAAAACTTAACTTTTCAACATTTTCAATGGGATTAAGCCAGTTGTGCCAATATCCAGTGTCCAGTGCTGCAACAACATATACACCCGCTACATCAATGCTTATGTCAGCATTTTATTCACCAAATACACAAAACAGTACCATTCCCGCATCTTAGCTCCAATAAATGTGAAACCATAAAATAAGACTAAAAGACTCAATATAGGATTGGGAAAGATGTAAAATCAAGTGAAATAAAGTTATAATTAGTTGCTAAAGTGTATGCTTTTACACACTTATCAAGTAGCAAACAATTTCCATATGAACAATTCGTAATTGGGTTAGACTACGATTTGTTCAATTCGATTAGGCTTCACAATCACATGATTATCACAAGAATGTCGAGTACAATCTATAGGTTCGACAAGAGTTAACTTATTAACTCCATTGAACGATTGAGTGTGATAATCATGTGATAATACAATGATTAATTGAGTAGCAAACGATTTTCACATGATACAATTCGTAATATGTTGGACTACAATTTGTTCGATTCGATTAGGTTTCACAATCACATGATTATCACATCCTAATCGTGTATAGATTATTAAATGATTATCATCTAATATGACTGCAATTTGTTCCATATCTCAACCCTATCGATTATCACACGATTATACCTGACTGCGCACATTGTTTTGGTTCATTAGGTTCACGTATCACACGATTATCACATTGTTATCATAATCCTAATGGATTCAAAATAACCGTTTTCACACTGTTATCACACTATTATCATACCCAATAGTTTATCAATTGTCCTTTTCAATCTACATATCACATGTGGTTATTTACATAGTTATCTTAAATTGGAATGAAAAATACATAGTTACCTTATCCTCATTCATATATCTTGATTTCCTTATCTTTTAAGTGTAAAATTAGGTGTTATAATGTCTGCATTCTGATTTCTACCGGATAAGTTGACTTATGTTTTTTGTTTATCAACTGTGGATAACACATGAATATCACATCACAATCTATATTTGAATGAAGTAGCGAACAATTGTTGATATCACATGATACGGAAATACCAAACATTATAACATAATATCACATAACTATCAGATATAGCATATATTATTGCACATTCATGTACTTGGATTGACATTTTAGAGAGTAATTGGAAATGGAAACAATCCATTAATTTATAAGTCGTGATGTGATTTATCTTATAGCAACTACAAATTTATGCGTATAGGAACAATGTGGAGGAGCTATAGGTTAGTATTAAACAAGAAGGAATCAAATTTTTCTAACACAACAGAGAACCCTGTGGATGTTACAAATTAGAGCGAAAATGTTCCGGCATTGAAATTTATTCAAGGGAGACGAAATGCGACTGATGGTTCAACTAGAAAAGGTAAAATATAATTTTTTGCTTGAATGACCATGTGATGGTAGTAATATATGGACCAAAACTACATATCTGTTATGTATTTATCACATGTGATTTACAAAAAATTGAGTAATATGAATGATATGATTTGTACCATACCTATGTATGTATCACATATGCCATTAACAACACAAAAGACTGATTATTGCACTAGATTAACATGATACTATATTTGATAAATGTATTACTGGTTGTCACATACAAAGCGTTTACGCAAACACAATATCTTAGTTAACACGATACATTTTCTATGCACACAATATTTGTAACAGGCTTGCAAAGTCGAGGGAAGACTCTAAAAGTGATGACGACTTTGTGGTTCAAGACAAAAACATAAGGAAAAAAGTAAAAAAATGTCAAAGCAGATGATAAGAGAATGAAAGAGAATGACAAAGCAAAAGAGAATGTCAAAGGTCCAATCAAAACACATGTTGCCCTCCATACAATAACATCTCTTAAACCCCTTTACACAGCGATTCAAAATCTATTCAAATCACAAATCGACTGGGTAAAAAAAATTGGGTTTACAGGCCTCCTGAACATGAACACAGACGGTATACCTGCAAAACTTGGATATTATGTAGTTGATTCTTTCGACCCTCGAAACATGTTGATTAAACTCGAAAACATTGTCATTCCAATCACGGTAAAAAGAAATACATGAGATGATTGGTGCACCGAGGGGGAGAGACTTTGGATACTTTAGTTAAGGATGATTACGGAGTTAGTGTAGTAGAGTAGTGAAAAAGCCGATATTTGAAGCATTCCTTACGTGTAACAGATATAGTAAGCGAGATTATCACCTCAGATAATGTTGATTGGAATTTCAAGCTAGACATCATAATAGTCTTCTGCAATGTAATAGGGCAATACAAATCGAATGGCATTTGTGACCTAAGCGTTTTTTTACATTCACAAAATAGTTACTTTGCAGAAATTGATTGGTGTGATTATGTCTTCAAATGTTTAAAGATAAGTAAAACCACATGGAAGGCAGGCCCGATTAAGTGTTACTACAGTGACCCGTTAACTACATTGACAGTATGTCAATGTATCATATTTCAATATACGACTATATATTATGAATGGATATTTAATATGAATGACTAATCACGTAATATATATATTGTGATGGGAATTTTACTTTTTGCACTGTTAAATGAAGCTTTTGTAGTCGACACCATTCAATGTGATTATGTGCACATCATACGCAAAAGACCATGCATAACAAGTTGATCAATAGACATTTTAAGAAGACGGGAGGCAATAGAAATTTATACCGATGGTTTAAAGATTGGGGATGTTGTAGAACCATTTGTTGATGCACAATGTGATGATAACTCGAGAGAAAAGGAAGAATGTGACATTAAGGTGAAGAAGATGACACACATTTATTTGCATTATTTTAAACTTTAAGCAAATCAATATTTTGAACCAATTAATACATCTTAATTATCGGACGATTATCACAACTCATTTATCACATATATCCACCACAATTATCACATGATTTTCATAAATTAACAAATAATATCACTACTTTTGAAATACCTTCACATATCACTTGTTGTGGGTTTGTGCAAAAATATTTGGATGAGATCAAACACACCTTCAATAAGTGGAAGACAATGAAGAGTGATTTTGACGAGATTCTAAAGAAATCCAGGACTAATTACCCCGCCTCTGTGGAATTCGAGGTCTGGCAATAGAAAGTAATAGATTCGATAGTAATTGATAAAATGGAATGTGATGCTTCAATGAACATGTCAATTGATAAAATTTGTGGAACAAAACAAGCATCAACTAGCGATCCATGACGAGGTGATATGGGTGGGGCACGAGATATTGTTGAGACACTAGCACAATTCTTCTCACATCCGGATACAGTTAAGGGGGTTGACAAAGCAATTAGAATCTGTGAGAAGTTACAGATGCCGGATTTTAGTTTAGGTCTTACTCAAGAGTTTGAAGAAGTTGTTGATCCATGGGAAAATGATCCAAACATAGAAGAAAATGATATAGTTTCTAATGTGAAACCGATAAGTGCGATATACACTTGTCCCCAGCGACAAAGAGCTTTAAAGGCGGGATAAAAGATATGTTCACCATACATAAATAGACAAATGGATGCATGTCGGCCTAACACAAAAATTGAGTTAATCCTTTCCAACCTAATTTTCGCCATGGATGGTTCTCAGATGTAAGTTCATCCAACTATTGCACACTACCATTTGCATATGTTTACCACATAATCGATTGTATCACATGTGATTATCACATATTGACACACGTTTTTCATAGACAATCACGTTAGTATAAAAGAGTAACACACTTTAACACTTATTAGCAGTAGCACAGTTCATGTCGGTTTATCATATTATCATAGTTATCCTTATGACACTATTACCTTGTTATAAAATTTAAACACACAATAATAGTTACCTTTAATATGTTAAACATGTATCTTACCTTCTATCACAAATTATCAACGATTACAACTCACTGTCACCTGGTTAGCATATAAAAGAACATTATATCACATATAGGCATTTTGTCACAGGTTATTACGTGATAAAAACAAATTGTAAACATTTTATCACAGGTTATTACATGATAAAAACAAATTGTAAACATTTTATCACAAGTTATCACATGATTGTCACGGACTAAGACGTGATTAGTAAAGATTAGACGATTATGTTCATTCCAGTTCATTCTGTGCTCACAATTGTGGTGAATAAAACTTATTATCAGTATCACATGATATAACAACACTTGATTCTCTTGGATCATTGCATATTGTTTGGTTATAGCTTATCAAATCTATCACCTTTATTTTCATATGAAGATCTACTAATCAAATAATCTAATAACTCACAGGGAGCCAATACATTTAACATCGGAAGGTCAATACGCACCACGCTATATTTTCGAAGCATGGTTGATGATACTTACATATATGGGGGTATGATTGACGTATGGGCAACAATGTTGAACAATAATCAACAATACTGAAACAAGGCTTCCCCTCGAAGGTTATGTTGTGATACCACAACAATGGTATGTGATAAACTTTGATCACTTTATATAATTTTCTTTGTTAAAGCCACTGATTTAACATTATCATTTAAGAAAAAAGACGGAAGACATGCTACCACCAAAACTGAGCTATGGAAACATGTATAATATGTTTGAAACAAGCTTGGAGGCTACGATGAAAAGCAATAAGGAGCTAGCAACCTTAAGGAATATAGATAAGGTATACTTTTTCAATAATTATACTAATTATATAATTATTAAACAAGATGACACGATAAATGGTTGAAAGAAACTAATGGAGTTCATTTCCCCATTTGGAGGGGAAGACACTTCTACCTAATTGTGTTCAATCTCAAAATCCGGGCTTCTTAATATTCGATAACACCAAAATAGAGGTTGACATAAGAAACAAGTATGGGGAACTGCCGCACCAATTGGTTAGAGTTTATGAACTTTATCACATTTGATAAGTTAAAATATCTATATATGCAATTACTAAATGACTAATGAAAATATAATTTTGAAATGTAGCAGAAGGCGCTTAATGACTACTTGAAACCAGTGAGGCACCCTAAAGAAAAAAATCATGGCTAATGTCACCGTCAATGTTTGCAACCTGAGATGGAGTACTGTAGGAAATAATGTTGATTGTAGAATCTTCATAATGAGACACATGGAGCATCATATGGGACAAGCGATAAACCGTTATGATTGTGGTTTCTTTCAAGAGTGTTCTGGACAAGAACAACTAAGGCATTTAAGGCAAAAATACCTTACGAAGATCCTTATTTCAAATATCAACCTTTTAAAGGAGGCATTGTATAAACAAACACTTGAATTTGGTGATCTGGATGGTGGTTTGAAGGAACCAATTCTCACATCTGCATTCAATACTGGAGAGATGCATTTTGGAATAGAGTATATAGGTAGAAAGTTAAAGGAAGTTGGATGTCTGTTGGTATCATTTGCATTTTAGAAATTTTTAGTTTCATTGCTAGTAGAAAATAGGGCAGACGGTAAGGAACACAATTGTGCTGAATTTGGATATATTTTGGGAATTAAATTTCAATGACAAATGATATTTGCATAAGCATAGTCATGATGTAATACTGTAGAAAATGATTATCACTTTTGGTGGAACAACAATATTTGTTAGAAATTACAGCATTGACATTTTTTGGTTGGGATATTTTCCCAATCACACTAATATCACATAATTGTCGAATTTACCTTCATCACATGTGATACCTTCAAGGATATCACGTGGCATGAACGAATATATCAGGGTTTATAAGATCCATAAAGTGAGCATATTTCCAAATATATATAACTATCAAGTACTAAAGTGTTTTATTGCAATATACAACGTGTCATCTAAGTGATATTGCAAGTATATATGAAATGTGATACACTAGAATATCATATGTGATATTGTAAAATTGAAGAACCAATAAAGTTCCATCATCCCATTATATTGAAGTAAAACCATTCTATATACTAGCATCATGTAATAGTGATTGATCTTCATCTTAAAACAATCATTATTAACATCCAGATTCAAAAGAACTAAATAAAATAATATGTTCTGATATCGTCAAAACCATGAAAAAAACAAAACCAAATGCATTAAGAAAGAAAAAATGTTAATTGGATGAGGCGTTCTTCACAGGACAATTTCGTATACCATGATTCACAAACTCCTTGCATCCTTGACATAGTCATTTTGGTCATTTGCTTTTTGTTATGGATCTCTCTCCTGCCCCAATCAGTCGCTTACTAGTGCCACAACCTTTGTTATGAATGCCTTGAGGAGGAAGAATATCAATTTTCTCCAGTCGATGAACTCCTACCAACAACTAAAGGACATCATCTTTATTGGTAGTATCGATTTTTTAGGCACACCACTTAGCACATCTGACTTCCATGAACGGATCTTGTAAAGAAAGGCAGCTAACTTCTCCTTGCCACCTTTTAAATTCATTAAACATTGACCAACCGTAAGATATACGTCATTGGATAATTTGTCAACACGACTACTGCTTACTATTGATATATATTGACAACGAAACACATCAACAGGAAGGACCCCCCCCCTCATCCAACGCCTAAGAATATACTGTTGTGGAATTTCATTGAAATCAAAGTTAAACAAGACGGAGAACACATGTCGACATAAAGTTTCGTAGTACTCAAAATGGCGGCAACCACAATACATTGAGCCATCTGAATGCGCTTGAGCAACCTGATATACAACATAATTGGTGTTACAAGATAATAACATGACACTAGAATATCACATTTGATAAAATCAAATAATTAATTTTGTTGATAACATACCTTAAACTAAGGCTTAGTGGAACAATGTTTTTTTTCCCTTATTATATAAACCGTGAAACCCATTTCATAATTAACTTTCCATTGGGAACAAAATCTATAACCCTTGAAGATCTCCTTTTAGACCTTGAAGAAAATAGCATGAGTACATACATAGGTTGCATGATACTCGATCATCGTATTTGTCTTGAATGTCGGTGTGGTGGTATTCGTCTTATGATCTTTATTGCGTTGCCTATTCCTCTATTTGTCTATCACGGTATCATGAGATAAAATGAACTATAACAAAATATTAGAATGCTTACCAAATTTCCGGAAAAAAGAGTTGGTGCTCTCAGATCTGGAGGTAATTTTCATTAAACAACACAAAGATATCTCCTTAAAGTAAACATGAATCCAATTTGTTCGTATTTCATATACGTCCTCAAGACATGGGTGAGTATGAAGGTCAAAATTTTTCAATAAAAACGCCCATTTAACCTCAAATTCATTAGGTTCAAGGTGTACACTCCATACTAATTTTAGTAACCATTTTCTGAAGTTTGTATGCAAGATGATGTGGGAACCTACCAGCCTCATAACATTGCTGTAAGGAAATCAAAATTTCATCTCACATATGATACATAACTATGATCACATGATTATCACATGATAATCACTGGTAACTCTAAATATAATATTACGTTCAATCACATGTGTTAAAATCCATCAAGATACGAAATCTAGCTTTTTGAAACTAAATTCCACCAATGGAATATCAAGAGACATAATCAAAAACAACCTTATAACATTTGATCATGCTATGATTTAACTTATACCCTAATTATAACATGGATATCAAGACACACGATCAAAACAATAAAAGATTCAATACCTTGCCCGGGAGCTTCGTCATGATATGCCACAAACATAGTTGATGTCTTGCATCAGGGAAGACAATCGGGATTGTTTCCTTAATGGAAACATCTTGATCAGTCAGAATAAGAGTCAGTTGGCAACCATGAACCTTCAAGAACGACTCCAACAATCGAGCATATGCTTGGATGGTTTTTTCGCTAATCAATACTGACCCAAAAACAACAGATCTTCTATGGTTATCAATATCGATAAATGGTACAAAAACCATGTTATAGCTATGCTAATAAAAAATAAAATATAAGCCGAAATCATTAAAATTTATAACTCCAAAATATCATAACATAAAAATTAACTTACTTGTTGAAACGATATGTCACATCAAACAACATAACATCATCGAAACTTTGCATAATTCGACCTTGTCAACTCATTGGCCCGAAACAATGATATCAAACGACCATTGTCAATTTTTATACTCAAATGCAAAGTTTTTCCCATATTGTCTTTTGTCATTCAACATGTTTACCACCATTTGTACGTCTCTATCACCAACATAGTTATTAAGATGCCTCTTGAAATTCTTATAATCAACAACCCTAGAACCAACATCATTGTAGCCCCCTTTCAGATAAACCTACAACTTGTGGCTCTTACAGGCCCAATATTTGACCTTGCCAATCAGTGTACCATAACTTTGTCATTATAGCTGAGTTATCCACTCTTACGTTATAAAATTTTATCAGCATCATCAATAAAATCATGAGTATATTTAGGACAAAAATAGATAGTCTATATGACGATTGAGACCCCTCTATGTACTTAAACCTAAAAGAAGCCTTACAATCTGTAACTTTAAAGTTCGTATTTCGTACTTGTCAACGATGTCCATCCACTTCAACAAAGTCAATCGACCTCTCTTTTTGTTTTCCATGCTTATGACAAACAACATATTTTAGTTTGCATATACCACCCTTACTTGTCTTCTGTGTTGATAGTCGAATGTCAACCCGACAATGCCGGTATACCTTCAATACATTCAATTGCTTCCTCTATTGATCCAAAGATTGAACAAACAAGTGGTTGAAAATCACTTGGAACAAATGGGATACGACCTCCATCACAGCGAGGACTTTTAGTCACTTGAGGTTGTAACACAAAATGACCTGTGGAACAATTACACATGTATTATAAATAACAAAATCAATATTTATACAAAACAAATTAACGAGACCTATGGAACTATCGTTGGGTACTCTCTCCCAAAGTGTACCGAGACCTCCTCCTGTTTTTTGGTGACCCTGATGATCTTGCCTTGCTATTGTGCCCTATAGCACTATCGTCGGGCACTATCCTTCGACATGTACCGTGAGTTTTTCCTATTTTTCACCCATTTGAGCCTTTTCTTGCCTAAAATATGTAGGTGTCTTTTTATGTAGTTCACAAATATATATGTAAACCGGAATTTTGGTAAGTGGAATTCCATGTTTACTCTACCTTTAATTTGCCAACTGTAATAATCCTGATTACAGTTACAATTGAATAGCAATACAGTTGCTAAGATTGGAATAAAAAAAGATATTGGTATCCATAAGCGTTCTAGGAATGAATCACTATTCTCAAATGTGGTTGAATATCTTATGTACCCAATTATTTGTGACGACGATAACAAGGCCTGACAGTCTTACCTTGTAAAAGAGATGACAAGTCTCGAGAGTCTTACCTAGTAAGTGAGAGTTTGTAGATTTTCAAGTTTCATTTGTTCACTCTTTTAATATTTTTTTGTCATCTTTTTTCTGTATGTATATATGGTCACTTAGTACATTGTGCTAGAGCATTTCACCAACATTACAACATGATGTTGGAAAATGTCGCAAAGATGTGCATAGAGGTTAGTTAGCATGAACAACTCTTGTCTCACATTTCTCGATTATATTTTTTTATCACTAACCAAAAACAAGAAAACTCAGTGAAATTTATCATCAAGATGTTTTTATATAAGTTGATTTTGTCATCATCTTACATTCATACTTATTAGTCCCAAGTGAGAGACTTTATCTTTCATTTTGAATAATATGATAGAAAATAAATGATTGCACATTACTAATCCAATTGAAGGAGAAAACATAATAATTTTATTATTTTTCAAACATACATTTGGATTTCTTTTTAAATAAGTAGCTGGATTAACCTTTTATACCTGGTTTAAAGGGAGAAGTTAATTTATATCCCACCGCATTACACGAATAAACAACTAGTATATATATATATATATATATATATATATATGAACTAATTAACTGATTCACATATGATTTTGTTAGTTCATATGTAATCAGTTAAATAATTCACATGTGAACTAATTAACGGGTTCACATATGAACATATAGTTCTTATGTGAATCATATGGGTTCAAATATGAACCCGTTTACCACCTACTTGTAAGAGTCATGAAACTACCATCCATCTTCTACATACCCATACGATGAATTATCCGGTGCTCACGGTTAAAGCCGCAAATGTTAACCAGATGAACGGTTATGATCACTTATTTACTTCTCAAATGAACCTTTCTGTGATAACCGGGTCCTGGTTATCACCTGAGGTAACTAATACATGGTTATTTATTACGTGCTTATGTGACGACAAAGTAAATTTGGTATATTTGATCATTGCTAATATGAGAGTTTCTATGCATTAATGTGTATACATAATATGAAATGCATATGTTATATATATATATATGCATGATATATGAATATGTATGCATAGGTATGTATGCATGAAAATTCTATGAATATGCATTAAGTAGTATGCATGCATGTGGGTATGTATGAAGGGGCGGTTTAGCCGCCTTTCTGTTATGAGAAAGGTATAAAAGGGAGGTTAACCCWCCTTCACATTCKTCTTGCCATTTTTGAGAAGTGAGCGATTTAGAAGAATAGTGGTGACCAGATTGTTCTTGACCGGATTACTTGAAGTTGGATTCAATTATTAAAAATCAAAGGTGAGTGGTTTAACATTTTAACTTCAAATGTAAAGTAATTCCTTTGGCTTGATTAATATGTATTTTGAAAACTTTTTGTTATCCGGTTTATACTTAAACCGGACAAGGCGTGAGCGGTTTAAGGATAAATCGCCTAAGGGTTAACCGGTATAGCCTTAAATCAGACAAAGGCTGACCGGATTAGGCATAAACCGGACATGGTCTCACCCAGTTTAAGGGTAATTCGACCAATGTATTAACCGGTTTAGTATTGAGCGATTTATAACTTTGAATTTATGTTAAGAGTTTTAAACGGAGAAGTATGAATACGACTAAAAGGTGATCGGTTTACTTGTAAACCAGACAAGTCTTGAATAGTGTTGTCTGGATTAGTAATCCGGACAAAGTGTTGAGAATTAATCGAAATGTTAAATCGGACACAATGAGAAGTGTTATCCGGATTAGTAATCCGGCCAAGGTCTTGACCGGATTATGTGTTGACTTATCATTTTGTTGATTCTTTTAACAAGAAATGGGAATTTTGATAAATGTGATTTTGAACTGATAATATTCCATTGACTGCGATCTATTCTACATGGAATTGTTTTGTGAAATGTTTTGATGGGGAAATAAGAGTGGCATATCAAGGAGAGGTGTACCATGGGATAAGGGTGGCATATGAAGGAGAGGTGTACCATGGGATAAGAGTGTCATATCAAGSAGAGGTGTACATTTAGATATAAGGGTGACATTTGTATGTATGTTATGTAATATAACTCTTACTATTCTATCCTTTAAGATTATCGTGGTCTGGAATCTTTATTTCTTTGTGATTTAAAGGTTTAGGATCAGGGTTCTTATTGGAAATCATAGTCTGGATGTTATTGAGAAGGAAATACCAGGTTTGGCCTGAAACTTTGAATAAACCTTATTTAATTTGAAAGGTTTAAAAGTGGCACTAGGATATACCTGTTTAGCACAAACCTATTTGGGGTTTTGATTCATTATTTGCAAGCAGAGAATTTGGTTTGAAAAGTGAAAGGTACTGGTAATATGTTCTACTTGTTTTTGTTATATATATGAAAAATTGTTTTACATAAAAGTTTTGGTGATTTTCACCCTACAATAACATAAATAGGGTAATTCACTAGACCTTCCGGTCTAACCCTCGTTTTGTAATTTTTAATGTGTTGCAGGAGGTTCAGACGGTAAGGGAAAAAAGAAAATATGATAATTCCCAATATGTATATCTGCATGAAGATTGCTGATGATATGTATAGTTTTGGTAGATGAACTTGATAATACAAGAATTGTATTTTGAATTTTTGGACCATATATTAAGTATTTGGTAGATTCTTGTACTAAGGGACCTACGTGGTATATAAACATGTATTTCTTATGTATGAAGTATATGTTACATGCAATGTGTGGAATGAGGTGTTACAGAAAGTGGTATCAGAGCCTGAGCTTAAGAGATTTAGGTATTTAACAACTTGATACCTAGACTTAAACTGTTTTATTGCATGTTAAGGGTCCCGGACATACTTAGCACCAATGGAAATAAATATGATGAGTTGAAAGAACAGTGTGTAAGGTAAATTTTAATTACATTTGGCCAGTGTAATTATGAATTTACAGGTACATATCTGAACTTGAATACTTCATTGTATTTGGGAATGTAAATACGTGATTATTAAGACTAAAATCTGCAGATGTCTAACTGAACTCGGAGATCTGAAAGAACGGTTCGTCCAGAGTCTGAAGAAAGAGAAGAATCACCCGTTAATCTTCCAACGAGTACTTCTGCAAATAGAGGTCGGGGAAGGCCTAGGGGAAGAGGTAGAGGAAGGAGTCAGTCACAAGGAAGGGGTCGAACTAAAGTACATTCTGAATATGAAAAGAATCCCATTCTGGGAATGTTCAGGAAAAATCAGTGCCACACCTAGAGTATGTAACCATGGATATGCTGGCGGAGGAAATGGGGAAGTTGCGGGAAACTTTAACGTCTATTATGGGAATTCCAGCTAGAGTGGAAACGGATTGAGTGGAAGTACATCCCTCTATTCCGGTTACTCATAACAAAGAAGGAGATATCAAGATGTTTTTGGCATGCAAACTGCCAACTTTCTCCGGAGAGAGGGATCCAGTAAAAGCCATGTGCTGGATTAAGGAGATTGAATTTTTGTTCACACCATCAGATGTCCAGAATCTAATAAAGTTAGATTTGTTGTCTCAGTATTAAAGTCAAATGCTCTGTTTTGGTGGGAAGTTGAATCATTAGCCAGAACAGATGTCTTACAGACATTATCTTGGACAGAATTTGTGAACCGATTCAAGGATCAGTTTTGTCCCAAGACAGCAGTAAGACAAATGGAAGAAGATTTCTTGAAATTGGAACAGAGAAATGGAACGGTTCGGGAGTATACTGAGAAATTCATTGAATACTCTCGATTTGCTGAACATTATATTTCATCAGAATCCAGGAAGGTGGAAATGTATATCTGGGGATTGAAACCTTCAATTCGTGAATTCGTAATTACTATGAATCCCAATATCTTTTCACTAACTGTGGATGCAGCCGAAGTAACAGAACGGAATAAGAATCGACAAGCAGAAGGGAATATTATGGAGAAGAGAAGATGGGAAGGGCCTTCATCTAATTTTCGAGGGCCAAAAGCAGTGAAATACGATAACAAATCCAAACGGAAGATTGGTGAGAAAGTCTGTTCACAATGTCGACAGGTTCATCAAGGTGAATGTAAGATGGACCCAAGGAAATGCTACAAGTGTGGTGAAGCAGGCCATCTGTCCAGAAGTTGCCCAGCTAACCGAATGTGTTTCAATTGCAATTCTCCGGACCATATACGACCAAACTGTCCGTTGTTAAGAACTCCACAGCTGACAATGTGAAGTAATGTGTCGGGTACTCCGGGAAGACCTACTGTAACAAGAGAAGCGCAAGGAGGGGCACAAGGACGATCCTTCAAAATGAAAAAGAATGAGGCAGAGGCGTCGCCAGATGTAGTAACAGGTACCTTCCTTCTGAATTCTATACGTGCTAAGGTGTTATTTGATTCTGGTGCAAGCTTTTTGTTTGTATCACCATCGTTTGCTCAAATTGCATGTTTGAATTTTGTGTTACTTGATGAAGAATTAGTATTTGATACTGCTAATAGTCAAGAATCTGTTACTAGGGTATTCAATAACTGCATTATTGATATTGAGGGTTGTGAGCTACCGATTCATTTATTTCATATGCCGATGAAAGAATTTGATGTAGTAGTGGGTATGGACTGGTTGGCAGAGTATCAGGCCAGTATTGTTTGCAATAAGAAAATGACCAGAATCACTTTGCCAGAGAGAGGAACAATTGTTATCTATGGTGATCGTCAGAATCACCATACTAATATTTTAACTGTGATGAAAGCTCATAAATGTATCTGAAAGAAGTGCCAGGGATGATTGGCATACGTGATTGATGTAAAGAAAGAGAAAGGAAAAGAAGAATCGATTCCGATTGTTAATGAATATCTGGAAGTCTTTCCAGAGGATTTGTCTGGGTTGCCACCAGACCGAGTTATTGAATTCCGAATTAATCTCATACCAGGGGTTGCACTAGTAGCAAAGGCACCGTACCGGTTAGCTCCTTCAGAATTAAAGGAATTAGTTGCACAGTTGAAAGATTTGACTGATAAAGGATTCATTAGACCCAGCACTTTACCTTCTGGTCTTATTTGTCAAAAAAATGGATCTATGCGAATGTGTATAGACTATCGTGAATTAAACAAATTGACAATCAAGAACGAAATATCCTTTACCAAGGATTGATGATTTGTTCGATCAATTGGTGGGAGCGAGTTATTTCTCCAAGATTGTCTTAAGGTTGGGATATCACCAGTTAAAAGTCAGAGAGGAGGACATTGCTACAACAGCTTTCCGAATTAGGTACGGGCATCACAAATTCTTAGTTATGTCATTCGGCTTAACTAATGCGCCCGCAACCTTTATGGATTTGATGAATAGGGTATGTAAGAAATATCTTGATAAATTCGTTATTGTATTTATCGATGATATTCTTATATACTCTAAGACCGAAAAAGAACACGTAGAACATCTGCGTCTGATATTGGAATTGTTGAAAAGAGAAAAGCTGTATGCAAAATTGTCTAAGTGTGAGTTCTGGTTAAAGGAAGTTCAGTTCTTGGGTCATGTTATATCTGAAGAAGAGGTGAAGGTAGATCCAGCCAAAATCGACGCAGTTGAAAAATGGGAAGCTCTGAAAACTCCTTCTGAAGTCCGAAGCTTTTTGGGATTGGCAGGTTATTACCGTAAGTTCATCCAGGACTTTTCTAAGATAGCCATGCCATTAACCAAATTGACTCGGAAGAACGTCAAATTTCAGTGGGAGGAAGAACAACAGAAGGCTTTCCAACTATTAGAAGATCATCTCTGTAATGCACCGGTGTTGACTCTACCCGAGGGATCCGAAGATTTTGTAGTATATAGTGATGCTTCGAAGCTGGGATTGTGATGTGTTTTGATGTAGAGAGGAAATGTGATTTCTTATGCGTCAAGACAATTGAAAGATCATGAGAAGCAATATCCAACTCATGATATGGAATTAGCTGCGGTGGTGTTTGCTATGAAAATCTGGAGGCATTATCTTTTGGGGACAAAATGTCAGATTTATACTGATCACAAGAGTCTGCAACATTTGTTTAGCCAGAAATAACTGAATATGCAGCAGCGTCGGTGGATTGAACTTGTAAATGACTATGATTGTGAAATCCTCTACCACCCAGGAAAAGTCAATGTGGTAGCAGATGCTCTGAGCAGGAAAGAAAATAGTGGGACTATTAAAGCAGTAGCAATAAGAATAAATTTGGTCCCTGATATTCGTAAAGAAATTTTGAGATGTCAGAAAGAGGCCATAAAAGATCTTGTCAAATCAGAAAGGTTGGGTAAGATAATTTTGACTTTGGAACCGAACGAAGAAGGAATTATGTGCTTTCAAGGGCGAATTTAGGTACCGTGTTTTGGGGATATCCGGAGCACTATACTAAATGAAAGCCATAAGTCCCAATACTCTATTCATCCAGGTACCAACAAGATGTATAGGGATTTTAAACCTTTTTATTGGTGGCCTGGATTGAATAAGGATATAGCCAGATGTGTGGAACAGTGTATAACATGTCTACAGGTGAAGATTGAGCATCAAAAGCCGTATGGAAATCTTCAATCTTTGGAGATTCCTGTGTGGAAATGGGATCACATTACAATGGATTTTGTCAGGAAATTACCTCGAACTCCAAAGGGGTATGACGCAATATGGGTAATTGTTGATCGCCTATCTAAATCTGCGCATTTTCTACCTATAAGAGAGAATTACTCTTTAGAAAAGCTGGCACAGGTTTATATCAAAAAAATTGTAACCAGACATGGAGTTCCATTATCTATTATCTCTGATAGAGATAGTCGTTTCACTTCAAAGTTCTGGGAAAGTTTGCAGAAAGCTTTGGGGTCTGAAATCCGATTAAGTACATCTTATCATCCGCAAACTGACGGGCAAAGTGAAAGGACAATCCAGACTCTTGAGGATATGTCGAGAAGTTGTATCATAGATTTTGGGGGATCATGGGAAGATCATTTGCCACTGATAGAGTTTGCGTATAATAATAGTTACCATTCCAGCATCCAAGCGGCACCGTATGAAGTATTATATGGACGTAAATGCCGAACGCCGTTATGTTGGAACGAGGTAGGTAAGAGACAGTTGACGGGTCCTGAGATTGTTCAAGAGACTTCTGAAAAGATTGAACAAATCCGTGAAAGAATCAGAACAACACAAGATCGCCAGAAAAGTTATATTGATAATCGTCGAAAGCCGATTGAATTTTGTGTAGGTGATTTTGTGATGTTGAAAGTTTCGCCATGGAAGGGTATTATCAGATTTAGAAAGAAGGGTAAGCTCAGTCCAAGTTATGTTGGGCCATTCAGAATATGTAAGCGAATTGGGCCAGTAACGTATCAGTTAGAACTACCAAAAGAATTAAGTCTGATTCACAACACCTTTCATGTATCGAACCTGCGGAAATGTTTAGATGATCCAAGTCTAGCTGTACCGCTTCCAGAGGTTAAACTGGATAGTAAGCTGAACTTCATAGAAATACCAGAAGGTGATTAACCGAAAAACCAGGGTGTTAAGAAACAAAGAAATCAGTTTGGTTAAAGTACAATGGAAGTTTCACAAAGGATCAGAAGAAACTTGAGAATTGGAATAAAAAATAAGATCAAAGTATCCGTGGCTCTTTGATTAAAGGAATTCCGGGACGGAATTCTTTTGAGAGGTGGATAATATGAATATGCATGATATATGAATATGTATGCATAGGTATGTATGCATGAAAATTCTATGAATATGCATTAAGTAGTATGCATGCATGTGGGCATGTATGAAGGGGCGGTTTAGCCGCCTTTCTATTATGAGAAAGGTATAAAAGGGAGGTTAACCCTCCTTCACATTCTTCTTGCCATTTTTGAGAAGTGAGCGATTTAGAAGAATAGTGGTGACCGGATTGTTCTTGTCCGGATTACTTGAAGTTGGATTCAATTATTAAAAATCAAAGGTGAGTGGTTTAACATTTTAACTTCAAATGTAAAGTAATTTCTTTGGCTTGATTAATATGTATTTTAAAAACTTGTTGGTACCCGGTTTATACTTAAACCGGACAAGGCGTGAGCGGTTTAAGGATAAATCGCCTAAGGGTTAACCGGTATAGCCTTTAATCGGACAAAGGCTGACCGAATTAGGCCTAAACCGGACATGGTCTCACTCGGTTTAAGGGTAATTCGACCAATGTATTAACCGGTTTAGGTATTGAGCGATTTATGACTTTGAATTTATGTTAAGTGTTTTAAAAGGAGAAGTATGAATACAACTAAAAGGTGACCGGTTTACTTGTAAATCGGACAAGTCTTGAATAGTGTTGTCCGTATTAGTAATCCGGACAAAGTGTTAAGAATTAATCTAAGTGTTAAATCGGACACAGTGAGAAGTGTTGTCCGGATAAGTAATCCGGCCAAGGTCTTGACAGGATTATGTGTTGACTTATCATTTTGTTGATTCTTTTAACAAGAAATGGCAATTTTGATAAATGTGATTTTGAACTGATAATATTCCATTGAATGCGGTCTATTCTACATGGAATTGTTTTGTGAAATGTTTTGATGGGGAAATAAGGGTGGCATATCAAGGAGGGGTGTACCATGGGATAAGGGTGACATATCAAAGAGAGGTGTACCATGGGATAAGGGTGGCATATCAAGGAGAGGTGTACCATGGGATAAGGGTGTCATATCAAATGAAAAATATAATAATTCCCTATATGTATATCTGCATGAAGATTGTTGATGATATATATAGTTTTCGTAGATGAACTTGATAGTACAAGAATTGTATTTTGAATTTTTGGACCATATATTTAGTACGTATTTGGTAGATTCTTGTACTAAGGGGCTTATGTGGTATATAAACATGTATTTCTTATGTATGAAGTATATATGTTACATGCAATGTGTGGAATGAGGTATTACACTTTCTCTCTCTCTCTCTCTCTCTCTATATATATATATATACATATATATATATATAGAGAGAGAGAGAGAAGCGATCAAATGCAAACCACCCAATTTGTACAAACCGTGCAAATCACCTTCATCTGTCGATTTCATTGTTTAATCTTATGAAATTTTTTCATGAAATTGTTTAATCTTGTGAAATTGTTTCATATAATTTTTTTTTATGAAGTTGTTTCATAAATGGTTATGAAATTGTTTCATATAATATTTAATGAAGTTTTAATGAAATTGTCTCATGTATTTCTCTAAAATTAAAATAAAGAAGATGATAATATCCATAATTAACACCATCTACAATAAAAATGATTAATCAACTTCTCATAATTACAAAAAAATAAACAAGATGAAAAATTATGATTGGTTGAATGAGGTTTGTACGGTTTGTACAAATAACATGGTTTGCAAAGTAAACCTCATATCTATCTCTCTCTCTCTCTCTCTCTCTCTCTATATATATATATATATATATATATATATATAGGG
>NC_037540.1:20900256-20918433 GCF_001531365.2 Cynara cardunculus var. scolymus | reverse complement strand
CAATTTCACAAGATTAAACAATTTCATGAAAAAATTTCATAAGATTAAACAATGAAATCTACAGATGAAGGTGGTTTGCACGGTTTACACAAATGAAGGCGGTTTTCATATGATCACTCCTCTATATATATATATATATATATATATATATATATATATATATATATATATACACGGTTTTTATATATATATATATACACGATTTAATAAAAACGCCTTACTAAATTTTATGCAACTAGGGGTTCTAATTTCTCCATTCAAACAAAAACATTTTCCAACGAAGGGATATAGCCTTCAAGACTCCAACATCAAATAACAACATCCAACAAACAACAATTGATAATTTATTATTTATTTTAGATGAACATCTTTATATTAATAGTACTTTATAAAAAAAATAAACTCTTCGATCTAGAAAACAAGGTATAAATAAAACAGTTTAAATTTTAGAGTCAACAAAAATTTAGATTGAAGACACTAGTTGTAAATGTGTGAATAGAGAGTACTACATCTCACGAATCATCACTTAAATTATCAGTTGAAGTCTATTCATCTTTAGTTTATACCTAATTTACTTAAAATAGAGCTCTGATACCAACTTACAATGCTTCCAAAATAAGAGTAAATTTAAACCGTTAATTATAATGGAAAAATCACAACTATATATAGTGTTCACACAAGAAGGGGATTAAAAACTTTATATCAATGAGTAGATGATAAATAATAATTTACTAATCTAAACCAATCTAAAGATCAGGTTACAATCGAGTGTCATCACCAAAAGAGTCCTATTTGTTATAACACCCAAAATCACCAAAACTTGACATTCCCAAAAGAGCCTTTACCACAAATCAACACCCTGCTCGAGCCTTCATAACCCCACCATCTACGGATTTTGATATACATGTCATTTAAGAAAAAGTGTTAGCCCTACCGTTTACGCCTAGTGAGTGAGTTCAAACACTTGAGAGTAAATTATAAAGCATTTAACCCTATATATATATATATATATATATATATCTTAATTAAATGGACCATTTCAAATACAAGAGCCTAAGGATTATAAAGATGGGATACATCTTGCGGTGACGGGGGAGACCCGATTTACCAATGATAATGGTTGAACACAAATGTAAGCCACATATCTATGTTCTATAAGCATCACTACAAGTCAATGGTAATTAAGTTTAATCACCCACGATTTATAGCTTGAGATCTCCAAAGACCTTAGTTAAGCCTGTTAATTAGAAACTACATTATGATGGTCAATGGTCGATGCCCGACTCCAAAAATTTCCACCATATTGTCTATGAACACCCGATCCCTATTTAAATCTACATTATGGGAACATTCATTCCATCTAAACCATTAAATTTGACTCTTATACCTATGGATCTATTGTATTACAGTCTACGCATAACTTGACCTTAAAATGATCAACTATAATCAACGCACAACTTTCATCACATATAATGTTATCATCAAGTCATTTAAGTCCAGGGTTTGACCAAAAAGTCAAAAAGATCGAACTTCTTTTCCATAATCGTATGTCTAGGATTTCATTATCTCAAAGAGCTTACATAATCAATCATGACATATTTCCCAAGCATTTATGCTTCTTTTTCAATAATCTAACCATTTACATGAAATCTTCCTCAATGGTACCAATCAACATAAACTTAGATTTTGAGGTTCCAACATCTAAACATTTTCCATCAAGAAAACCCTAGAGATGAAGAGGAGGACTTGTAGCTTGAACCCTAGACTTGAATCATTAGCTTAGATGATGATAAATCCTCTTGAATTCCTTGAGAAAGTGATTTAAATGCCTCCCAAACCGTAAGAAATGAGATGGGAGAGGAAGAAAATGAAGGAAAAATGAGTAGGTGAGAAATGAGAGAAAGAACCCGAAATCGGCCCTTTAAACGCAACTGCATAGTTCCATGACTTAAGGTCGTGGGGAAAGTCAAGAGCATCCATGGCCTCCACAAATATTAGGTTACGCGGCTTCAGTGACGACTTGAGGTCGCACACCAAATGTTGTTTTCGCACAACTTCGTCCCATTTTCAAAGTTTTCAAGCCCAAAATACCAAAACATCTAACTCTTATTTAGTCTTGATAAATTATCATTTTGGGTCGAAACACAAGGCCAATATCCACATTTAGAAAATAAAAAATTTCAACTGTCCACCCATAAGGCTGACCTTGGGCTTAGTCCTAGTGAGGGAGTTCAAACAGTTAAAGAGTAATCATAAAATATTAGAACTTATATATATATATATATATGTATATGTATATATATATATATACACACATACGTTTGTGTGTGTATTTAAATCTAATGGACCATTTCAAATACAAAAGTCTAAGGATTATAAAGTGATTTACCATTAATAGTGGCGAAACACAAAAGTAGGCCACCTATTTATATTCTATAAGCATCGCTATGGGTCAATGGTCATTAAGTTCAACCACCTATGATTTATAGCTGGAGATCTCCAAAGCCCTAGATTATGCACTTTATTATCACATTCGTTTTTGGTTCAGAACAATTATTTTATAATGTTAAGTGCATTTTATGTACCTAACTTTGTCTAGATTAATTGATTTAACCCTTATATTACTCCTTTTATGAATTTTTATTCAATTTTTCCCTTTTATCTCTAATTGTGATTGAAAATATTGTGATTTGTGCATATCATGATTTTTTTTGTTCAATCATTTTGATCATTAATTCTTAACCTTTTAATATTCACAACTTTGTCTCGTTTCGTCTAATTGTGTTTAATCTTTGTTTTTTTTTACATTTATCTTTCTAAACTCTTTTAATCTTCGATCTCCATCATGGATTTCATCTTCAATGATCAACAATGTAAGATGTGTTTTATGTTTATAAATGTTAATGACATATATCTATACTTATAATAAATAAGTAACTGAAAATGACACATTTCATCTTTTAGTGAGCCGATTTTAGTGTTTTCCCTCCTAAGCACGTATCTAGATACAATTTACTTTAGCAGTTCAATTAGACTCATTTGATTGACAGATGTCCTCTTATTCAATCAATCTCACTAATTTATGATGCAATTGATTTAATTCTTGGGTTAATTAATCCATGTGGTAATTGATTCCCCAAAAAAACGGGATTTACTTCTAAGTTTAAATTCAAATTACTGATATCGTTTCATTTCTAAATTCAATTTTATTCTAGGGTTAACTTCATTTTAGCTAATTATTGATATAGTTTCATTTCTAAATTTAATATTTTTTTTCCATTGTGTATAGTAATTAAAAAAACGGGATATATCTAAGCTTAAATTCAAATCACTTTATTTTCTCGTCAAGCATCCCTCTGTAATGCCCTATGATGGTAAAACCGAAAAACTTTGATGTGTTTTAATATTTTGATAGGTTCGGAACATGTTGGAGTGAAAAAGAGCAAAAAAGGATTTTTGACAGATTTGTGAAGCTGTGGCATTTCGACCATAACTCACTCATCCAAGCTCCGTTTAAGACGATTCAAAAATTGTTTTGGAAGGCGAACAGATGGAGCTATAACTTTGAAGTTTTGCGTCTCTACAGATTCAAGTTGAATCTAAGCAGAAATTCACGTCAAAGGCAAAAAAAACGTACTGCTAGATAGTAGATGAAGAAAAAAAATACAAGTCATTAAAGCATCATGGTGGACCATAGGAGTTTTAAATCTTTTATGGGCTTAAAATTGTTCATTGGGGCTGTAGCTGGACTAAAAAATCTATGTTGAGTGGGCCTTGTTTCTTTTTATTGGGAAAGAATTGTGGGGATATGTGTTGTGAGTAAAAGAAAAAAAGGAAGATATATTCTTGCTAAATGTTGGAGCAGTAGTGGAATATAAAAACACATGGGGCTGTTGGAGGTTGTTGGAGGTTGTTGAAGGATGGTCACATACGAAATTAAAAAAGGTGCTTTGGTGTTAAACAACATCGATTAAGAGGTATTTTTAGGACGTTTGAACGCACGAAATCAGAGGAAGATCAAAGGACTTTCACGGCTGAAAACCACTAGCCTTATGAGCCTCTTAAAGAAGCAAACAAGAGTTGTTTTACAGCAACAAAACAACGACAAACTCTTCAATTTCGGGTTGGTTGAAGGCTAAATTGGGGCTGAACTTTGGGGCTATTGAAGACTCAGATTGGGAACAATTCTGGACAACAACAAAAAGTAATCCAACAGGAGTTGTTTTTCTGCTGTAAGGTATAATAAATTTTGTACAGTATCTAACTTCTCAATTACGATTAATTAATTAATCTTTTATGTATTACAGAATAATGAATGAGAAGAATATTACTCATACTAATGACCTTGATATACGAAAAGATGATTTTACTGTCAAGGTTAGAATCATTCGTTTATGGACTCAACCACTGTTCAAGAATCCCGAACAAGTATATGTCATCGAGATGATATTAATGAATGGAGAGGTAAATAATTATTTGTATTCGAATCTTTAGTATCATATTCATCATATTTTCTTATCAACTCTAATTCGTAATATTTTTGTATTATTAGCTCTGATTTGTATTTCTTTCTTTAGTATCATATTTTCACCATATTTTGTTATTAGCTCTGATTCGTAATATTTTCGTAAATTTGTATTTTGTTCGGATTATTCATGTATAAATAGTTGTCATCTTTAGTTTCGTATTCATCATATCTTCCTATTTTTCAACAATTCTGATTTTTCCATATCCATGTTTTCAGGGCACTAAAATCCAGGCTGATGTTCTACAAAAATGGGTGCCGAAGTTTTTTAAAATTTGCTTCATAAAAGGGCTGCCATATTCATCAAAAATCCTACAATTGCTCGACATGCCTCCAAATACAAGTTAATTGATAATACAAACAAGCTAAGTTTGTATTACAAAACTTCGGTTACCAGCTGCATGGATCTTAATGGTTCCCTATTTGGTTTTCCATTTGTCAAATATCAAAACGTGATATTAAAGATGATTCCAGAACATGCAGCAATTGGTTAGTCAATTAAATTATTTTAAATTTACTATATTTTTTTAATATATGTTATTTTATGTTATTATTCATATTAGACTTCTTGATACTTATTTTTTTAATCATTATATAGATGTCATTGGTGAGGTTGTAGCATGTGAGACAATGGTGAATCCTCCAGATGACAAAGCAAAAACGAAGAGACGAATGCAGATTGAGATACATGACTTGGAGTCGGTATTTTTACTTTAATAGACCAACGCTGATATTGATACAATATATAATTTCTTTGTTAAAATTTATTTAGAGGGCTTAAACTGCATGTCACATTGTGGGATGCTTTTGCTGAGCAATTCAACGATTATGTTTCAATTCATAAAGACGAGGATCTTGTCGTTGTTGTAATTCAATTCGCAATGGTCAAGATTTACCGAGGTTTGTGTAACTTATAAAATATGTATTTCTTTTAATCAACAATATATTAACTTCAATTATTCATTCTTTTTCAGAAAAAACCTTTCAAATACATTTAATTGTAGAAGAATGTTGATCAATTATGAAATTGATGAAATCAAGGATTTCAGAAAATAGGTTAGCAAATTTTATTACTTTATATATCTTATGTCTTCTTATTTTTTTTAATTTACTTTGTTCCGTAATTATATTTCCTATTAAACAATCTGCTTGGGTTGAGTGATGAATCTAAATCGTCACAACTACTTACAGTGCTTTATGGATTGTCTTATTCATATCGTGAAGATTTTCTAGGCAACAATAGTAAAGCAAATATTGTTGCAATTAGCGAAATTGTTGAGTTACTTATTATTTAATATCATTTTCATTTATTCAATCATTGCATTATATCATAATATCCTATTTTATACAGGCGAAATCCTTGATTATTTAGGCACAGTTAAGGCCTTTAGCAAAGACATTCCTTGGTTCTACATGGATTGCAAAAGGTGTAGTAGAAAGGTTCGACCTACGTACATTATCACAGACAAAAATGATGCTTCAGGTTAGGTTGAAGAGACAGAAAAATTTGAATGTGATTCTGATAAATGCAAAGGGCAAAACACTGATGTTTTGCCAAAGTAAGTACTAATTACCTTACAATGTTTATCTATATCTTTTATTTATTATATTGATGTTATAATTAAAATTATTTAGATTCAAAATTTCTTTGAGAGTTCAAGATGATACTAGAATTGCATCGTTGACATTGTTTGATCGGGAGGCCAACAAAGTTTTGAATAAATCTGCATAGAATTATATGAAAAGATTAAAGAGGTAATTTTTTTAATTATCTTAATTGTTTATATTAATTTTTAAATATTATGAATAATGTTTATTAACATAAAAGTTATATTAAAAAAATTCAGCATGGTGATTTGGAGATGTTTCCGGAGGATTTGAATGTTTTGCTTGATAGGAAATTTGTCATAAAGATTGAAGTTAATAATTACAACATCAAAAAACAGTTGTTTTGTTTATGGTATTTCAAAATTAAGTGATGATGATAACATCTTGAATGAGTTGGAAATGAGGTTTACTGCTCAACAGGTAATAATTATCATTACCCGAAACTATCATTCAATTGAGCTGCATATTTTTGGTTGTGTAACATTTTTTTTACAATTTATAATGTATCCTGCTGAATCCGATAATGTAAAAACATTCTTTCAACAGATTTTGCTTATGTGGAAAAATTAAAAGTATTATAGATGCAATGTAGTTGGTAAATTTATTCATTATTAGGGAGTTTCTGAAAAAACATATGTCACTATAATCTTATTTGAAGGATGTTGTTTCATTTACGGGTGAGAATGCAACTCCAAGAAATGTTGATAATAGCACAACAGATAGTCCGGTATCACAAGAAAAAATGTATCAGAAAAAGATATGTAAAAGTGTTGATATAAAGCGTGATCTTGATGAAGTTTATGATGTCAATGATGCAATGAAAGGGTCTGCAACAAAATCTTCTAATACATGCATTCCAGTTGAGAAAGAAGAAGTTGTTACAAATTTAATAATCCCCAAACATGAGAAGTGGTTTGTTTTTTCATGATGGAAAACTATTTTAATTGTTTTGTTTACGGTTTTCATTTTGGTTGGATTGTTTTTTTAAGACAAATTTCTTTATTTCTAAAATATTATGGTTATTTACTTTGTTTGATCTTTTATTTGGATTATATTATTAAAATTATCAATTTCATTTTTCATAAATTGCGTCTTGAATAAGGAGATAAGCACTTTTGAGTATTTGAATGGGGAAATAAAAAAACTACTTATACTTTCCCCAAAAAGGAGATCAATTTGTTTTTAAGAATTCATTCCATTCTGACTTATCAAAAAAAACTTATCAAGCTTGGAAACGAAATTACCTTTTTACCCTTATTTTACCCTAGTAATAAACTTATTTAGACACAATTTACATTAACAGTTCAATTAGAGTCATTTGATTGACAAGTGTCCTCTTATTCAATCAATTCCACTAATTTAGAATGCAACTGATTTTATTCTTGGGTTAATTAATTCGTATGGTAATTGATTCCCAAAAATAAATGGGATTTACTTATAAGCTTAAATTCAAATTACTGATATAGTTTCATTTTTAAATTCAAATTTTTTCTTATTGTGCATACCAAAATAAGGGATTTACTTCTAAGTTTATATTCAAATCATTTTATTTTCTCATCAAGCAATCCTCTGTAATGCCCTAAAATGGTAAAACCAAACAACTTTCATGTTTTTTAGTATTTTGATAGGTTCGGAACATGTTAAAGTGAAAAAGAGCAAAAAATGGATTTTTGGCATATTTACGAAGCTTTGGCGTTTCGACCATATCTTACTCATCTGAGCTCCATTTAAGGCGATTCAAATTGTTCTGGAAAGCCAACAGATGAGGCTACAACTTTGAATGAGTTTCAATAGATTCAGGATGAATCTAAACAAAAATTGACATCAAAGGAAAAAACGTACTGCTGGACATGTGTCATCTTTTTGGTGAGCCGATTTTAGTGTTTTCCCGTCTAAACACGTATCTAGACACAATTTACATTAACACTTCAATTAGACTCATTTGATTGACATGTATCCTCTTATTCAATCAATCCCACTAATTTAGGATGCAACTGATTTTATTCTTGGGTTAATTAATGTAATTGATTCCCGGAAAAAATGGGATTTACTTCTAAGTTTAAATTCAATTTACTGATATAGTTTCATTTCTAAATTCAATATTTTAGGGTTAACTTCATTTTTACTAATTATTGATATAGCTTCATTTCTAAAAACTCAATACTTATTTTCGTGTCAGGTTCGTGTCGTGTTTCGTGTCGTGTCGAGAATTGCCACCCCTACTCAGTACTTATCTATTTCTAAAACAGATTTATTCAATCCTGTAAAATCAGCAACATATTTTGATTAGACATAAACTGAATTTACGTCATAAAAAAAGTTTCAATATATAAAAAATTGAATTTCGAAAATGATAGGTGTCAGAATTTCAGGGACTGATTCAAAAACTATTATCCCACGAACACGATTCTTCCCTTTCTCGAACTTGTAGTCTTCAATGCGCCTGATGAGTTGAACATTCCTCCACCCCGCTTCATCCATTCCCATTCCAAAAAGTCCTTCGATCTGAAGGTGTGTTACGCATATAGTCATTGTGATTACAGACGGGTTCTGTTTCTGATTAGACTAAGAACCTTCCGTCTAAGAAACTTGCTTAACTGCTCTTATTTTCTTGTTATTATTGATCCTAACGATTTGTGATGAAATGACTTCATGTACTTTTTCATGATTAAATGACTTCATATTTTTTTTACAGATTTCAACTATAACATGGAGTCTACTGATGCTAAAGGAAGGAGAAAACTTAGAAAGATAACTTTGAGTAATAGTAAAAAGTTTTCTATGTCTACCACATCAGACACTCAAGGTTCTTCAATCACCAGAGTTTCTAATATGATGGAGAATAAGAACAATATGACTCTTGAATTAAGACCTTACACTTGCTTTATTTCTTTATTATTTAGAATTTCTTTTTATAGGTGCTAATCGTTTTTCTCAAAGGCAATTAAGATCTTCAAATAAGTCCAAAAATGTTTGCTATGAGGATGAAAATGTCAATCCAAATACATATCGTCAATATTAGCAGACAAGCAGTCAATATCCTTCTTCAAATATAACTATTAGAAGTCCTTCATCTAATATTTCCAATGGTATGTCTACTTTCTTTAACATCTTATTGTTAATATAATGACTACCTTCAAATGTATTTTAACATATATTACAATATGTGTATACCTTACTAACATTTTTATATTTGAAACATGCATCTTTGTTTTAAATAATAACAGTGCAACACCGCAATCAAATAAGAGACGCTATTCCTTATCTTCCAATGGCATGACATCAACCAATTCATCGACAATTGAGCAAAATTCTTCTATTATGAAGTTATCGTCAGGACAACATAGATTAAAAAGGAAGACTGTAAATCTATCTGATAACCCACAATTGACTTGACATTAGATGAAGAATTAAACGATGAACAACAACCTAGAGACATAATTGCAGGGATATCTCAAGATGATTTTTTGTTAATCAATTATTTTACATTTATAAACTATTATTGTTATTGAATTTATTATAATATGTGACCAACATATTATTAAACAGACTACTTGGATCATGGTGATCAAACGGTTATCTGTGAATTATGTCATGCAAAATTATGGAGAGACGAAGCTCTTAGGGGAAGAAGATGTGGGATGAAAACAAGTTGTTCACTTTGTTGTCTTTACGGCAAGGTTGAGCTTCCCAACGAAAAAGAAATGTCGGCAGCTTACACAAATCTTTTTCGTTGCGTAGAATCTAAAAGTAAATACTTCATGAACGACATTCGTCGTTATAATGCAACGTTTTCATGTACCTCAATGGATGGGGAAGTTGATTCATCCATTAATAAAGGTAATGCTCCAAAAATATACCGGCTTAGCGGTCAAAATTACCATAGAATGGGCAGTCTCAACCACCAAATGGATCGAAACCAAAATTCTCTCAACTATACATATACGATATTGAGCATGAAGTTTCAAAAAGACAGTGATTTTCGGTATATATTCACCCTTATAGTTATTAATAGATTTATTTTAATTCCCTAATATAGTTATATTAATGTTTACTTTTTTTTATTTTTTATCATATAATCAGTGAACAAAAAGAAGGATCTACATCAATTTTTGATTCCCTTGATGTTGAGATTATACAATATTTGAAGAACATGCTAGATTCCCAAAATGTTTTGGTTAAGTCTTATAGGATGGCAATATATTGTTTTCAATCCAATCCTAATGTGGAGCTAAAGTTATGCCTTATCAGAAGATGGCAAAAGGATGGAAGAACATATAACCTACCAACTGGGTCAGAGGTTGAATCTTTAATTGTTGGAGATATTGGTGGTATAATTGAAAAGAGTGATATTATTGTAAAACATCAAACGAGTTATCTACAACAGATAAGTGAATTACATTCTTCTTACCTTCCTCTTTAGTATCCACTTTTGTTTCCATATGGAGAAGATGGTTACAAAGTTGACATTCCTCATAGAGGTATAACGTCTTCTAAAGTAAAAAAGATCAACTGTAACAATGAGAGAGTTCTTCGCCTTCAGACTTCAAGATAGGGTAAATATTTTCTCATGAATTCTCAATGCAAGAAGAATTCTCCAACAATTTATTTTTTATGGTTATACGATGATTGAAAGTGAGAGATTTCATTACATACATAAGCAACAAAAAGTTCTAAGGTGCAAAACTTATGATAATTTACGTACTGTACAAGAAAAAGGAGAAACGGATGTTTCCAACATTGGACAACGTATTATCTTATCTTCTTCTTTTACCGATGTTGCTCTCTATGAAACTACCCCCCAAGTATTAACCAGTACTAACAATTTAAAAACATGCTATAGCATACAACAGGTTCCAATATTTACAACAACTACATATTGTTCATATAAAAGAACAAAAAGTATGAATCCAAAAATTCATCATAACAAAAACTTTCTTCCACGATCCAGTTACATCTTCCCTTTGACTTTGTCCTTCAATGTTGGATGACCTACAAAATCAATTATGACAACAACAGAGGGTTAGATGTAAGGTCTAGTGAGTAAATTCCCTTCCTGAACATAGAATTTGTCATGATACTTTAATAAAGTTCAGACCTGATTTTTAATGATATAATTATCAAATATCTATCGCGGTTACACCGCCATCTATAGCCATAACCAAGTTTATTGATTATAATTTTAAACACCCTGATTTGGGCAACATATTGAGTTATACTGAGCAATAAACATTTCCATCTGAATACTACCCTAAGCGACGAATACCTTTATCTGGACAACAAGGTGCGCGATGAGGACCCATATCCGGACAACACTATGTGCGATGAAGAGTCAATTCGGACAACACTATGTGCGATGAGGAGCCAATACGGACAACATTTTGAGTGATAAGGAGATAATCCCGACAACATTATGAGCGATGAAGAGCCAATCGGGACAACACTATGTGCGATGAGAAGCAAATCCAGACAACACTATGAGCGATGAAGAACTAATCCGGACAACACTATGAGTGATGAGGAGCCAATCCGGACAACACTATGAGTGATGAGGAGCCAATCCGGACAACACTATGAGTGATGAGGAGCCAATCCGGACAACACTTATGAGCGATGAAGATCCTTATCGGACATAATTATGTACGATGAAAATGTATAACATATTTGATGTAATGATAGGTTGATACCAATACACCATCTAATATCATAAAACAGAGTAATCTACATAAAATGTAATGATACTCATATTTACCAAAACAATGTAAAAACTCACCTTTGCCTAAAATCTCTATGAATGCTCTGCTTCCTTCCCTTTTGATGATCAAGTTGCTAAAGTTTATTCTCCAAAAATCAGAAACCTTTCTCAGTCCATACTACTTACTATATATAGTAAGTATATCAAAAGGAAAAGGGGGAAATTGAGGCGGTGCATGGACATGCACACCCTCCCCCTCACATGATACAACTATTCTCAAAAACCTAATTGGACCAAATTCACAAAAACACAAGGAGGTGACCATGTTTCACCATTGGTCCTTCATCTTCCAACAAATGCCAGATTGTTACCCCCGAACTTCCATTGCTAATTAAATTCGAAACCCAACCAACTATAATTTCAAACCGAACATTACACGCTACATGATGAAAATCTATTTGGATGTAATGTTCCACCGACTGGTTATGAAATCGCATTGATGGCCTCTACTTGTGTCGTAGCCCGTCGGAGAGCTAGATTTGCCTTGTAAGTCGTATGGATATCCATATTTTTTCGTAACCGAGACATGTAACCCTAAATGGCCATAAATTAAAGGGTTTCTTAAAGACACCATGGTAAATCCAGAAAACAGGCCTAATATCCTTTGTCGGTTATTTAAGATGAAGCTTGATGCACTTATTAAAGAGTTGAAAGATAGTGCATTATTTGAATTCATAGGTTCCATCGTTCCCATCGGTTCCGAGTATTCCTTGATCATTTTCTCTAATAAGAGGAGTTCCTCTACTTAAGGTTCAGGCAGGTATGTTACATTTATGATAATAATTTTAACAAAAGGTTCATACTAATAGTTTATCTTTATTAATTTCAAATTTCACTTTTTATGTAGTTGTTTATACAGTGGAGTTTCAGAAGCATGGCTTGCCTCATAGTCATATATGTCTATTTATGCACTCTGATTTCAAGCTAGCTATTGTTGAACAAATTGATCCGATTATTTCAGCTGAGATCCCAGACAAAGACGAAGATCCAGATTTGTACTTACATGTGAAGGAGTTCATGATCCATGGTCCTTATGGTGAAGAAAACATTAAATGTCCCTACATGATTGATAGAAAGTGTTCAAAAAACTATCCGAAAAGGTTTTTTGAACACATTTCCATCGATGATAATGGTTTTCCTTTATATTGCAGATGAAATGATGGACGTTTTGTTGAAAAGTTAGGCATTAAATTAGATAACAGAAATGTTGTTGCATATAACAAATATTTTTTGAAAATATATCAGGCACACATTAATGTTGAGTGGTGCAATCAGGGTTTTTCTATAAAATATTTGTTCAAATATATCAACAAGGGTCTGGATTGAGCTACTATTGCGGTTTTAGAAAGCAGTAATGTAGAAGATAATAATAATTCCGTTAATGACATAAAGAAATATTATGACTTTAGATATGTATCTCCATGTGAAGCTTCATGGCGTATATTTGGGTATAATGTTCATTGTAGGACTCTTTCTGTTTTGAGGCTTCCTTTCCATCTTCATGGACAACAAGTCATTTTTTATGTTGAAGATGATATTGAAAATGTCATAAACAAAACTTCTGTGGCGTCTTCAATGTTCTTAGCCTAGATGAAGTGTAATGAACTTTACGAAGAAGCACGAAAACTTACTTATGTTGATTTCCCTACAAAGTTTGTGTGGAAATTGGAAGAGCGATGTTGGGATCGAAGAAGGAAAAAAGGGAATTTGGCATAGCGGTATCATAGTCTTTGACCTCCTAGGAGACCAGGGGTTCAAACCTCACCAAAGGTGAGGAGGGTGTGTGAGTTTATTTGTTGTATTTGCCGTATATAATTATTATATACTTAAAAAAAAGCTTTTCAATTGGAAGAATTCATTCAATTTCTCCTATTCTTGATGAAGCGTATTATTTAAAAATTCTTTTGAATAAAGTCAAAGGTCCTAAATCATTCGAAGACATTCGTAGAGTAAATGAAGATATATTTCCTACTTTTAGAGATGCATGTTATGCTCTTGGGCTTTTAGATGACGACAAAAAATATGTTGATGCCATTGAAGAAGCAAGTTTAACCGGTTCTGGTTTTTATCTACAGTCTTTATTTGCAACCATGCTGATTTCAAATAGTTTGTCTAGACCTGAATTTGTCTGGCAAAAAACATGGCAATACTTGGCAGATGGGATTCTTTACAATCAACAAATTGCACTAAAGTCTGCAGGTATGTTGATTATCTATTTAAGTATTTATACAGTTATTATTCAAATACAAACTAATTTATTGTTTTATTATTTTTAAATATTATTTTCTTTCTTAAATATTTTTTGGTTATTATTTCTATGTAATGGTTGTTTACATTCATATTACATATTTTACAGGTTTATCCCTCAATGTCAAGAACTTGATATTGTTTGAGACTGAAAAGGTTTTATTTCATAAAAATTCCAGCTTAAAAAAATTCACCACTTTGCCTTACCCTGATGATGATTTTGTTGAGTCTTCAAACAACCATTTGATTATGGAGGAGCTAGATTACGATCTAGCTAATCTATAGAACGAGTTCCATCAACTTCTAGGTGCTTTAACAAATGAGCAACGAGGTGTTTATGACGATATCATCATAGTGGTTTAAAATAACCAATGATGTATGTTTTTTTTGTATATGGTTATGGCGAAACAGGTAAAACATTTCTATGAAAGACATTATCTGCATTAATAAGATCTAGAGGAGAAATTTTTTAAACGTTGCTTCGAGTGGTATTACTTCTTTACTTCTTACAGAAGGTAGGACAACACACTCTCGCTTTCAAATTCTTCTAATTCTTAACGAAGATTCTCTTTGTTACATAAAGCCAGACAGTGATGTTGCCAAGTTAATAAAGAAGATTAGGTTGATTATAAGGGATGAAGCCCCAATGGTTTATCGGCATGAATTTGAAGCATTGGATAGAAGTATGAACGAAATTTTGATAGTCAGGGCATTACCGACTCAAAAATGCTTTTTGGTAGCAAAGTAGTTGTTTTTTGAGGAGATTTCAGACAAATTATGTCGGTTATTCCCAATGCAAGTAGACAAGACATTGTTAATGCGTCGTTAGGTTCATCTTACATTTGGGAAAAACGCAAAGTCCTAAGGTTAACTAAAAACAAGAGGTTAACTGTTGACAGTCAACCTTCTGATATCGAACAGACAAAGATTTTTGCAAATTGGCTTTTCAATTTAGAAGAAGGCAAGGTTGGTAGTGTGAATGATGGTGATGCAATTATTGATATACCTGATAATCTTCTCATTACCGATTCAACGGATCCTATATCTGCATTAATTGAATTTTTATGTCCTTCTATTCTTGTGGATATCAAGAATTCATCATATTTTCAGGAAAGAACAATACTTGCACCAAAGCATGAAGTCGTTCAAGAAATAAACGACTGTTTGCTATCATTGTTTCCAGGAGACGAAAAAGAGTACCTAAGTTCAGATAGTCTATGTGAATCAAAGCATCTTCACGAACAGTTTGATGAAATTTTGTAATCACCTGATGTCTTAAATGATCTTAAATTATTGGGTTTGCCAAATCATAAAATATTACTAAAAATCGGTGTTCCAGTTATGTTACTAAGGAATACTGATCATAAATCTAGGTTATGTAACGGAACTAGACTAAGGGTGTTATCTTTGGGAAATCAAGTTATAAAAGCAGAGATCATATCTGGAATCAATATTGGAAGCCGAACATTTATTCTAAGAATGTCTTTGACACCTACAGACAAAAGGATTTCATTCAAGTTTTAAAGAAGACAATTTCCAATTTATGTACGTTTTACCATGACCATAAATAAAAGCCAGTGATAGTCATTATCGAAGGTTGGTTTGTTTCTGAGACAACCAGTCTTCACCAATGGTTAGTTGTACGTTGCTTTATCTAGAGTAAAAAGTAGGCAAGGTTTAAGAATATTAATTACAGATGATGATGGTATAATAAGTAATAGAACAAAGAATATTGTATATAAAGAAGTATTTGGTAATTTATGATATGTGATTCTTATTTTAATAATATTTTAACTATGTACTTTTTCATAATTTCATTTACATTCTATTGTAAATTTTGTTTTACAAATTCTTAATATTTATTCATATTTTAATTATTATTTTTTTTACAATATGCATAGCACTCGTTCGTTCAATGTGAATGCTTATATGTAATTGCACTATTACCTCATCCAACTTTCAACAATTTATATATTAAATGTAAGTCTGCCTAGCGATCATACATTCGCACCCTCAACATACATCATCATCCAATGCCGAATCTTTTACAAGATTTTATTATAGAAATATTACCTATTATAATATGTAAAACAAGTAATATATCATAGGATTCATTTTATAAAAAATAAAACTTAATTACTTGGATTAAAAATAAAGAATACGGTTGCATTAAATGCAAGGCCGCCAAGCCATCATAACTTAGCATCCTTCAACATACGTCATCATCAAATGTCGAATCTTGCACACGATTTTATTATAGATATTTTAAGCATGCATTTTTTTAAGAAAAATTTTGGATGGATTTTTTTAAGAAAAATTTCTAAATTGTTAAGATTTTTTGGATATTTACTTTGTTTGATCGTTAATTTTGATTATATTATTTCTATAATAAATTTAATTCTCCATAAATTTCAATTATGGTTCTTTCATTGTTATGATAATGATCAATGTAGATCCTAGATTCCAAACAAATCAAGATAAAAGCAATAATTGAGAGATTAAAGAAGAATATCATGAAGTAAGAAATTGGTCAATCTCTTTATTCATGAAAAACTGGAAATACAGAAGTCTCTCGACACTCTAAACGCTCATGTGAATAAAATTTATAATGATTGTAGGAATTCTCTTTTAAAAATCTATGTCTATATTACCTATTTATAGGTGGCATTTACAATGAAACTAGATCCTATAAACATGGAAAATAATCTCTATCGCAAATAGGTTGTTACAAGATCAGCATCATCCCCTCGTTCAGAGTTAGAATAACTCTGAACTCAAGGTCTTTAGACTTTGAAGATAAGTCTTTAAGACTTATACTTTGTCTTGTAAGCACAGTTCAGAGATAGATAAGTCTTTAAGAGTTTTACTTAGTCTTGTAAGCACAGTTCAAAGATAGATAAGTCTTTAAGACTTATACTAGCACAGTTCAAAGATATCAAGTCTTAAAGACTTAAAATTGGTCTTGTAAGCACAGTACAAAGGTCTGAAGATAAGTCTTTAAGACTTAGACTTAGTCTGTAAGCATAGTTCAGTAATAGTTAAGTATTAACTTATACTTAGTCTTGTAAGCACAATTTAGAGATAGATAAGTCTTTCAGACTTATACTTAGTCTTGTAAGCACAGTTCAGAGATAGATAAGTCTTTAAGAGTTTTACTTAATCTTGTAAGCACAGTGTGATAACTGGATCATGGTTATCACCGGAGGTAACTAATACGTGACTGTTTGTTAAATGATTACGTGACAGCATGATAAATTATTATAATTGATCATGTGGGAATGTGTGTGTTATGCATGGGAAATATATGCATAAATATATATATATATATATATATGTATGTAAATGTGTATGTGTATGTGGGTATGCATAAAATATATTTGCATGCATGATTATGTATACATGAAGCAGTATGTATGCATGGGTTTTACTTACGGGGTTGGGCAAGCATGTGAGCATAGCTGCCTTCCTAYTTTGGGAAGGGTATAAATAGGGGGTGAAGCCTACATTTCTTCTTCTTGCCATTTCTGAGAGTTAGTGAGTGATTTAAAGAAAAGTAGAGAGAGATCATCCGGATTGCTTGTATTGCTTGGAATTTGAAGTTGGGTTTAATCTTGTTTCTAAAGATTGTAAAAGGTGAGTGGTTAAATGCTTTCAAGACGCTTTAAATTATATGTTTTATTGAGTTTTGAGTTTATTTAAGTGTTATCCGGATTAAGAATAAACCAGACCAAGGTTGTGTGATTTAACTCATAAACCGGATAAGGGTCAAGCTGATTAGACCTAAACTGGATAAATGTTAAGTGGTTTAGTCGTAAACCGGGCGAGGGTTGAGCGACTTAACTCATAAACCGGATAAGGCATGGGCGATTTATAAATAAACCGCCTGGTGGGTTGACCGGATTAGATTAAACCGGTCAAGAGTTGAGCGATATATGAATGTTGAAATTATGTTGAATATTTTGAACGGAAAAGTATGAATACGATCATGTGATGACCGGATTATTTTAAATCGGTCAAAAGGGAGCATAGTGTTGTCCGGATT
>NC_037540.1:20890069-20899976 GCF_001531365.2 Cynara cardunculus var. scolymus | reverse complement strand
TCATAGTTTGAATGTTATAGAGAAGGAGATAACAAGTTTAGGCTGAAAGTTTGTATAAACCTTGTTTGAATATAAAAGGTTTAAAAGTGGCACTATGTTAATTTGGTTAATATAAACCTGTTTAAAGTTGATGTATTATTGCAAGCAGAGATTATTGACTTGAAAAGTGAAAGGTATTCCTATTATGTTCTTACTTGTTCATATATTTATGATATATATGAAGAGTTGTTTTACTTAAAGGTTTTGGTGATTTTCACCTGCAATGACATAAATAGGGTAACTCACTAGACCTTTCGGTCTAACCCTCGTTTTGTGATTTTAAATATGTATTGCAGGAAGTGTTGATGGTAAGGGAAAGAGAAAAATATAATAATTTCCCTATATGTTTATCTACATGAAGAATGGAAGATGATATGTATAGTTTTGGTAGATGAATGTGGATTAGTACAATAATTTGTATTTTGAATTTTGGACCATGTATTTTATACTGGTAGATTCTTGTATTAAGGGACCAATGTGGGATATAACATGTATTTCTTTTGTATAAAGTATGTGTTACATGCAATGTATGGTATGAGGTGTTACAGAAAGTGGTATCAGAGCCTGAGTTTAAGGGATTTAGGTATTCAACAGGATGATACCTAGACTTAAACTGTTTTATTGCATGTTAAGGGTCCCAGACATAGTTAGCACCATTGAAAATAAATATGATGAGTTGAAGAAACAGTGTGTAAGGTAAATTTTAATTACATCTGGCCAGTGTAATTATGAATTTACAGGTATATATATGAATTTAAATACTTCATCATATTTGGGAATGTGAATATGTGATTATTAACACTAAAATTTGCAGATGTCTACCCAAATTATAAGATCTGAAAGAACGGCTCGTCCAGAGTCTGAGGAAAGGGAAGAGTCACCTGTTAATCTCCTGACTGGCACTTCCAGAATTAAAGGTCGGGGAAGACCGAGGGGACGAGGCAGAGGAAGAAGTTAGTCTCAAGGAAGGGGTCGTACTGAAGTTCATTCTGAACCTGAAGAATCCCATTCTGGGAATGTTCAGGAAAGATCGGTGCCACACCCAGAATATGTGACCAGGGATATGTTGGCAGAAGAGATGGGAAAATTACGGGTAACTCTGACTTCTATCATGGGAGTACCAACTAGAGTGGAAACAGAGAGAATAGAAGTTAATCCCTCAGTACCGGTTACTCATAACAAGGAGGGAGATATTAAAATGTTTTTGGCATGTAAGTCACCAACATTTTCCGGGGAAAGGGATCCAGTAAAAGCTATATGTTGGATCAAGAAAATGGAATCTGTGTTCAACACCATTAGCTGTCCGGAAACAGATAAAGTTCGATTTGCTGTTTCAGTTCTGAAATCAAATGCTTTGTTCTGGTGGGAAGTTGAATCATCAGCCAGAACGGATGTTTTACAGACGCTATCTTGGACAGAATTTGTGAATTGATTTAAGGATCAGTTTTCTCCCAAAACAGCAGTGAGACAAATGAAAGAAGATTTCTGAAACCGGAACAGGGAAATGGAACAGTTCGGGAGTATACTAAGAAATTCATTGAGTACTCTCGATTTGCCGAACACTATGTTTCATCCGAACCCTGGAAGATAGAGAGGTATATCTGGGGTTTGAAACCCTCAATTAGAGACACTACAACAAAAACAAGTTTATAGGACACTTTTTTGGGACACTTTTCAAAACCCGTCCTTTAAAAAGGGCTAATACGACACATTATTTTATGAAACCTATTTGATTTAATTTAATAGGACTCTTATTTTTGATGTCTTATTAAGCTCTCTTAGTGTCCTATCATGTAGTCTAATACGACACTTTTCAATGTCACATTATTTTAGAGTCTAATAGGACACTTTTTAAGTATTGTATTATTTAAAAGACTAATAGGACATTTTAAAGTGTCATATTATTTTAAAAGTTAATAGGATATTTTTAAGTGTCATGTTAATTTTAAAAGTTAATAAGACATTTTTGATTGTTGTATTAGTGTTTAAAAGCTAATAGAACACTTTTAAGTGTCCTATTAGAGTTTAAAATGATATGAATACCATATTATATTTAGAACAATTTTTAACATTAAATGTAGGCCCAAATGTGAAAAAGCCTATTAATTTTCTGAAGCCCAATATATAATTTTGACTTGGGCCTAAAGTTAATGTTACCAATATCAAGTCAATCTCAATCGGCCTTCACTTAATTTGTCACCTCTCGCCTCGCTCACGGACGAACTCATGAACAGAAACCAATTCACTAATCGAAATCGCAATCGGCCTTGACTCAATCAGCTCTCGCTCTCTGCCTCTCTCGGGTCTCGACTATTGACCGCCTCTCGCTCTCGCTCTCGCATCTTGTGGCTTGTGAGGTTAGGGTTATTTACTTTACTTATTTCATTTCTTATGTTTCTAATTCTTGTTTGATTACAAAACCTAAGTATGAAGCTGTGAAATTGGTCCTTTGTGGTTTGTAGTTTGTGTTTCTAGTACTGTTACTGTATCACTGATTCACTGTATGTCTGTATGTATAATGTTAATGTATCATGTATGCCTAAATCCTAATTGAAATCCATGCCTTTTGCTGCCAATCTACCATTTGTTAATTGAAGTCCATGTATTAGTCATTTCCTTTCTTTTGGGACCAAAACAACTTTAAACATTGTTTTTGATCAATTTTAGAGTAAATAAAAGGAAGACAGTTGAAATCAAATGTGGACTTGGTTTGTGCATTGAAGTTCCTGTTTTAGTTTCCTAGTTTTTCAGTTCCTGTTCATACATAAGGAATTGGTTCCTCAACTACGAAGAATCTTGTGCTATTTTGCCTGGACAGCTAATCGGAATTTGACTATGAAATGTTTGATCTTTTTAATTACTTTTAAGATTAAAATGTAGATGTTGTAAACATCATTGTCTTCTATTCTTGGAAGGATATTATATTCTTGGCAAATATGCATCAAACATATATATATATATATATATATATATATTATTTTGTTAGTTTTCAGAAAAAAAAAGTGACTCCCTTGATAATCATCTTATTCTGGTGAGGGCAGATTAAAAATAAGTTTATAAAAGTAATTTTTATTGCAAAACAATTAGATCTAAATAAAATGTGAAGTGATTACTATTATATCTTCTCTGTGTGATGAATATGTTATAGTTTGTGTGCATTAGTGCTGATATTCATCCACTGTGGATGATGGTTGAGTTGATGTGTAATCTTTCTAGATGGATGGAAGTATATGAACATTAGCCAGAAATTTCAAGGCAAGTTGCCTTGAAACATCTAAATTTCATTAATACTCTTGTTTCAGGTGATAAATATGCATTGTATTTAGTGGAAAAGACAAAATAGCTGACTGCATAACATACTGTACATCATATAGATGTGGGGTAATCTAAAGAAAAAACACATATACGATGCAACAAGCACCAAACTCACCAGATGTAAGTTTTTTTTTATAGAATAAACATGTGAGTTATTCTTTGTTTATGGAAAAAAGGAAATAAATGTGAAGTTTGATGGTAACTTGGTGGTTGCCATAGAGACCTGTTGGAAATTGGAGAATCTCTCCCTGATAAACTGTGGTGAGTATGAACAAGAGGCTACTTTGTATATGTTTTCCTAACGAATAATTTTAGATGAACCCACTAAATTCTAACTAATATAACCAAACAATGACAAAAAGGAGTAGTCGGGCCAGGTTGCACATGGAAAAGCAGCAGTAGAGGGTATTGATGAAGTCATTTCTTGTTGCTACACTGACAAAAGGGATTCCATATTATTATTCAAGTATTTAAGCTGTAGTAGTACACCACCTGTTGATACAACACTGTGTGTGTCATGATGACCTTAGGTGATTAATATATGTTTGTTGTTTTGCTTCTTGTTTTTTGCATTGGCTCCATGATATAAAAAGAAGAAGATATGTCTATGAGAGATGGATGGAGGGTATTAGATTGTCATTAGAATGGTGCTTATTGCTAAAGTTTAGATGATGGTTTATTTGACTAAGAAATATTTGAAGAAAGACAACGTGCGTGATTGGCTTCTTGTAGTTGCTTCTAACCAAGTATATGTTTCTATGTTTCAAGTTACAATGTATCGCTTGATGATGTATATTGAGCTAGTTTTAATTCTTTTATTTTACGTGATCGATGTATATATACTTGTTTATTTGGGTAGATATTAAAAACTATTTATGCAGCAAATGGAAGCGAACGTGATTGTAAAATGTGTTCATCCTAGGATCGTTAGAACTAGACTAACTAGAGATCACAACGGCTTCATTACATGTAACTTTGTGATACCATGAACTCATTTATACAAAGCAAAATAATCGAAAGATAAATAAAACAAGTTTTAACTTTGCATTACCCATATCAACCATGGTTAAGTCAGATGGTCAGGTCTTACACTTGTACAACCATGCACCATATATATACATTGTCTAGCTCAAGTTAGTCTACAGACTTTGACACAAAATAAGTCGTATCTGCAAATTGAATTTGAGAAAACTCAAAATTCCAAAGATGTAGATATATGTTTTATCTTTCCAATGCAATTGGAATCATGAATTTTAGAGCTTTGAGGTGAAAGTTGTGTTCAAAAAGCTACAGCAGCACAAAGCTGACAGCGAAAAAAATTCTTACTGGGTGTGCTTGTAATCTATGCAACAGTTAGCTAGTTAAACACTTTCGTAGTTGATCGCTGGATGTTCTTATTCATTATGATTCATTTCCCTTTGATCCAACTTGGGGAATATGGAGTTGACGGGGTCAAGTTTAATCATTTATCTTACAAGATTATTATGGAACTTAATAAAATCTTATAATCTTGTTCTTCAATCACGTTTTTATAGGTTGGGAATGTTGTTCATCATAAAGAAGGAAAAGTTTGTTAGAGCATATGGATTGTTTATTACCATTGAAGACGCTATTGGAGCAACAATCGCATAGTCTTGTCCTTTCACTTTTAATACTTGTGAGTTTTAGCAAGTATAGAATTTTTTTTATTACACAACTTTAAGCTCATATATCTGTTTTTTAATTGTAGATTGTGCATGACAAAGATTGATATCTCTCGTTTGTAAGACACAATATATAAATTTTTTTGTATTCGCGTAATTCTTGTTCAGTACTTAGTTTTGTCATGATACAACTTTGTGGTGGATACATAGCTTGATAGTTGGTACTCATGTAAGTACTTGTACAACTTTGTATTTTGTTCTATCAAATCAATTCGTAAAACTTTCATATATGCTTCTAAATGTAATATTACAGAAGGATTTTATAATTGGATGATGCGTCTCGCATTATAGTAATGTAGGACGCTTGTAGTATTAATTATTATAGCCTATTAGGACACTTTTTTAGTATTACTTAGTTCATTYTATWGGACMCTAAAATTTGTTTCATAAAAACATTTTTTGGGACATTGAATTTCGTCCTATAAAAACATTTTTTGGGACGCCCATATTTGTTTCTAAATGTAAACATTTTGTGACAACATAAAGTGTCTTGTATTATAGTTTATTAGGACACTTTTTAGTGTTACTTAAACCATTTTATAGGACTATGGGTTTTGTATCATAATCCTAGAATTTTTTAGGACACTCAAATTCATCCTGTTAACCTAATACAACACCTTTAGATGTGACACACACATTTTTTGTCCTATAAACTTAAAAGTCCTATTAACTACCTTATTAGGACACTAATGAGTGTCCTATAAAGCTCTTTTTGTTGTAGTGAGAGTTTGTAATTGCTATGAACCCCAATATCTTTTCATTAACGGTAGATGCGGCCGAAGTGACAACGAAATAAGAATCGGCAATCTAAAGGAAAGGTTGTGGAAAAGAGAAGATAGGAAGGGCCTTCGTCTAATTTTTGAGGGCCGAAAGTAGTAAAATATGATAACAAACCTGAGCAGAAGGTAGGTGAGAAAGTCTGCTCACAATGTCAACAGGTTCATCAAGGTGAGTGTAAGATAGACCCAAGAAAATGTTATAAGTGTGGTGAAGCAGGCTATTTGACTAGAAGTTGCCCAGCTAACCAAAGATGTTTTAATTGCAATTATCCGGATCATATTCGATTGAATTGTCCATTGTTAAGAACTCCACAATTAACAATAGAGAGCAATGCGTCGGGTAATCGGGGAAGACCTACTGTGAACAGAGGAGGGCAAGGAGGGCAAGGAGGGGCATAGGGACGGTCCTTCCAAATGACAAAGAACGAGGCAGATGCATCACCAGATGTAGTAACAGGTACCTTCCTTCTGAATTCAATACATGCTAAGGTGTTATTTGACTCTGGTGAGAACTTTTCGTTTGTATCCCCATTATTTGCTCAAACTGCATGTTTGAATTATGTGTTACTTGATGATGAATTAGTAGTCGATACTGCTAATAGTCAGGAAACTGTTACTAGTGTGTTCAATAACTGTATTATTGTTATTGAGGGCTGTGAACTATCGATTCGGTTATTCCCTATGCCGATGAAAGAATTCAATGTGGTGGTGGGTATGAACTGGTTGGCAAAGTATCGGGCTAATATTATTTGCAATCAGAAAATGATTAGAATTACTCTGCCAGACCAAGGAACGGTTGTTATTTATGGTGATCGTCAGAATCACCATACTAGTATTTTGACCGTAATGAAAGCCCAGAAAAGTATTCGAAAGAAGTGTCAGAGATGTTTAGCATACGTAATTGATATGAAGAAAGAGAAAGGAAAAGAAGAATAGATTCCGATTGTTAATGAATATCCAGAAGTCTTTCCAGAGGACTTATCTGGATTACCACCGGATCGAGTAATTGAATTTCAAATTGATCTCGTACCAGGGGCTGCACCAGTAGCAAAGGCACCGTACCGGTTAGCTCCATCTGAGTTGAAAGAATTGGTTGCACAGTTGAAAGATTTGACTGATAAGGGATTTATTAGACCCAACACTTCACCTTGGGGTGCTCCGATCTTATTTGTCAAAAAGAAATATGGGTCTATGCGAATGTGTATAGACTATCGTGAATTGAACAAATTGACGATCAAAAACAAATATCCTTTACCAAGGATTGATGATTTATTCGATCAATTGGTAGGAGCAAGTTATTTCTCTAAAATTGATTTAAGATCAGGGTATCATCAGCTCAAAGTCAGGGAGAAAGACGTTGCTACAACAACATTCAGAACTAGGTACGGGCATCACGAATTCTTAGTTATGCCATTTGGCTTAACTAATGCGCCCACAGCCTTTATGGATTTGATGAACATGGTATGTAAGGAATATCTTGATAAATTCGTTATTGTATTTATCGATGATATTCTTATATACTCTAAGACCGAAGAAGAACATGCAGAACATTTTCGTCTAATATTGGAATTGTTGAGGAAAGAAAAGTTGTACGCAAAGTTATCCAAATGTGAGTTCTGGTTAAGGGAAGTTTAATTTTTGGGCCATGTCATATCCAAAGCTGGAGTGAAGGTGGATCCAGCTAAGATAGAAGCAGTTGCAAGATGGGAAGCTCCAAAAAATCCTTCTGAAGTCCGAAGCTTTTTGGGATAGGCCGGCTATTACCGTAAGTTTATTCAGGACTTTTTCAAGATAGCCGTGCCATTGACTAAATTGACTCAGAAGAACATTAAATTTCAGTGGGAAAGAGAGCAACAAGAGGCTTTTTAAATATTAAAAGATCATCCTTGTAGTGCACCGGTGTTGACCTTACCAGATGGATACGAAGACTTTGTGGTATACAGTGATGCTTCAAAGTTGGGGTTAAGATGTGTTCTAATGCAGAGAGGAAAAGTGATTTCTTATGCGCCAAGACAGTTGAAAGATCATGAGAAGCAGTATCCAACCCATGACATGGAATTAGCTGCAGTGGTATTTACTCTGAAAATCTGGAGGCATTATCTTCTGGGAACAAAGTGTCAAATTTATACTGATCACAACAGTTTGCAACATTTGTTCAGCCAGAAAGAATTAAATATGCGACATCGTCGGTGGATTGAACTTGTAAATGATTATGATTGTGAAATCCTCTATCACCCAGGAAAAGCCAACGTGGTAGCTGACACTTTGAGCAGGAAAGAAAAGAGCAGAACCGTTAAAGCTGTGGCAATGAGAATGAATTTGGTTCATGACATTCGTAAAGAAATTCAAGGATCTCAACAAGAAGCTATGAAAGAAGTAATTGTTAAGACAGAAAGGTTGTGTAAGATGATTTCAACCTTGGAACCAAATGACGAAGGGCTAATGTGCTTTCAAGGGAGAATCTKGGTACCATGTTTTGGAGATATCCGAAACACTATATTAAATGAAAGTCATAAGTCCCGATACTCTATTCATCTAAGTACCAATAAGATGTACAGAGATTTAAAATCTTTTAATTGGTGGCCCAGATTGAAGAAGGACATAGCTAGATATGTGGAACAGTGTCTAACATGTCTACAAGTTAAGATTGAACATCAAAAGCCGTATGAAAACCTTCAATCTTTGGAGATACCTGTATGGAAATGGGATCACATTACAATGGATTTCATCATGAAGTTACCTTGAACTCCAAGGGGGTATGACGCGATCTGGGTAATTGTGGATCGTCTATCTAAATCTGCGCATTTTCTACCAATAAGAGAGAGTTACTCTTTAGAAAAGTTGGCACAGATTTATATCAAAGAAATAGTGACCAGACACGTTGTTCCATTATCTATTATCTCTGATAGAGATAGTCGATTTACTTCAGAGTTCTGGGAAGGGTTGCAGAAAGCTTTGAGATCTGAAATCCGACTAAGCACAACTTATCATCCGCAAACTGACGGGCAGAATAAAAGAACTATCCAGACTCTCGAAGACATGTTGAGAAGTTGTATTATTGACTTYGGGGGATCGTGGGAAGATCATTTTTCGTTGATAGAGTTCGCATATAACAACATTTACCATTCCAACATCCAAGCGGCACCGTATGAAGTATTGTATGGACGTAAATGTCGAACGTCGTTGTGTTGGAACGAGGTAGGTGAAAGACAATTGATAGGTCCTGAGATTGTCCAAGAGACTTCTGAGAAAATTGAACTTATCCGCGAAAGAATCAGAACAGCACAAGACCGCCAGAAAAGTTATGCTAATAATCGTCGAAAGCCAATTGAATTTTCTATAGGTAATTTTGTGATGTTGAAAGTCTTGCCGTGGAAGGGTATCATCAGATTCAGAAAGAGGGGTAAACTCAATCCAAGGTAAGTTGGGCCGTTTAGAATATGTAAGCAAACTGGGCCAGTGGCATATTAGTTAGAGCTACCAAAAGAATTAAGTGTGATTCGCAACACTTTTCATGTATCGAATATGCAGAAATGTCTAGCCGATCCGAGTCTAGCTGTACCGCTGCCAGAGGTTAAATTAGACAGTAAGATGAACTTTGTGGAAATACCAGAAGCCGTAATTGACCGAAAAATCAGGGTATTGAGAAACAAAGAGATCAATCTGGTTAAGGTTCGATGGAAGTTTCACAAAGGACCAGAAGCGACTTGGGAAGTGGAGTCGAAAATGAGATCAGAATACCCATGGCTTTTTGATTAAAGGAATTCCGGGATGGAATTCATTTGAGGGGTGGATAATGTGATAACAAGATCCTGGTTATCACCCGAGGTAACTAATACGTGACTATTTGTTAAATGATTACGTGAGAGCATGATAAATTATTATAATTGATCATGTGGGAATGTGTGTGTTATGCATGGTAAATGTATGCATATATATATATATATGTGTGTGTGTGTATGTGTGTAAATGTGTATGTGGGTATGCATAAAATATATTTGCATGCATGATTATGTATACATGAAGCAGTATGTATGCATGGGTTTTACTTATGGGGTTGGGCAAGCATGT
>NC_037540.1:20877122-20888599 GCF_001531365.2 Cynara cardunculus var. scolymus | reverse complement strand
TCGTTTTGTGATTTTAAATATGTATTGCAGGAAGTGCTGATGGTAAGGGAAAGGGAAAAATATAATAATTTCCCTATATGTTTATCTACATGAAGAATGGAAGATGATATGTATAGTTTTGGTAGATGAACGTGGATTAGTACAAGAATTTGTATTTTGAATTTTGGACCATGTATTTTATACTGGTAGATTCTTGTATTAAGGGACCAATGTGGGGTATAACATGTATTTCTTTTGTATAAAATATATGTTGCATGCAATGTATGGTATGGGGTGTTACACATAGTTCAAAGATAGATAAGTCTTGAAGACTTATACTTAGTTTTGTAAGCACAGTTCAGAGATAGATAAGTCTTTAAGACTTATACTAGCACAGTTCAAAGATATGAAGATAAGTCTTAAAGACTTAAACTTGGTCTTGTAAGCACAGTACAAAGGTCTGAAGATAAGTCTTTTAAGACTTAGACTTAGACTTGGTCTGTAAGCACAGTACAGAGGTCTGCAGATTTCCATTCTTAGCCCAAATACAATATAAGATATTGCTTTAATAAAATTTCATATTATTTAGGACAATTTTTTTCCTAACAATCAATGTAGTATGCTACATATTTTTTATAAACAATACAAATAATATACAGACAACTTCTAAACTTAGCCTGATTCTAACTATACTATACACACACACACACACACACACACATATATATATATATATATATATATATTTTAAATAAATCTTTTATGCAGATATGATAATGATGAATGCAGTATGCTATATATTTTTACTCATTACATTTTATTTCACTTTGCTCCACAGCTCCACTACATAGAGCACAAGCGACCAAGAGAAAGAGACATTTGATTTAGGGTTTTTGGAAAAAACAACAAACAATTGAAGCTTCACATTAATACCAAAACACATCCACGTAAGTTTAATCAAATGATTTTGCTTTGTTTATCTTACATTCATCGAAGAATCTTTTTTCACACTACAGAATGTTCTATCGTTCTTACCCCGTTTTCTTTTTTCGTGTAGGATGGAAGATTTCTTTTTGAAAGCTTCGACTTAATGAAGCTGGAATACGAAGAAAATTCAAGAACAAAGAGATTAAAGAAAAAACAGAGGATGCAAAACATCCTTTGTGAAATGAACATCGCACATGGTTTTTAAATGACATTTTTGTCCATTTATTAATTATATTTTTCTTGAATATGTCATCGTAATCATCCTCATTTTTATTAAATTAGTATTTGATTGTTTTAAATCAGAATTCATAAAAAAAAACACATAAATAATACGATCAAAATAAAAGAATAAACCCTTTCTTAATCTTAAGAACCATCCAAATCCCCCCATCATTCTTCACTTTTCTTTCTAAATCTTTGAAGTCTGTATTTGTGTCATTTATGTCTCTTTTTTAGACAAAAATCGGTTTTCTTTTATATTTTATTAGATTTTGGAGCTTATTTTAATCTTTTATATCAAGTCCTAATAAGTCTATTCTAGAGTAAATTATAAATTATCGGTTTTGCTTGTTAATTGTTCTTATTTGATGTTGGAGGCTTATATCCCTTTGTTGGAAAATGTCTAGGGAATATAGAGCCCTAGATTATTTTTTTTGAATGACGATAAATATATTTTAAAAAAAGAAGATAAACACCCACTACTACCGCAAGAAATAGAAGTAAAAACAAACAAAAGTCAAACGAACATGACCAGAGCCGGTCCTGAGATTTTAGATGTCCATGGTGGAAAGTTAAAAAAATGCTCCTTATATGTGTAAATAAAAACCAAAATAAACTATTTGAAGGGATTTGGAACCTAGTCAATCTAGACGGCTCATCCCCATGCCGATTTATTTTAAATATAACAAAAATGATGCAATGGGGGGGATATAAACCAAAACCCCGTGTAACAAAATATAAAATACATCACCATTCACCTAAAACAATGTCTTCTTGCGTTTTTTGAAGCAAAAACATCTATCACTTCGTCATAACTAATATTAGTTAAAAACTTACTCTTAATACTCAAGATTGCTAACCCGTTCAATCTTTTTTGACTCATGGTAGACCGTAGATATGACTTCAACAACTTTAACTTTGAAAAGCTTATTTCCGCATATGTTAAAGGAGAAAACATAAGCATCAATCTTAAGCCTTTGTCCTATAATAACCCACTTCTAATTTCTAATTTCTAAACAACCCTAAAATTAACAAATGGCAGCAACAATTAGAATTTAGAAACATAAATGACAATTGACAAACCACAAAGAACATTATACATACATGATATGATGATAACATGATATAGTATATGTATAATTAACACTAACACTTTAGCAATCAAACACAGACTCACAGTAACAGTAACTTACTGTGGCCATAGGTAACAATCAAATCAATTAACGTCGCAAAAGCTCACGGTACGTTTGATTTTGATTTAATGTATTGTTTTTGTTTCCTTGATTTGGTTTTCATGTGTGAAAAACTAGGTTTAGAGAATTATACTACCACCATGATTATTCCGTTCATGTGTTGTTGCTTTGACCTGATGATTAACTATTAGGCGTTTGTATTCATTTATGTGACGCATACGTTTTCTAGAAACACAAAATTTACTAGATTATACTACTGCAAAAAGAAAGACTTTCTACCTCTGTTTGCAGTCGGAATTAACTGTTTTCCATTGGTTGTAAGTTTCCGTCAAAGATAGCGTAAGGGAACCAACAGTCACACAGGATTGTAGCGTGAGGCAGATTGTTCTTCAACAACGAATTTTTAAATAGTTAACATGATAAGCCTCATGTATATGGTGTAATTATTGATACTGAGAAATGAGAATGAAGAACAGTTCAAGGAAAATTGTAAATATAATTGATTTTCTGGGCAGTATTAATCAAAGTGCACAACCATAAATGATTTTTCTTTCCTTTCTGAATTGCAATCTGTATAGCATTTACCTTTCTTTATTTTGCATAATCAACTATCCGGTTGCTTTGCTTAAATGTTCAAAGAATGTTCTGATGTCTATTTCAAAATCAAAAAGAATTTTAATGTCTTGACGCCATCCACATTATAAAGAAAGCATGAAAAATTTGATCCTTGAAATATTACTATCCAAGACAAAGTCTTTATTTGAAATTGGTGTCGACTGAAATGATACATCTAGAAATTCATAATATTGGACCATCACTGAAAGAGATTCTTTTTGAATGATTTAACATATCAATAACATAACCTAGTTAATTGAATCAAAACAGGAGCCAGAGTGGTTAGATTTAGTAAGCATTGACGAATGATGTTTGTGGTGTTGTGTTTAGATTGATCTAACAATTTTAGATGGATAAGCCCAAGGGGTTGGCCGGTTGGTTTAGGTTCGATTTTTGGGGTCTGATATCTCATGAAGCATTAGGTCTTAATTTTTTAGGAGGCCTAAGGTTTGTCTTGGCAATATGGAAGGGTTGTTTGCAATGCATGGACATCATGGACTAATTGGTCAAGGTGTCAGCTACCATGGCTAAAAAAAAATTGATCAAGATGGATACATAACAATAACGAACCACAGAGGACCAATTTCAATTTTCACAACTTCACTATTAGGTTTTGCAATCAAACAACAATTAGAAACATAAAAAATAAAATAAGTAAAGTAAATAAGTAATAACCCTAAGTGGCTAAGTCAGTAAGTCCCTAACCTCACAAGTCGTCGAAGTCGATAGTCGAGAGACGAAGAGGGAGAGAGGCAGACACGGACAAAGTGAGTTCTGTGACCATGAGTGAGCTGATTAGCGGATTAGGTCAACGTGAATGGTGAATCGTGAAAGGTGAATTGAATCGGTTTCCTTGTGAGTTCCGTGACTGAGCGACAGCCGACAGGCCGCAAGCGAGAGCGAGAGTGAACTGTGAAGGGCGTGAGTGCGTGATCGTGAGCGAGAGCGAGAGTGAGGAGACGATGGTCGATGGACAGCCGGACAAGACAAATTGGAGTGGGCTGTGGTAACGGTAACATTTTGAGGGCCCAAATAAAAAATGAACCTATATATATATATATATATATATTAGGCTTTAAAATTCTGATGCCCTTGGGCTTTATGCTGCCCTAGGCCGTCATTCCTTGGGCCTATGGACCACTAACAAAAGACAAAACAAAGCTACGTGCAACTGAAAATGAACTAACAAGAATAGTTGAAGCCTTTAGCACGAGCGGAGAGCCAGCAAAAATAAATCCTAGTCCAGAGAAGGATTCTTTGAAAACACCGCCTGGTTCCAAAAATTCCAAATGATGTAAAACCCACACCAAAGAACCACCATCCAAAGATCAGCATGAGGGCCTCTAATCAAAGGGTGCCATATCAAGTCAAGAAGATCCGATGTTGAGATTAAAGGACTACTGTGAAGACCCCACCACTTTAAGAACTTTTCCCAAACATGTTAACCTTACTGCAAATGACAAGGAGATCGTCTTCAACGACCTTGCCGCACCGAGGACATAAGACTGAACTTAGCTCTATTCCCGATTAACCAAAAGGGGTCGCACTAAAAGCTTCCTTTGTCTCATTCTCAAAAGGAAGATACTAGCTTTGCTGGGGAGAAGCCTGTAGTGGATAGTTGACTGAATCTCGACCGAAGGATGATGAAAGTAGTTTTCGATCACTTCTTTAAGCCCCTTGACAGAAAACTCCCCTGATGCGTGTAATTGTCATACCCATTTATCATGATCCAACCTGCTAAAAAAATAAGAAGACAACAAATCGTTAAGAGAATCGAGATCTCAAAGCAAACTCCCATGAGGAGGGTGACGGTGAGGTTAACAACTTTTAAAATAACTAGTGTTCCAACAGCACGTTGCGCGATAGTCATAATACCATATTCAAAAGAAATGTTATAGATAGGGCTGTCCTTGGGCCTGTTAAATCTAGCATTCAGAACAGGGCCCCCAACATTTTGGGGCCCAAAATTCACAGCCCATATGATATACCTGTATTCGGCCGGCCGGCTAACGTTCATGATTGGATTTGGCAATTTCATACGGTCATACCTGGACTGGACGCTGGACTAGAACTAGTCGCCTCGTGCCCTTGACCCTCATCGCCTCGATCTCCCCTCTCCTCTCTACCGTCCCGTCCGCGATTATTGATTGATTTCTTCAAATGGCTAATGATTCGGTTTCAGAATCTTCATATATGCAACGGCAACTAGAACAACGATCAGATTTTAGATTATTTTTGCTAAATATAAATACATGTTTGGTCAATTTGTCGATTACTTGTTATCTGATTACTATTCACTGTTCTTAAATCTCATAATCTCAACGATTTGGTCGATTATTTGATTGTTTTTTGCTGATTTCATCTCATCATCTGTCATCTGTGTTGGACCTGTTGGTCTTGGTAACTTAGTTGGACTGTTGGTGAGTGAGTAGGTAGTCGATTTTAACCTAATTCCTAAATCCTAAAGGTGAGATAAAATATCCTCCTAAGTTCTTTGTATGTATACACAATACACAGAACTCTATGAGTAATTGATTATGATTTATTGATTTATGTCTGTATTCAGTTCTCTGTATACACAAATTCAGCTCTTTGTCCATAAGATTTAGGTTAATAGGTTCCCATTTTCTCTTTTCTTCAATTTATATTTAGCCATTTAGCGTTTTATTGCTTGTTCAATGTTCAGAATCACAATTGTAAAAAAAACTGAAAACTTGTTCACTTGTTCACTTGTTTAGGTTCATCTTCTTATTTGTTTAGGTTTGGTTCAAATTGTCCAAACTTTAGTCTTCAGATTGTTTAGGAATTAGGTTCAAATGATCAAATTCTTATTTCTTATTTCTGATGATATGTTAATATCTACATGTGTTTATCTCTTGTAGTGCAATCAAAACCTTTTGGGACTTGGGAGGACCAAGCATCAATAGCCAGCAGTAGTACTATCATCCTCACTCAGGTTGTTTTATTCCTTATCTTTTTTCTTTTACTTATTTCAGTTCCAATATGTCTTCTAGGGTTAGAAAATATGATTCTGGATGCCAAAAACGTAAAAAAAAAATGAAGAGATAATTCAATCTCAAAAGGGATCTCTTGATAAATTTGTCATAAAAGAAGGTTTGTCTTCTCTTGACAATGAACATATTGATATTAATTTGGATGATGCTTGTGTTGATGCTAATGAAAATCCTAACATGGTGAATTTAGTTGGCACTCTAAATGACTCTCATGAGGATTTGGCTACAAATGTTGATACTAATAATAATACTTCTAATGATGTTCCTGATGTTATTGCTAATAATGCTTCTAATGATGTTTCTGATGTTAATGCTAATAATGCTTCTAATGATGTTCCTGATGCTACTGATGGTGATGATGCTACTAATGTTGATGATGTTTTTGTTCATTTTGATGTATTTGATCCAAGAAATTGGGATGCATTAGATTCTAAAATGATTGATGTGTTAGTTGCTAAGGGTTGTAACACCACATTCCACACATTGCATGTAACATATACTTCATACACAAGAAATACATGATTGTACACCACATAGGTCCCTAGTACAAGAATCTACCATTTCAGAATACATAGTCCAAAAATTCAAAATACAATTCTTGTACTAATCAAGTTTCATCTACTTGATATGTCACTCTTATCCCATGGTACACCTCTCCTTGATATGTCACCCTTATCCCATGATACACCTCTCCTTGATATGTCACCCTTATTTCCCCATTAAAACATTTTACAAAACAATTCCATGTAGAATAGACCGCAGTCAATGGAATATTATCAGTGTAAAATCATATTTATCAAAATTCCCATTTCTTGTTAAATAAATCAACAAAATGGTAAGTCAACACATAATCCGGTCAAGACCTTGTCCGGATTACAAATCCAGACAACACTTCATATTGTGTCCGATTTAATACTTGGAGTAATTCTCAACACTTTGTCCGAATTACCAATCTGGACAACACTGTTCCAAACTTGTCTGATTTACAAATAAACCAGTCATCTTTAATCGTATTCATACTTCTCTAATCAATGTTTTTAAGCGATTTATAAAGTTCAAATCTCATCAACTCTTTATATCGTACAACACTATGTGCGATTTAAACTAAACCGGTCAACAAGTGTCAGATTTAAGACCAAACCGCCCAACCCTTTGTCCGGTTTAACCTTAAGCCGCTCAACACTTGTCGGGTTTAATACTTTGTCCGAATGACACATCCGATTTAACCCAATCCGGCCAAAATTATCAATTGCCAAATAAACATTTTAAAACTCAATATAAACATACAATTTAATGTGTTTTGTAAACATTTAACCACTCACCTTATAAAATATTTAGAGACAAAATTGAACCCAACTTCAATTCCGATTAAGGCAAGCAATCCAGACAAGCTAGTTCTCTCAATACTCTCTTAGATTTTCAAAATGTCAAGAAGAAGAGTTTAAAGCCACACCTCACATATATATACCCTTCCAGAAATGGAAGGCGGCAGAAAGTTTAATTTTAAACTATATTCCACCATTTATGCATGCACATCCTTACATATAGAACCCATGCATACATATTTATGTATGGTCCACAATCATGCATACTCATATGCATACAAATCTTCTGCATGTATTCACATAACACACATACCATGAACATATATCATGCATATATATATATATACATTTTCATAGTATATACATACATTAATGCACAGAACTTTCATATTAGCATGATCAAATGTACCAAATTTATCATGCTGTCATATAAGCACATAATAAATGATCACGTATTAATTACCTTAAGTGATAACCCGGATCTGGTTATCACAAGGGTCCTAAAAGAGATTTGTCTGTTCAGAACAGTCCTAAAGGTAAATTGTCTAAACGCTTTCCTGCCACATGGTATACTAGAATTTTATCAAATGTAGAGAAATGTGATAGAGATTGGCTTGTATATTCAGTAGAGCTTGATAAGGTATTTTGTGTTTGTTGTAAAATCTTTAAAAAAAAGACATAAAAGGTCAGTTAACAAATGATGGATTTGGGGATTGGTCACACCTTAGCACTAGACTTAAGGAGCATGAAACATGTATAGATCATGTAATGAATATGAAAACTTGGTATGATTTGCGGCTAAGACTTCAAAAGAATCAAACCATTGACAAAGTTGTTCAAACCCAAATAGAAAAAGAAAAAAATTATTGGAAAAAAGTTTTGGTAAGAGTTGTTTCTATTGTAAAATTTCTTGCAAAACATAATATTGCATTTCATGGAAGTAAAGCAAAATTGTATGAGAATAGCAATGGTAACTTTTTGGGCTTGATTCAGATGTTGGCTGAATTTGGCCCAATTATTCAAGATCATGTTCAACGTATTACAAATGATGACTTACATGTTCATTATCTTGGTCCTAGAATTCAAAATGAGTTGATAACTTTGCTTTCCAGGAGACTTAAAAGTGAAATTATTAATAAAGTAAAAGAGGCAAAGTATTTTTCTGTTATCCTTGATTGCACTCCCGATATAAGTCATCAAGAACAAATGTCCTTGATATTAAGGTATGTAGATGTCTCTTCTAAAATTGTTAGCATTAAGAAATCTTTTCTAGGATTTTTGGAAGTAGATAATACCACGGGCCAAGGTTTGTTTGATGTTCTAGTAGCTGAATTAAAATCTCTTGGTTTGGATTTAGATGATGTGCGAGGACAAGTTTATGACAATGGTTCAAACATGAAGGAAAAACATCAAGGAGTACAAAGGAAACTACTAGATATAAATCCTAGAGCATTTTATACTTCTTGTGCTTCTCATAGTCTTAATTTAACTTTGTGTGATATAGCCAATACTTGTGGTAAAGCTAGATATTTTTTTGGAATAATTCAACGTATTTATACAATATTTGCTAATTCCACTAAAAGATGGAAAGTGTTTAAAGATAATGTAAAATGATGGACTGTCAAGTCATTGTCAACGACTCACTGGGAGAGTCGTATTGATAGTGTAAAGGCTATAAGATTTCAAGTGTTAGAGATAAAAGAAGCTTTACTTCAAGTGGCTGAAATAGATAATGACTCAAAAATTAGAAGTGAATCAAAATCTTTAGCTCACAATGAGCTTGGTGATTTTGAGTTTATAGTGCCAATGGCGGTTTGGTATGAAATATTGTATGTCATAAATTTGATTAGTAAACATTTATAGTAAGAAAATATGTTAATTGATGTTGCTATTGATCAAGTTAAAGGACTGATTTCTTATTTTAAGGGATATAGAGAAACAGGATTTTTAGATGCTATAGAATCAGCAAAAATGATTGCCACTGAATTGGATATTGATCTGTTGTTTCCTCAAAGACGTGAAATTCGAAGAAAATTTTTTTTGCTGAAAATCCGTGTGATGCATCTGAAATGAATTCACAATCAACGGAGGAGTCATTTAGAGTTAATTATTTCTTTTGTGTCGTTGATCATGCAATTGCTTCACTAAGTAGGAGATTCGAACAATACTAAGAATATGAAAGTGTGTTTGGGTTTTTGTTTACATCTGATAAGTTCGTTCTTTGGATGATACATGTTTAAAGTCTTATTGTACTAATTTTGAAAATGCACTGAACAAGACCAATCTGATATAGATGGGAATGACTTATATGTTAAACTGACGATACATCAAGATCTTTTACCCACACAAAAGATGGGACCTCTTGATATTTTAAAGTATTTGAAACATGTTGAATGCTTCCCTAATGCGATTATTACTTATAGAGTTTTGTTGACTATTTCCTGTAACCGTTGCATCTGCAGAAAGAAGTTTTTTCAAAGTTGAAGTTGTTGAAGTCTTATATGCGCTCTACAATGACACAAGAAAGGCTTAACGGACTTGCAATRATAGCACTTGAAAATGACTTTTTGGAGAAAGTTGATTATGAAGAGCTTATTGAAGATTTTGTTTCCAAGAATGTTAAAAGAATGATTTTATTCAAGTGAAGTTTACATGTTACATTGTTACTTTGTCTTGTTGTTTTTATTTGTAAGACTTTAAATATAATATGAACTATTGTATTTAACTTTTGTTCGTTTTGTCGCTCAATCTACTTATATTTTTTATAATAGTGTAACAGGACCTCCGAAAAGATTGAGACGGCCCTGGTTATAGACTAAAATTTGAAGTCCATTTCTAAAAACATTAGGCAAATGTGTGTGACAACTACTCATTTACATTAAAAGTTTTTAAGAGAGGTTGACAACAATCTTATAACCATATGCTAATTTAAGATATTTAACTATGCTCGAGAACGGTGTTTACAAAGTACTCTACAAATGTTTGACTAATGTTAGTAGTTTGTTTAATTAGAAATCACAGTTCTAACTGAAATCTCATATAAGATGACAAAATCATGATGTTAATTTTCTAACAAATTTAATTGAAATCTAATTTGAAGTTATGAAAAAGAAACGTTCTCTAATATTTCAAGTGAAAATTAGAGGAGTGCGTAAGCTGTAGCAACAGTATTGGAAGTTCAAGGCGATGCGTAAAGAACCACATCACCAAGCTAAGATAATAGATTTTTCCTCATAAAAGAATAAAATTAATATCAAGTGGGGTCGATGACCCATATATCATATATTAAAAGATGATAAAAACAAATACTACACTTTATCGTAACATTCTATAATATTTGAATTGTAATTAGAGAGATGTGTCAAACCTTGATAGTAGTAACACCAAGAAGACAGATAAATAATTAAATCACCAAGTAGTATAATTGGCATTCTCATATAAAAAATAAAATACCAAACAAACTGAAAACCCATATATTAGATATCAAATTAAGAACATATAATATACTTGATCTGAACAAAAAAAAAACCTAAGATTCGGGATATATATGTGAAACTAAAAACATATACTACATTTGATCTTAAGCAAAAGGTCGACATCCGAGAAAAATATGTTTATTCCATTTTTAGTCATTTCTTTTTGTAGTAATCTACCTATTGCCACTTTCACTCCATCATCCTATGTGGGATGCAAACAATCTTGAGAAAAAAGTTGGTCATTTTCTTTTTGCATCCCCTCTCACATGCCTCTTTCTTCTTTAATCCAATGTGGGATGCAAATAATAATGTGAGGAAAAAATTATTTATAATGCTTAGAAGTTGTTACCTGATTATCCATGGTTATTGCTTTTATATAGATAAAAATATAGATTATAGATATATAACTATTGTTTTTAGAACTATAAGGCCACCCACATGGGGCTTGCAAACACAATTGCAAATCAACTTTTGTCAGAGTATGGGTTGCCAAGTAGGAAAAACCTTGCAAAATTTGCAAGTCAATTTGAAAGCCACGTGGGCCACCCACTTCCCTCTAATTTTATTTTTCTTCTTTTAATTATTTAAATAAATTATTTTTATACAAAACAATTAATTTTATAAATTAATAATGTTAATATATTTTTTATTACATTAATTATATAATAA
>NC_037540.1:20861431-20877055 GCF_001531365.2 Cynara cardunculus var. scolymus | reverse complement strand
TGTATATATAAATAATTTATAAAATAGTTAATAAATGTTGTAGTGGGGACCACTTTTGAAAGTGTAGGTGACGTGGCACAGTTGAAAGTGTTGTAGGTGAATTGCAGGTGTGTGGAAAATAATTGCAAAAGCTGATGTGGCACAATTGAAAGTGTAAATGGATTGCAGGGATGTGGATGGTCTAACTTCAACCAATTTTATGGTTTTGATTTATTGTCAACTTTATGCAATTTTTTATATTAGTTTTTTATATTAAATTTTTTTATGAAAGATGATTGGTCAAAAAAGGACAACCTAATAATTGCACAAAACTCTCTTCGTATTATAAGATATTTAACTTCTTTTTAAATATTCACTTCCTTATTTTGTATTATTTGGTTAGTTTTAATTTCAATCATGGTTATATATTTTGTATTATTTGTTTGGTTCCTCCTCTAATATATTATATTGATATTGACATTGGTTAATGATTGATTTCAAATTCATTTTTTCCTTCTTTCACATACCTATATCCGTCTTCGAATATATCACATATAACATGTAACTTCTTTACATATAGGTTTATTTTATTTTATTTTACTTATAATCACATTTAGTTAATATAAAAAGGTTGTGATAGATTCAATTTTAATTATAACAAACTAAAACAATCAATAAATTGTTCATTATATTATTTTAAAGTTTTTAATTCAACTTTATCATATAAAATATCTTTCATTGTTATTTTAAAGTCAACTGATATAAAAGAAATAATAAAAAATAGGGTCATCCAAGTAAGATAACCTTGTGATCAAGCGTCATGAGTTGGCACAATGAATCTCATTCTTCTTACTTATACATACCTCATTATTCAATTCTTTTAATCTCTCACCAATGTGGGATATCTCAAATTCAACCACGATTCCCCAACACCTCAGTATTCAATTCTCATGATTTCAAATCAATATCTCTTGGTTTGGACGGTGATCAAAACTCAATTTAAGAAAAAATGTAAAATCCTCGACTCGACAGGAAGTGCGATGTGTCTGAAACCTCGGGATCGTATTTATATTTATATCGCCCCGTCTAACACCGTAAATTACGATTTGGAGAATACTAAAATCAGAAGAAAGCATGTCATTAAGTCGACACTTTCATTCTATATATAAGTGATATAATGAATACTTAAACTACATTTGTTATTATAAGTACTGTAATGATCACAATTTTATTAAGTCAAAAATGTATCATTTGCATTCGTTTTGCACAAATCTTTTACCAATTAGTTGGTTTTAACATTCGTATTTAAAAATAATTTAAAAACTAACAAGTTAAAAGTTAAAATAAAAGTTTTTCACTTAAAATTAAAAAACAAAAATCTAGAGAAAAAGTCATTTTCATAATAAGTAGAAAACAATATAATTCTCATATTGTTTTCTTAATTCTCAAAATTTTACTTTATAGTGAAATTGTGATTTTAAGACCTAAAGGTGGTAAGTTTGGTCACGCTTGGTCAAGAATGACCAAACACGTTGCTATTGGAAAAGAAGGGTGGAATCAGGGAATTTGAATATGTGATTGCTGTCGATATGTATGTTTTGAACCAAGGTTCTAAATGACGTGAGACGTGGCATAGTGACAAGGTCAAGTCTCAAGCCTTATGAGTTACGACAAGGTCATGGAATTTTCCAACGTGTAGCTTAAGGCGGTAAATCTCTATATATACATGTGTGTGTATGTGTATTTATGTCAGTGTCTTGAATAATAATGATTAAATTATTAACAATTTAAATTCAATATAAAAAGATAAGAAAAGAATAACCATGAATTGATAATTTGATATCAAATATATAAAGTTTACAAAAATGATATCAAATATACAAAACAAGTCACTATTTACAGTCTCTATTTGGTAATCAAACAACAAATCAAAGTAATGAAATCAAAAGGCAACAAATTAAAGTAATCAGACAATATTTTTCGTATGTTGAGTAATAATTGTGGGTTTTTTCATTTTCCCCTTTTTTGTTGATTAAATAGGTGGCCCGTAAAAACGATAAAGTTACTCCTATTCAAGTTCTAAAAATTGCAAATATCTCATGAGCCTTATAACGCCATAACGCGCCATGAAGGGTCATGGCGCACCATGGCAGGCCATGGCGAGCTCCACAAGTTATATCCATGCCAAGGGGGTTAACGTGGCGGCAAGGTTGCACCTCAGCATCATGACATGTTTTTTAGAACATTGGTTTGATGCATATATAAGCAGGTATACATGTGAGGAGTGTTTGTGTTCAAAAAAGAACGAAGAGGTTTGGTGTAAAACTGAAGCTTTTTGCAGTTGAATAGATGAAACAATCGTATTTCAAAACCTAGAAAAACTGTATGTGCATTATGCATGGTAGTGTGGAATCCTTTTGTTATTTGGCACAATTATGTGGAGTTGTGAAGTAGTTTGGTATGACTGTCTGGTAGCTAGCATGGTAGTGTGTAAGTTTGTGGTGTAGTTCGGCACACTATTAACTTATGTAAAGGCTGACCATTGACATAAGCATATATGCGTTATGTAGGTTGTGTTGCAAGCAGGAACGGTGAGAATATGCATTCGAGTGAGTATTATGAGTATTTAAAACGGGACACATGTTTATGTATAAAATAACATGTTTAGTAAGGATCAATATTATTATATTGTATGTCCAAAATATCTTGAACTCAAAAGCGGATCATAGTGCACTTTAGGTGTCGAGCGAGAAAGATCTCTTCTTTTGTTTCGGTTTATTCACTTATCTGAAACTTAGAACTTGATTTCTTATTGATTCCAGGGGTGGCAGCATTCTTGAACGCTCTTTTTTTAATGGGGAGGAATAGTACATGAACGGAGCGAGACCAAGCCGAGCCACTAGTAGAGTAAGCCCTTCCCATGTGTCAAAATGAATTGCAACCTCAACCAAAGAGATCAACCTGCGCCTTTGATGTTAGGCCCCGGCGGAAAGTTTTCCGAAACCGAACTGAATGGAACATCTCTCAAGGAGCTATGCATGCCACATGTTTTATTTTTTGTTTTTATATTTTTTTAGCGTATGTTTAATGTTATTCAATATGTTTAAAAATTATACTTAGAAAGTAGTAATATGTTTTCTATGTACATATGGATTCACGTATTGAGACATCAATAATCGTTATAAGAAGCACTGGGAAAGAGAAGTACTTGTAAAGATCATATCAACATATGTGGGTAAAAACCCATCTATGCCAACTAATAACGATCTTTGGTGATCCATACCACATAAAGAGAATAATATCTTGAAAAATGAGTTAAATGTTTTGTGAGCTTTATATGCATAACTATTTTATGGACTATTATTCCAACTTATTTGTCTTATATGCAATGTATGTGATGTTATATAAAAAACCATGAACTTATTGAGCTTAATAGTTGACCAGTAACATTTATTCAGAAACATGAAAATCAAGAGTTGACAAAGGCATATCCAACATATCTCCATTTCCATCTACATTACAACAAGCAAATCCAACATATCTCTAACACATCTCCATCTTATTTCATCTCCAAAACAAAATTGAAATCATCTTAATATCCTATTTAATCTCTAAAAACGAAAATCAAAACCATCTTCATCTCCTTGAAAAACGAAGGTAATTTCATCTCTTGAACAGATATGTGTTTGGAGGTGCTAGGGCTAGGGTTCACGAGAGATGAAGAAGGAACTCGTAGATTTGTTGGCCGACAGTAATGGGGTTGCAGAAGCGGACTGTATTGCTGCTGCATGGAGACGGGAAGAAGAGGGTAAGTCGGTGATGCTTGAGAGGGATGAGAGGTAGAATCAGAGAAAAGTTTCTATTCCTCCCAAGTTAGGGAGGAATGATTTTTACTCAAATCTATTATAATGATTGATTAAAAATCTGAAACCAAACACCACTTTTCATTCCATTTCCTTTCCTAATTTGAACCAAACATGATCAATGATCATCATTTCCATTCATTACCTTCTAATACCTCCAACCAAACACTCATTTTTTTAGAAAAAAAAAACATAAATTAAATGTAAACAAGTAACAAGTATTTAGAACATTGTTATTAATAACTATTATACCAGTTTAGTTTTTGTTTAGTTAACATGATATGTGTCATTGTGACATATAACTTTATAACATTAATGTTTAGATGTTGATGATTTTATTGATTTGTTAATTATTATTATTTTTGATTATTTGACAACTATATATAATTAATTAAAAATTAAAAAAATCAAATGTTTTTTAAATTGACTAAATTTTTTTAATGTAACTTTTTGATCGAATGACAAATTCTTATGATGATAAATTGTTAAAATGTGCTTATCTTTTAAGATAGACATTTTTTTTAATTAATAACTAAACTTTTTATAATATTTTATCTAATATGTGATCGATTTTTATAACGGTTTCTGTTTTGGAATATATATAAAGATTTAGACGATTTGTTGTTAACATTTGACTTTATTTTCTTGACAACGTATTTTGAAGACTAAATTACAAAAACCGTTCCTATAGTTTATCAAAATTTTGGATATTGTCTCTACAATCTCAAGATTATGTTGACGTTCATTATGGTTTGTGTTTTGATATGGCTTGGGTTTCTGGCCCTAATTTCCACCAAGAGGTGGCGTTTAGTGCCCCTAATGTGAGAGTGTTTTGGTCATTTTACATTTTTATACTAAAAACTGAATATACAAGTGGAAAGCATATGTACAAGTACATAAAGTATTTCAGGAAAAAAACAAAAAACTTTTGAAATTAACCCTCCTCATTGTCCCTCCTTATGGGCGTCGTCCTTCCACCACGAGAAACTTCTCCGACACCTAGTCACATAAACCGTGGTGGGAACCCAAAACCAAGCCATTATTTATCTTCTTCTTTCATGAAAACCTAAACCTTCAAAAACACAAATGGAGAACCTCATCTTCCATGGTGTTGATGCTGGTTAATAAGGGCCCAAGTATGAACGAGGAAGGGGAAGAGAAAGCCGTTGTGCGGTTGGATTCTCCCGAGTTTTGGAGGGAAAATGGTATGATGGTGGAAGGGGAAAGGGGAGGAGGTTATGCGGTGCAGGAGGGAGGGTGCCAAGGAGGGGCACCGGCGGAAGGGCATCTATGATGGGGTTAATTAAGGATTTCTTTTAAATGTTTTAAATAGTTATACATATGCTTTACAAAATTATGCACTAATAAAATCATAAAGAAAATACAAATTGATCTCACCTGACTAGCATTTGGCCACATAGGCATTTAACGAGAAAATTTTAACAGCTCTTACGGCCAAGGACGAAATCCATAATTCAATACAAACCACACTTACGCAATATAATTTTGAAATTGTAGATTTAATATCCAAAATTTTGGGGTTGTTTAATTTATTGCATCCAAATCATGGCTCATTTTTATGACTATAACTTTTTAAACTTTTTGTATTAGTTAACATTACAAAAAGTAGTCATCTTTTAGAAAAATTTATCGTCCATAAATCAATTATGAAAAATGACAACTTTTTAATTTGTCATAGGAAACAAACGTCTTCTTACACGTTGCAAAATTTCATCATGAAAAAGTAATTAAATCTAAAAATCAATCCCGTAGCAAAAGTTGATATATATAGCATTAGCCAGTTATCGAAACATTATCTTGGAGGGTTCGGTCTCGATAGGTTGTAGTAAGAACTGTTAATTTTTTAATACAGATAAGTCATATTGGGTTAACTAGTCGATATTTTTTAAATAACTAATTTAGTAATTACGTTCATTATACTGTATATAATCTTTTTGAATAAAACGATTCATAAGGTATTTATTTGAATACATTTTTGAAGACTTTTGACCCGTTTCATAAGGTATATATAATCTTTGCAAGGTTTTAAAACGTATCCATTGGAGATCAAACACAACTCAAATATATGTAATTTTATTAATGAGACGTATAATTGTTTGGTCTCATAATTCATTCAATTATACCAAACAAATGTATGTCCTATATAAATGTGTTACAATTAATTTAGAAAATTATGTGTTTTATTAATAAAAATTTATTTGGTAAAAATAGCCTAATATAGTTAATATTGTTTAGTCTATAATGAAAAAAAGAATTCAAATAGTACTCAATAACTTGCACTTGAATAATGTTAGTGATAGAAATCGAGCTAATAAGAAACTAAAACTATGATGACCTAAAATATGTAACAACGAATTGTATAAAAAATATTTAATTATTTTATCATAAACAATAACAAAATAATATAATTTTATTTATATATTAATTTATTTATCAAAAAATATATAGTATGATTAAATCAAAAATGTTAAAATACCAAAAAAGATATTTAATAAACTAAAAAAAAAAAGAAATATTTAAAAAGACTAAAATACTCCTAAGTTAAATGTAGGATTTTTAATAGATTTTGTTTCAAAGATGAAAACAACAATAAATTACAAACCGCAAGAATAAAAATCAAAATTTTAAAACCCCAAGAATAAAAATCATAATCTTTCACAAACCACATGAACAAAAATTGTAGTTTATTCAATAATTTAATAAAGTGTACCAAATATAGTATGTGGTTATATTATACTTTTAGAACCTATATAAGATTATGCATTCTTGTAAATCATCTTGTTTTTTCTTGGATCGTTTATCAAATGTTTATCAAGTAAGTGTTTACTTGTAAAAGCATCACTTTCACTTACCTTATCAGGTAAGATTCTCGGGCATCGAAATGGATCATGGCAAAACGTTTTTTACCCGATAAGCACTTACAGGGTAAGAGTCTCATCTCTCACTTATTGGGTAAGATTTTCATACTCAGTTGGAAAGTAAATAATATGTAATAAGCATTTTTCAAATAAGTATTTGATAAAGGAATCATTATTGATTTGATAACATTACAACTTTTCGAAAACTCATAAATGAAGTGAATGTGAACCCCAACCATTTGTGTGTCAAATAGCCTCCTTATTTTGTGCCAACATATATTTTTTATTCAAGTGTACCTAAGAAATGTTACATGTTTTATTTTTAATTAAAAATTTATTTTTTCAACAATTTCTTCTGTAAATTAAAAAAAAAGTAAAAATGGTGTTGATGACAAATAAATTTTTTTCTTTGTAAAACGACGTCATTTGGTAAGATTAAAAAGCATAAAAACATAGAAAATGTTTTTTTCCTGCCGACAATTATGAAAATAATAATAAAAAAAACAAAATATGAAAATAATAATTTATGGTTAAAGAAAGAATGGAGAAAAGATTCGGTGGGTGGAGTTTCTTTCTCGATGGGATTTATTAAATATTATGAAATAATTGAATTATATACATGAAAATCCAACCAAATTTCACATCAAACTCATTATTTTCAAATTAAAAATGAATTATTGGAAAAAATAAAATCAAAAAGATTGAATTACGAAAGGGACAAAAACGTCATTGGATTGATGGTAGGTGTGTATTCAGAGTAAAAGCAACGACCAATAACCACCATTAACGGCAGGATCATTGGGAAATACTTTAATATTTTTTTAATTAAAATTAATATTTACTTTTTATTTTCTCTATCAAACAAATTCAAAAACAGTATGGACGGCAGACCAGCTTTTTTAACCGATTAATTTGACTAAAAAACATGTTTGGGTAAAATCCATTTTCATTTTTTATTTGAATTTAGAGGCCGTTTACCAAATGCTTACTTGAGTAAGTGTTTACCAAGTTACATTATCTTACCGGATAAATATGGCAAGCACTAAGAATCTTACTCGGTAAGAGCGAGGCAAGGACTGAAAGTCTTATCCAGTAATTGATTACGACAACTCTTACAACGGTTAGTGTTTACCGGGTAAGTTGTTACATACGATGTCGTTTTGGTAGCTTAAAATCTTACTGGTAAGTAAGCGATAGTGTTGAATTTTACCATTAAACGCTTACCGGGTAAGTGTTAAGGTAAACGGCCCCTTAGAAAGCATGTAACAAATGTTAACAAGATAAAAGTACGATTTAGGTTAGCATTAATCACTCATTGAGTAGAATCCTTCATTTAGCTTACTAGTTCAACAATAGTGATTAAGTAGAATCCTTCATTTAGCTTATTAGGTCAACAATTGTTGAAAAAAAAATTAAAAAACGAAATTAAACCTGACAATAATTTTACCACATAATTATCAAACTGGTAATGCTAAGTGACAAGATCGCTTTTTTAGGACAATTTCAGCGGTTTACGAATTATGCTGGAATTTGAAGCACGATGTCCCCCAGGACAAAATAACTCACTTTCGGTTAGACTGTACAGACTATTTGGTATCTCTCTAAATTGTATTTTTGATTTATGTTGCTCAAGAAAATGAAAACCTCAAAAATTTTCACTATTTTTATCTTTGCAAAATTTATGTGTATATACTAAAGATGAGGATAACCACAAGGGTGGTGCGTGATTGGTTTGAGTTTGGCTCCAAAGGTCAAAAGTACCAAGAGGTCTCAGGTTCAAATCCAATGAGGAATAAAAATCGCATTGTGGCCACGGAGGTTCAAATATGGTGACTCCGGGCTATCTGCAAAGCAGGTGGTCGCCCTGGGATTAGTCAGTTCGTATAGCAGGTTGGATATCCAGGTTAATAAAAAAAAGATGAAGATAACCTCTTCATGAGTTCAACCATAGCTGCAGAAATATCAGTCCATACAGTTTTCTAATTAAACATAAATTAAAAATGTTTTTAAATTCATTTGAAGATATCAAAAACATTTATGTTGAAAAAGTAAAAATTTGGAAGAAAAAAACTCATTTTTTTCAAAGACTCGAAGGCATAAAACCCAGTCAAATATTATAAACGTGTAAAGATGTCTGAGTGTCTTCCTCATAAATCGATCACGCGACCTCTTTGTTGCAACCAAACAAGTTATCGACAAACTAAATTGTCTGGGAATTTTACTTTTAAATATAACAAACTTTGCAAATATGGACTGGTAAGATGAACTTGATAAACAACAGTATCTTTGATAGGGTAAGCGTCTCTTACCCAGTAAGAGGCGGTAAGCAGGTAGTAAACAGCCCTTTGGTTCATAATTAATGTAACAATGACTTTTTTCTTGAATTATTGTAATAAACGTACAATTCTATATTATTTAGTACACATTTTGAACCGTAACAGGTAGCTTTTGTAATTGATGATATAGATATCAAGTAGGAATTTCAAATAAGAAGGCTAAATATCATGAGAAGCTTAACAAAAGGTTCATATGTGAATCATCAAAAAATTTTCATTTGAAGATGAATATGTGAACTTATATAAATAATCTATAATTTTGATTCACATATGCATCTTCAAATAGATTTTTTTGAAAAAATTCACATTATCTTCCACGATATTTAGCCTTCTTATTTGAACTGACGTCTTGATATCAATTTATCAAACTATATCGAAGCAATTCGGCTGTTTTGACTGAGACATGAGTAATTGGCCGATGGATTCGAAATTTTGTAGCCATTTACCCTAGATCTTTTTACAGTTTGTAGTGCCATATATATAATGTTTTCCTTAAACAATAAATGATTCTATGTGAAAATCGAAACCAAAGATTAAAAATCTGACCCAAAAGGTCACATCAGCCTGTTTGCTTTGAAGTTTCGTCAAACCAGTTTGATCAATATGTTTCAAATAAGATTTACCAAATCAAGCCATAATAAAAGGAACATGTTTGGAATTGAATTTGTGCCTTGACCAATTATAACGAAGAAAGTACGTCATTCAAATTTTGACATCAAATCTAGATAAACTTTGGTGTTGGTCTCCAAAACATATTCCGACTCCATGGTTAAAACCTGCAATATATCTAGATTTAGTTCAATCATATGTCTTGTCTCCGAATTGAATAAAAACTTTAGATATCTAGTTATTCTCTTCCGTCCGTTCAACATTTAATCACTTGCAACTTAACGATGACTTCTTGATAATCGCATCTTCTATTGTTTTTGACTATGATGAGCTTCCCATCTAACATATACGAACGTCATCCTCGACACGAAACATGTCTTGAAATACAGGTTAATTCACGATAAATATAAGATGAAGCAGCAGAATACTAAACATATGAGTTAACAAGAAAAACAGTTATATGTACAGAAATTATCTTTTAACCTGTCTGTAGTTGTTGTCTTGTCATCCCGATCTATAAAAATAAGAAATATTAAACAATGAAAATGGGGTTAGATTTTGGAGGATTTAAGAACATGGCAAACGTGGAGTTGAAAGCAACAAGGGTCACAAAATCCCTCTATATAAACCCTAGCCTTAAAAAGCAAGAATTAGGTACACTTAGTGGCAGAGCACCCCAATCCCAATAGCAATGGCTAGAACACATTTATTCCTTTTTTGTCTTCTAACTTTCTTCACATTGTCTTCTGCCACAAGACCACGACACTTCAACATATCCACCGTCGCCACCCACTGGTCCACCGCTTCCGCCACCTGGTACGGCAGTCCTGATGGTGCCGGAAGTGATGGTATGAACATAACATTACTAAAATCTTTAATGTCAGCTTAACCGGTAAATGAAAAACTAGGTTTTAGGGATATTCATCGCTAGTTTGAATAGAGATTTTCCTGACCGTTATTTTTGCATTAAAATACCATCATTTTACATTAATGTATCCGTTTGTCGTTTAATGACTCAACTAACTTAATCGAAGGTTTAGTTTGGTTTGGTGGTATTTGATGAGACATTTTTCGTGTTTGGTTAGTTCCATATTTGCCCTTTGTTGTGTTTGTTGCATTTTGATATGTTACAATGTTAATGCAAGGCTAATTTGGTAAATAATGCAGGAGGTTCATGTGGGTATGGAAATGCAGTGTCACAAGCACCATTTTCTTCCATGGTGACTGGAATTGGTCCATCTCTTTACCATGCAGGGAGAGAATGTGGGGCCTGTTATGAGGTAAGTAGGCCAATGGACACCATATTTAAAAATGGTTTATTTTAGGTTTTAATAAAAAGGATATAATATTTAAAAAATAAAAAATTCAAAAATAGGTTACAAGTCCAACCTTGTCTACTGAATTGTTTTAGTTTCTTATGATTGATGCTTGAAACAACTATTTGTTGTTATATAGGTAAAATGTACCAATGATCCATCTTGTTCAAGAAAACCGGTTAGGGTTGTCATTACTGATTTTTGCCCCGGAGGCGTTTGTGCCTCTGACCATGCTCATTTTGATCTTAGTGGAACTGCATTTGGTGCTATGGCAAAACCGGGCCAAGAAAAACATTTACGTGATGCTGGAGTTTTGAAAATTCGATTTGCACGGTAATTTTATTTATGACCCTTAAAAAACCCGAAGATAATCATACAGTATTGGTTGTTTTCTATCATTTTTTTTATTCTTTTAATTGTTTTATGTGATTTACAGGGTTGAATGTGATTATTCAAGAACAAATATAATGTTCCATGTAGACCAGGGATCGAACCCTAATTACTTTGCGACCGTGATCGAATTTGAAGAAGGGGACGGAGATCTAGCAGGAGTGAGTTTGAAAGAAAAAAATAGTAACAAATGGTTGAAAATGGTGCAATCTTGGGGTGCAGTTTGGAAAATCGACCCTGGGAGGGAGCTACACCCTCCATTTTCGCTACGATTGATATCACAGTATTCCGAGAAGATCTTGGTGGCAAAAGATGTGATTCCGAGCGGATGGACGCCAGGTGCCACATATAGGTCTATGGTCAACTATCTCTAAAGAGGTTGTTTGAGGACATATCAGATCTTTCATTTATCATTTTGAAATTTCACGCAAGAATTAAGAAAGAGGTGGCATAAGAAGAGTCACATATCTGAATTCACAATAATTGTGAAATACAGTTGACCGCTAGGTCACCCTTTTTAGATTGAAGAATCATGTAGTATGTATGTACCAAAATGGCATCAAGTATTACAAAATACTGAGATGGGCATATTTTAATGTTTTTGTCAAGTTAAATGTATTGTCTTTTGTATTTCCATCATAAAAATCAATAATAACAGTGTGTCTTTAATTTATTAAACCTATAACTTATAACGACAACAATGCTATATACGAGGTTTAACTAAATCAGAGATGTACATGTAAATCTTGTCGTTAACCCTCAAAACGCTCCAAGCCCTAATAATATAAATAAACTGTCATAAGTTCTTTGATTTTAAGGGCCTGTTTGTTTTTTTGGTATTAAGAGCTTAATACCTCTAAAGTCTGATTTGATCAGACATTTGTGATATTAAGAACGTTTTTTTGTTCAAATAAGAGCTTATTCCTTTGTGTTTCCTCTGAAAAATTAAGTGGTAACTATTTCTCTTAATACCTCTTAAACTCTCTCGATCTCTCACAGTCGCCACTACATCTCACGCCTCCAGCTCTCTCACAGTCGCTCATCTCTCGATCTCTATCTCTCACAGTCGCTCATCTCACAATCGCTCATCTCTCGATCTCGATCTCTCACAGTCGCTCTCGATCTCCAGCATAGCTGAATCTCACAATCGCTCATCTCACAGTGGCTCTCGATCTCCAGCTCTCTCATACAACCAATCCCCAAGTTGCTCAATCTCACAGCAATTGGTCTCTCACAGCTTTCGATCTCGATCTGCTAACCTAAAATCTTTAAAAGATATTTCGATTTCTACCTCCTGCTTTATATATATATATACATGAATGTGTGTTCTTCTTTACTAGTTTTGATGGTCTTCACCCATCTTTGTTCTATCTACTAGTGAGAACCATCTTACATTTGTTCAATAATTTGTTTTGTCTTCACCCAAAATCTTGTTTAAGTTTGAATGAGATATAGATGTGGTCATACATAGTGGTGGATTCAAATTTTGGAACTCCAGGAGCAATTACCGTCGCCTAATAAGCATAAAAAGAGTTCTTTTTGGAGAGTATCACCGTTGAAGGATTTGCAAGTGGTCATGTTTACTTTCTTAGCAATTCTTGGGTTCAATCCACTAATGATCATCCTGTTTACTTCCCTTGTAATTATAGAGCGAAAGATGTACAAAATTTGAGTTGAATTTTTTTGTTCTGATGTTACTTTTGGGTTTTTCGTCTTCTGGTTTCATGATCAATAAGTGGTTCGGAATTCTGATTACATGATTTGGGTTGTTCCAAAGATTGTAGTTTGTTTATTGATTTGTGGATTCATAATCAACTAGTGGTTTATGTATTGTTTGTGATATTTGTATGTGTGTGTATATATGTATATATATATATATATAATTATTTTAATAAAATAAAAAAATTAACAGTATAATTGATTCAGATTTAAGATTTTAGACGTAAAAAACAAACAGTCTGACTGATTCAGATTTTATATTTTAGCACCACTATTTATAAATCAGAAGTGAAATCAGACTTCAGATTTCAGCACGTCTTAACAAACAAACACCATCTAAATATATAAAAATAAATATTATATTTGTTTTAACGACAAGTAATATGGATGTTCTCTATAAGAGAGGAGACCTTTGTCCATATGTCCCCTATTTAAATCAACAAAAATGAGTAAGTCAAATAAGGGAGGGCCCTTTACCCATGTTCCCCTTGTTTATTTAGTCAAGGTTCCACCTTTGGAGAATATCTCGTTTTTCTTTTTTCAAAAAGCAAGGGATGTGTCTTAATAATTAAATAAATAAATAAAAACATGTTTTAATAGAAGTCTTGTGTCATGCAAGTTGTGATTTTATATTATTTATTTATATGAATAAATATTTATTAAAATAAAATATATTTTATTGTGGTTTTTATTTTGGAACTGAATTTCAAAAAGTTCGTTGTGATGATTACAAATTTCAAACAAGAAGTTTAATAAATATTTTTGAAAATAAATTTAAAAAATCACAGACACTTAAATATACATATATATACATATATATATATATATATATAGATATTAAATTATGCTTTGAAAAATATTCTTCAAACAAAATCCTTTTAAGCATGATTTGGTCATATTTTATATTAGGCAAGTGATTCACGTTCCTAATATTATGAAAGATGTTTGATATAGAAACTATTATTTTGATTTGTTGAAATATCGTATAAAAGTAAGAGTGTTTGTTAACAGTTTAACGAGACTCATAGCTTATTCGATAATATACACATGACATGAATATTTTATAGTGGCTTAATGATATTGGAAGTGACTTACTCGGTAAACATTTGGGGGAGTTTTATGTATAAATTCAAAAAAATTCCAAATCTATCCTTTCCAAATTAAATAATGTTCTTTTCCGTCTATGAAAAAACCCTTCTCAATCTATATAGATACATTATTTCATACAATCAGCTTTATCCATAAATTACTTAATGAAAAAACAACCAAACAACCCCTAAATTATACCAATTGTCCTCGTGTTTTTAGTAAACTCAAAATTATTCACCAGTTGTGTTTAAATTGGGTAAATTCCATTTTCGTCCCTATGGTTTGTTGAAAATTGTTATTTCCATCTTGTACTTTTGAAATTATGATTTGCATTCTTGCGGTTTACATTTTATTGTTATTTTTGTTTATATGATTTACAGTTTGTTGTTGTTTTGTCTTTACGGATTACTATTCTTTGTCGTTTCCGTCTCTTACACTTAAAGCTAGGAGTTAGCGTAGCGGTAAAAATACATGTATGTGAAGCTCGTGTACAAGCAATTAAAACATATAGAAAAACAAGTCTTGACACAACGTCCCTCTCAGTATCCTTCTTCTCCGGCCCCTCCCACTCTTAGTGTGTTTGGATTTGTTTGCTTGTCTATCTGGTGGGGATGGGTGCTTTTTGCAAATTGTGTTAGTAGAGACCAAGATCTACCATTGGAGGTATGAAGGTTAACGGCTCTTGGTACACAGAGAGTGAAGAAACGATGTCTAACGAACATTTACAAAACATAGACCAAGATTTACCATTCCAAATCCAGGAACTCATTGCTTTCCAATTAGACCCCTTTGTAGCTAAAGATAGTTTTTGATTGAACTTCTAATACATATCTAGGTTATTGCCATGAGGGGATTCATGTTAGAAACCAAAACAAAGTTCAATCAATGAACGAATTGTAGAAAGCTTCTCGGTTTTGATGTTGGGTTAAGCTTATGTATTTGTTTTAATTGTAGCTTTTGGGTGCTAGGATGGATATCGATGTTTGTTGTGTTAATTGGCTGAAATCTAATGGGTTTAAGTGTAACGTGATCCAATCATCCATTGTAAATGTTGGATTTTGTCATTCTACCTAATCTAATTAACACTAGACAAACGATTCAATCCAATGAATTATCGGATCGGATTGACTCCATTCATTGATTACTACTATCGGTTATCTTGCTGATCAGGTTGATTTATCCAATATTTTGATCCAATTTTGACCAAATATATTTATTTTCTAATTTTTTTTAAAAACATTACATACAAATATCAACTAGAAAAAATATCATAAAATGTTATTAATTATATATATATATATATATATATAGGGGCCTATTCAAGGGAGAACTGAGTTGTTTGTGGTAACTGTGAGAACCAATCTCAACCACAAATCAACGGATAAACAAGGAAATTAGTAATTATGGTAGGTTGAGTTAAAATTATAATTAAAGGGCATTTTAG
>NC_037540.1:20841864-20860821 GCF_001531365.2 Cynara cardunculus var. scolymus | reverse complement strand
CGTTCAAGTCTCACCAAAGGTCTAGAATGTATATAGATATTACATATTTCAAAAAGAAAAAGAAAAAACATGTCAGTCTTACCTTGGTAGACGATAACGTGGGCATGGAATAATGCCTGCAAGCTGTTAGAAAAATGGACTATCCTTAGTTATTTGAGTTTTTGAATCTGGCTTTCTTCTGCAATATAAATTTGGTGAGAGATGGTAAAGAGAAAAAGAGAGATTAGATATGATGAAGTGACAATAGTAAGTTTATGATTTGAGGAAGGAAGAATATTAGGAGTGCCTCACTCTCAAAGAAAACATAGAAATAACCTAGATGGGGGTGATGGTGGTGGCCGGAGAAGAAATAGATGAAGGAGAAAGTAATATCTAGGGTTTTATGTATATAAACATTACCAAAATACCTTTTATGTTATTTTAGGATATAAAATTAATTATTAAAATGATTGGCTGAGATTGGTTCTCACAGTTACCACAAACTAATCAGTTCTCATTTGATTAGGCCCCTATATATATATATATATATATATATATATATATATATAATTGGATGGTAACGGATTGGATGGATTTAGTTTTTTTGGATTTCGGACGGTCATCTAATAATCAACCTATCCAATTAGAGTTTTTAAAATTTTGATTTTATCCATCCCGATTATAATTCAAAATATAATTATGGTTGGTTGGTTTTAATTCAATCAGATGACTTTCTGCACTTCTTTATTAATGTTGTATTTTTATTTGTTTATTTTATTGTTGCAAATGTAGAGGGGAAAAAAAACTTTTGGTGATACAAAAAATGAATGGAGATGGAAAAGATGAGGAATGGTGTTATTTTTATTTATTTATTTACTGAACACTTGTGTATTAAAAAATATATAAAATAGAATTTAAAAAGGATCAAAATGTCTTTCTAAAGTGCAATGATAATTGGTGAAATTTTACAAAACCAATAAATTACTTATATAATTTACGAATTACATAAAATCATTGCATGAATGTGTAATCTTAACATAAAATTTTATTTATAAAAAAATACAATATATAACATCCCGTCCACGTGATGGTGTCACTAACGGAACTTAATTCAAAGACATAAACATTATATAGCTACTAATAAACTTTAAACGTAAATTAACTTTTAAAACATGTTTTACAACCAAAATATTACATTCTAGCAACTATTTATAAACTTAGAATATTATACATCTACAAACGAGTTTACAATCTCCAAAAAGTTAAACACTCGATCTCAAGTCTTGTCCCTATCAGTATCACTTGGAACCTGTCGTGTCAGAAAACAAGAACACGGCTGAACACGGGGCTTAGTGAACAGATTATAATATAAACTTGAAATAATAATATGTAACATCGATAATAAAGCGGAAGACTTAAAAATCAATTAAACTGAATTCATAAAAAATAAGACGTTTCACAATTCTCATTTCAAAATATCATTTAAACAAAATCCGTCAATTCATGTAGTGTTCGTGGGGTGGCCAAACCACACGAACTATTGGGCAGACGTGCGGGCACACACCCCGAGTCCCCCGTGAATTTAACCACGGTCCCATGGTGGGTAATCCTAGGATCGATCCATCCGCCCTGGAGCCAATAAAATTGGTCTAGTCTACAAAGTGGGTTCATGTAAGCCACTATTGGGCCTAACCATGTGGACCGAGTTCACCTGCAGGACGCCATGACTACAAAGCCGTCATAGAAGGCATCCCAAATATTGTGCCCATTAATTAGGTTGTTCTGAAAACCAATAAAACTAAACATGTGCTACTACCTGGATGACGTTCATAAAAAAGTCAAGCTTCAAAGTATTTTATAAAACTCGAAACTACTTCAAAATATGAGAATCAATTTAATAAACTTCAAAGATTCAAACATACAATTCAGTGAACTAAACTCAAGTGTTCACGATAAAGATTCAAGAGTTTATATATATATATATATATATATATATATAGATATATATATATATAGATATATATATATAGGGTTTATTTTAAATACAACCGATCGCATTTGTACAACCAATGCAACCCAATAAATTGAAATATTTATGGAAATGATTAGAGTTCATTTATTATGATTTAAATATTTATGGAATTATGATTAATATTTTATATTAGGAAATAATCAAAATCTCTATAAAATCACATATTAATCAAATGAAATGGACGGTTGAGATTGGGTTGTATTGGTTGCACAAATGACCAGGGTTGTATAATAACCAACCTCTCTCTCTCTCTCTCTCTCTCTCTATATATATATATATACACACACACACACACGTAATTTATTGGCCACTTTTAAGCGATCAACCACAAAATGGTGAATCACCGTTACGAAGAGTCAACTACAACAACTAGTTGTCCAAAAATCAAAGAAAATGAAATATGTACCTTAGGCAGAATAGAGAAGTAAGTACGATCAAACGAGATTCACGGTAAAGTTCGACTTGCTCGCGTGCTTAACGAATGTGCAAATCAGTTATTACTTAAACGACGTAAAATCATATCCTAATTCTACTAATAAAATATTTAGGTCGTACATATTTATAAACAACTTAAACTTCAAATAGGACTGCCAAATATGCATTAAGAAATCGACTCAACACTTAGCTTTAAATAATTCCGTTTCGACTTTTAACAGCTTTTGACCCTCATTTTCGTGATATTTTTACCCTACTTAGAGGTTAATACAGAAGATACTATCTAAATGAAAATTGTAGTATGATATGTGATGAAACTACTAGTTTTGGAATCACCTCATTTGGATTATCCATCTATTTTGTACGAATTTACAAAACAGCAGATTAATCCTGAATACAGTGCAAACAGCCCCAAAAACACACTATTTCGAGCCACTTAAAATCATAACTGGATTTTCGACCCTTCATGAAAGTTGTAGTATACACTAAAGGATTTCTAACTGCAAAATACAAGCCTATTTTGACTTACGATTTGTGTGTTATACACTATCAAAGTACGGACCTGCATAGTCAGTAAAATCCTATTTTTAAACTTCTCAACTAACTTTTATGATCCAAATTCCATAATTCGCTACATTTATATGCCATAAACATATTTCAACATACTAAACAGTAAAACAAGTCCAATGGTCGCTAACCTAAGCTTAATCATGCAATTTTACTCTTTTCGACATTACATCGAACAATTGGTGTGCGGTTAAATATATACACCAAATCTAACCATATTGAAACCATAATCTACCATTTTAATTTCTACATCAATTTAACCAATCCTAGCATTATAAACATGAAATATATCATACTTTTAACAACATCAATCCGTAACTTAGACACAAACATAATTATAAATCGGTCTTAAGAAACCTAACAAAAGTGAATAAAATTTATACCTTTAGGAAGGGTTCGAAGAGTGAATTTCGAATATATAATTGTTATTTCAGTTCATTCAACACTTTGCGAGATATTTTAGAGAGAAGAAAATTTTCTATAGAGAGAGATGAGAGTATTTAGGTAGTGATAGACGATTTCATATCGTTTATTTTTTTCATGTATATATATATATATATATATATATATATAATTATTAAGAGTTTTGGAGTTTGACAGTTTTAACTCCTTAATAATTACTGGCCGTTATTTAAATACGTTACAATTTGGGTAAGTTAACGATAATGTTTTTAAAACTCGGGTCTTACACAATATTAGCATGATATTTAAATAAAATAATGTTATTTTTAATTAAAAATAAAATATATTATAGAATAACTGAAAAGGAACAACAATATAATAGAAAGAAGAAATATGTAATTCTCATTAATCATAAGCCCTTTTATAGGGATGAGTTACAAGTATAAAACTACGACATATTTCACTTCTAATCTAACTCTAATATATCTATTTCTATCTTTATCGTCATATCCTTTAGATTATGACACAATTATCATACAACACTCCCCCTTGTGTCGAGTCAAATGAATGATGGTCCATCATTGTTGCCTCATTAAAACCTAATGCCAAAATAAAAACCAGTGGGAAAAAATAAAATTAGGACGAAAGAAAGAGTACAAAGCACTCGTTTCTTTGCAATACATAGACTTTTTTTGGTCTAATATTCTTTTAGATTCGTACATTAATCATGAACATTTAGGAAGACAATATGGTATATAATTGTTGCCTCACTAAAACATTACGCAAGGAACAAAACCAAATGGGAAAAATTAAAGTTTGGGTGAAGGAAAGAGCACAACATATCAATATTACATATATAGTAGACTCCCCCTTTTGTCTACTACTCCCCTTAATACATACATTAATCAAGGGAGTTTGGAAAGTCTCCGCATGCCAATATTTTCCACATGTTTCTCAAATGTGACCTTAGGCAGTGATTTGGTAAACAAATCAGCCACATTTTTCTCAGACCTTACTTGATTCACTTGAATCTTAAGAAGAGTCTGTTGTTGCTGATTATAGAAAAAATTTGACGAAATATGTTTTGTATTATCACCCTTGATATATCCTACTTTCATTTATTCGATACAAGTTGCATTATCTTCATATATGCATGTAGGTTGAGTGGTCGAACATAAACCATTAGTCCCTCTTATATGTCTAATGACAATCCTTAACCATATACATTCTCGAACCACCTCATGTAGAGCAATAATCTCTGAATGGTTCGAGGAGGTAGCTACAAGGGTCTACTTGGTAGATTTCGAAGAAAATACCATGTTCCCAATTGTAAAAACATATCCTATTTGGGAACAAAATTTGTGTGGGTCAGAAAGATACCCAACATCAGCAAAGCCTACTAATATATCATTTGGGGTTTCATTGTCTGGGATAATGCTTTCTTTGTTAATACATTTAACAGGTATTGTAACCCTAAGTTTTCCTTTGTAGGTAAAGAATAAGCTCATGTTAATGGTTTCTTTTAGGCATCGAAATATATTCTTAATACCATTCCAATGTCGTTGCATTGGTGCGGAGCTAAATCTAGCTAACAAGTTCATTGAGAATGCAATATCTGATCGAGTACATAGTGGTAAGTACAATAATGCGCCTATTGCACTTTGATAGAGAATTTTCAGCTTCTAACCCCTCTTTGTCATCATCCTTTAGACGAAATGGATCTTTCCGATCATGAGAGTGTTAGACGAATGCACATTGTTCATATTAAACTGCCTGATCATTTTATGGACTTATGTGGATCGGTGGAATAATATTCCACAAACTCGTTGTCCTAGCTAAAATAGCTAGACAAAAATCAAGCTTTCCCAAGATTTTCCATCTTAGATTTAGATTTCAAGTAGCTTATAGTTTCTCTTATATCATCAAGAGTGCTTATTATGTTCATAACATCATGATGAAAGTCTATGTAACACCCCAAAGCCCAAAGCAACGAACTAGCCCAATAACTTCGAATCCAACTTAAAACCATGGTGGAAGTTATTAGTAGCCCACTACTTGGGACTTATAAGGACCTAACAATTCTCACTTTCTATCCATGTGGGACGAGTTGTTACAAAGAACTCATTTACTTTATAAATACACAAGGGCACGGTTCATCGTTCTTATATCTCTTCCCATCGGGTACTCACTTAGGCGGGTATCCCATGCCTGTCTAGATTGCTTTACTCTATAAAGTAAACGTTTCAATGTTATTGCAAAATCACTCTGTGGTTTAGAATTACTTGATTTGGGTAATGTAATGCCATCAAGCACTTTTATATTTCTATGAATCTAGATCCTCATAGAGATATGTAATAACCATATCCATGAGTTGCATTTCTAGTCCTTTGGAGACTGCTAAGTTAATTAATTAGCAAATGTACAACGTCCGTCACAAGAGAGCAAATTTTCTCATGGTCAATCCAAGGCGTTGTGAGAAACTTTGTGCCAAAGGGAAGCCTTATACATTGTGACTTAATTATTCTCATTACGCATTTTGACAAATGATTTATCTATGTCTTACAGGCTTTATACTTGGTGGGTTAGCACTACCTGACCAAATACCCGTTCATTTATCAAGTAGTATAATTTTCCTGGATTGTTTCTTTTCATTTAAGCCATATTTGCTCTTCATTGACATTTTTCAATTGAGCATGGTTCGACTTCATCGTGCTCTATCATCTTATGAGCAACAGTATATATGATATATCATCAATGAGTATGTATCATTTGTTCATCGACTCATATGCACTCTCATAATTCATTTGATATTTCTTTGATCTCTGGAATCAATATTAACTTCGAAGCGTTCTCTAGTAATGATTCATAGACATAGTTTTAATCAGAGACAATCTCATGAAGGTTTATGTATTGATGATAAATGGTTGTGTCTTACTCTTCTTTTTCTTTAGATGAGTATCAATCGAACCAAGTAGTTTCCCCCATTTCCTTTTGGGAGCTACGGCCTCAACCACACCTCCACTATGTGTGATTGCAACACACTTTCCAGCGGCATTGTGCCCTTTTGCGGGTATATTTGCAGCTGGTATATGTGATATTATCAATCCTTGAATAACATTAAACGTATCAGGTATTGAGTCTAATTCATTTGAAGATTTAGTATTTGTTTCACTTCATTTTCACATTATGAAGTGTGGGGATCAAAATGAGACAAGGTGAGAACATTACATGACAATTCTTGTCACTCCTTTGGAAAATCTTTTTTCCTATCTCCCCCTAAACGATAGGAAGACTGTCTTATCAAAGTAACAATCCATAAATCTTGTAGTAAATAGATCAACCATTAAGGGTTCTAAATAGCGAGTAATTGTTGGGGATTCATATCCAACACATATACTTAATCGTCTTTGAGGGCCCATTTTAGTGCGTTGTAGGGCGCAATTGGCACATATACTGCACAACCAAATATGTGTAAATGTGAAATATCAGGCCCATATCCAGTTACCAACTGGTACGCAGAAAATGGTTGGCTACCAATGAGTCTAAAGCAAATAAGTTGTTTCATGTAATATTGCATAACCCCATGTATAAGTGAATAAATTGGTGCGCATAGCCAATGCCATGGATACCATCTGTATTTTTTTTTTATAATTGCTTCTACAAGACCATTTGTATGCACATGGGGTACGGGATGCTCTACATCGATCTCAATAGACATCCAATAATCATCAAATGCTTACGATGTAAAATGTCCAGCATTATCAAGTCGTACAGACTTGATAGGATAATCGGGGTGGTGAGCCCTCAAACATATAATTTATGCTACGAGTTTTGAGAATGCAACGTTTCGTATGGACAATAGTGCGACATGCGTCCATCGTGTCGATGCATTAAACGTAACCATAAAATAATTTAATGGCTCACATTCTGGATGTTTATGTCCATAAATATTACATTGTATTCACTGTAAGAATGAAATATTTTTGTATTATATTCTTAGCTCTTAGAATGGTCTCATTCCTGTCTTGGCTAAGGATCAAGGTTACAAAAATTGTAGGTGTTCAAGAAAGCATATTATGATGGTATGTTGTTTCTTGTGCTGTAGAAGTCAACAATTGCAATTTTGTTAATTGCCTCATTTTGCATTTTACTCGGAAAAAAATGTGTCGATATGTATTTTGCAACACATGAATCATTATGCCATGACCATGGTGTCCCACATGGTTATATTGAAACATATATATCTCATTGTCCCAAAGTTCTTTATTGGCGATAAAATATGATTCAATGACCTAAATAATCCATTAGTTTGACACATTTATTTTCTAATATATGTTCGTTTCATATCATTAGAGTTAATGTACATATACCCATTTACATTCTCATAATATCATTTCCAGTTGATACAAATATCTTAACAAGGTTCCTATTAATATAATACTTTAGTGACTATTAATCTTGTACCAACAAGAAAATGACAATTCATCGTCTAAGTACTATGGTGGGAGGAATTATAAAATAAATATTTGTTTATCTTTTAAGCATATGTGTGAGTGTCTCACAAAAAAAAAAAAAAAAAAAAAAAAAAAAAAAACTCAAGTTCTGATACATTCCTACACGAAAACGGAGAATTTTGAGAGTTTTATATTTGTTTCGTGTATTTCTTTACATCTATAATGGTTATTATTTTGTTTTACATCAACAAATAAAATTAATTTAATACTTAAAATAAATTTCAGATAAAATTATGCTCAATCAATCTTAGATTAATATGATATAGTTCATTTTCAACTTGTTTTTTTTTATATGAGCAATTATTAGTACATTTTTTTCTTTTGTTGTCCATTATCTTATGTGCAGTAGTTGCATCTCTTCTCCAAACGATTGGAAAATTCTTCTCAACTCTTGTCATGGCCATGATCCTTTCCACGGTCTCTTCACATGTGTATGATGTCACGTGTAAAAAATTTGTCTTTAACTCACTATCCTTTGGAGTTGGTTTCACCTCTAACACTTTCATTATTGACCTGGGAAATTTTCTTAAGTCCCAACATGTCTAGCGTTGTTATTCGAATGAATCTTGTTATATCTCTCAACCACTTGCAGTAATTGATGAGTTTGTCTAAACGTTATATTCCAGTTTATATTAGTTCATTAATATTTACTGATTTATGAAAGGTGAAAATGATGTTATACCTCATGCCATCTTGTGAGTTTCTTGTCACAAAGATTGAGACGCTTTTTGAGACAATATATTTTTGTTGAAAATCAGTTACCTACTTGTAGTCGAGTAAGTGGGTTTCATTTCATTGTATAATTAGTCTAGAAAGTACATGTTCATGAATATTCTTGATTCTCCCTTTCAGGACGTCCCACAATCTTGGGAGATTATAGTTAATGATACTGTCTATGAAGGTTGTGATTGATGTGTAGTTTTAAAAATCTCATGGTGTTTATTTGTACCTTAACAATTAATTTTTAAGGTCAATAGATTTTGATGGGTTTTAAGTATATTATTGAACCTTTCCGACAAAAGTAGTTATTTCATTGAATATTAATCTATGGTACTCAAGTTCTTTTGAGTTTAAGACACCGAATCTCGGATTAGTTTTTTCAACCATTTACATAAACTAGAAGGGTACTCGCGCAATGCAGCGAGATAAATCTCGATTTTAATGTTTAGTTTTTATTCGTTGTCTCTGTCGATATAATACGATTTTATGTGGTTTTGATAAAACGATAATGTTTTTATTTTTGAATGAAATATAAATTTGAAGATAGTATACAAATTTGAAAAAATAAAGCGATATTAGTATCAAATTAACTATTTAATAGATCTCGTTTTTTTGGTGTAACTTCTTTAATTCAAATTTTTTTTATTATAATTTAATTTAGATTTAATAACAAAGTAATTTATTTTTGGTTTAACAATATAATTTTTTTATAGTAATAATAATAATTAAACATTCTGTTAGAACTCAATAATTATTTTAATTACATTTTAGATTTTCTATATTTAAAATGGATGTTTATCTTGTATTTGATTATGTTTATCCGCAGTTAGTTACACGAATTTAAAAAATAGAGCTTTAATCAATTGTACTTACGTAAAATTACTTGTAATCTTGAATTTTAAATATTATGCATCAATAAACAGTGCTTCATGCATAAAAAATTGTTTTTAAGAGTTTTTGTCAAATGTTTTATGATATAGTATAGATAAGGGATAATATATGGACTTTTTTTTGTTCATAAAAAAAATTTGTTATGTACATGAAATTTCATTATCATAACAATATTGGATTTTTGTATATTTACGTTTTATTGATAATGCATCATCAATATTTCAGTTTGCTAGAAAAATCACTCAATCTTTTGGATTCCAGGTAGTAGGGGAATCACATTGATTTCTTAAGTCCCCACAAACCTTCGGGATATTTACACTCCTTTGACAAAATCCTTTCGATATTTTACGATTTATTTAATTTTGAAGATAACATTACTAGTTATAAAGCTTTTGGCATGAGGCCAAAAAGAATATGAGTTTGACATATGAAGCCAACTTTAATGTTTTAATACATTAATAATATTTTAAGATATTTTGCCATTAGACAAATAAATATTGGTTTCGATATAAAGTTAAATTCAACCGTTTTAACATTTTAATAGTATTTTTTGGAGCTTTTGGTAGAAGACCAAAATATATGGGATAGGAAGTATAACTTCCAAAAATCATTTATAAGATCGAAAGTTATGAGTAGAAACTCGATAAATATTTGAATTTAATTATAATAATTATATAATAACTATAATAGATGATGATAATAATCATAATAGATTATGATAACAAAAAGAACAAACATAAATAATAAGAAGTGTTTAAAACAACTTTTACCAATTCAAAGACGATTAAGTACAAAAAAAAGTAATAATATCTTTAGAAGGAAATATATATTCACAATAATTTTTGTTACTAATATATAAATAGGGCTACTTTCACTTAATTCATATTTTAAGAACCATATTAAATTAATAAATGTTAAGTGGCCTAAATAATTAAAATAAAATAGCCCAATTAAATAAATTATTGAGTTAAATTAGATACACCTGATAAAATAAACTAATAAATAACAAATAGCATTCATAAAACTATAAAAGAATTATAATAGATCAATTATAATTATATTATAAGATGATAAACATATATTAAATAAAAAAGTAGAAACACATAGATCTATATTTAATCTTAAAAAAATATTTTAACAGTTAAAAAAAACAAAATCATATAATTATTTAATTTGAATAATTATATAAAAATCAAAATAAAATCTTATATCAGTTTAAATAATTATCTTTTAGTACTATTTTTTTTCTACGTCAATATCCAATAATCTTTAATTTCACTATTAGATGAAAAAAAAAAATTAAATAATCACGAATTTTGTTTTAAATATTTTTTCTTTTAATCAATAATGAAAATATAACAAAACTTTCTACAGGTCAAATCGTAAATTATATTTAAATGTTGACGTGATCTTAAAATACTCATGTATAAAGAAGCAACGTGAAATATTCATAAATATAAAGAAGAAGATATAAAAATGCTTACTTGAATTGAAGTAGCGGGAAGTAAATCCATCATTAGTATCGGGTAGCAAACTGAACAACTTTTTTTCATGGGGATGGTCAATGACAATGAATTTTTAAGCTTACATGTTGATAACGTGTATAGAATAACTGAAAAGAAACAACAATATAATAAATAGAAGAAATATGTAATTCTCATTAATCATAAGTCATTTTATATGGATGAATTACAAGTAGATAAACTACAAGATATTTCACTTCTAATCTAACTCTGATATATCGATCTCTATTATATATTCTTTAGACGATGACACACTTATCTTACAATAAAATACATGTAATTGTGAATTTAGAGTGATATTACAATTATGATGATTTGTTATAAAAGAATATAATCGGTATCAAAATGGCACTCTCAATAAGTGTAAGGTCTAATCTGTAAGTTACAATATAGTGTAGGGTCTGAAGTATAACTGACCACTCATCAGGGTCAATTTAGAAATGGAGAGATGTCTGAAAGATGTTCAGCAAATGGCATTTGTACGTATTCAATCAAGACTGCGTCAATCCCTGTTGTTACTAAACCCTTTTCTCACAGATCGATCTCCAATTCTTCGTCTTCAACAACTACAACAACAGCAACAGCTCAATTTCACTAAATCCAATTTTGCAACAGTTAGAGCAATTTTTACATCATCATCCGCCATGGTCAAAGCTATTAGGGTTCATGAACATGGTGGTCCTGAGGTCTTTCACTTACCTTACTTGATCTGCTTTCTTAATTCTTTTACGTTATGAGAACATAAGAAATTTATTGTTGTAACTTAAGTGGCTAATTGAAGTTATACGCATTTCCTGTAACATCCTAGAATGTTTCCGGAGTGATTGTTTATTTTACTGTTTCCCCTGATGAGTGATGATGCTGTGGATTCAATTATTGTTCTTTTTTATATGGGCTGCTGTAACTAGTGTTCTTAATCGGAGCTAAGCTATCGAGTGACTGATTGATTGAGTAAATGGGATTACTGGACGATCAAGCAGAAGCATAAGCGGTTTGTTGAATTAATTATAACGGCTTCTTACTTATCTAAACATATGATAATTAGAATGGTGGAATGATGTTATTTTGATACAGTTACTTCTCAAAATTACTAGTTTCATTGCTCCATTATTATAATGACTCATCAAGGACCAGAAAGATTCATTTGAGAAGAGTTGATTGATAAATATAAGCTGATAAATAATTCCTGCCTAATTTTTTGAAACGGTTCAATTAAAAAAAGTTCCTCCTAATTGAAGGGGTGAGAGATTCTTAAATCCTAGGCAGCTGATTAAGCAACCCAAACTAATTGAAGCCGTGGAGGATGCTTAGCGCTTAAGAAGCTGATTGGGTGGCCCAAAGCAGGAAGTTCTATCACTTTATCTGTAACTATATTGTTGAAGAAGCTGCTTGCATTCATAGATTTTGTATTTCTAATTGAAGCTAGTCCCTATGCAAAGGACACAACATGTACTTAAATATATAAAGCTGTTTAGTATCAATATTTTGTAATGATCACCAATCGGTAAATTGGTAACTGTAACTTGAAAATTTTGCATAAAGGAATACGATGCAGTTAATTTGGGGTGTCCCCAAAAGAAAATGTGCATTTATTAGTAATTGACTAGTTGTATTGTGCATTGTGTTTCCTTGATCGTTATTAACCTATTTTCCTCACTTTTGTCCGTGTTGCCTTTCCTTGTCTTGTCTGATAATTTTATATGTTGTTTGATTGCACACTCTCTCTCCCGTAGCTTGCTCTTTTTTTTCTTTTACAAGGCGAGGGTCTTCATGGAAACATCTCTACCTCTAGGGGTAAAGGAAAGGTCTGCATACACCATGCCAATGACCTCCTATGTGGGATTTACTGGGTTTGTTTGGTTTGCTTTGGTATGTTAAGAGGTTCCTTAATTTTATGCACTTCTATTTGGGAAGTTCAAAATGTATCGAAAATGAACCTTTTGATATCCAAATTATGTGACTTGTTTATAAGGAATGGAAAGGAGCATTACGTTGTCAATACAATACTTCTAGTAGTTCACAGTTAAGAAAACTAGAAAAGCATAGTGGGTCTCTATCCGTTCTGTCAAGATAATATTATTGTGTTTCACATCTCAGTTATGTCTTTATAAGCTGCATAACTTTGTCCGGATAGTCACAAATTTGATGCAAAATTTATAAGTAACTTGTGGATTTGTTATGGTTGTTAGAAAGATTTTCATTTTATAGCTACTTCATTCTTGCTTATGTCGTGATCAACTGGCCTATGTGTGAAGGAGCTTTTTGACTAAAAATTAAGGCGTAATTGATACAGGTCCTGAAATGGGAGGATGTTGATATAGGAGACCCTAAAGATGGAGAGATTAGGGTGAGGAATAAGGCCATTGGGTTAAACTTTATTGATGTTTATTTCCGTAAAGGTGTCTACAAGGCAGCTGCAATGCCATTCACACCAGGTTTGATCTTATCTCATTCATTGTTGTATAATGATATCAAATTCTGGGAGATATTCGTGTATCTGTATGTGACTGAGAAAATTAATATTTGGACCTACATTGTGTAGCACTCTCTTTGTCCCAAAATTAATGCAGCATATGACAGGGCACATTGTCTAATTGTAGTATTTGACCATTTGTCAAACATCTAGAATACCTATCAACGATGTTAAAGAAAGAAACTTATAAACTGAATCAACAATCAATATTCTTTGTAGTGATTAACTACCAAATATGAAATTTTGTGCATCTTTAACTGGCAACCTCTGAGCCGGGCTCACTCCACCCAGCTCCAAAGCTTCATGTGAGAGACAAATCGGGTACATAATGAACCTGGTAGGTGGTTGGCTTAAGTGCCCAGTGCCCACAAGGGGGCCAATCCCTGAAGGAATTGTGACTCCTACAATGCTGCTGGCCAGGTTTAAACCCTCTCCAGTTTGTGCAGGTATACAACCCGGTACCAACTGTCCTAACTGGTATGCCTTGGGGTAAAATAGGAAATTCTGGACGAATGTTACACTGTTATGGGCCATGATCGAGCTCTGTTTTCTTTAGAGAGTCTGTGGGTCGATCTCAGGTAAATATCCATGAGGATTGAGTGTATACATATACCTTTTACTTGAAGGTATGGAGGCAGTGGGGGTTGTAACAGCTGTTGGTCCTGGACTGACTGGGCGGCAAGTTGGAGATGTGGTTGCCTATGCTGGGAATCCAATGGGAGCATATTCTGAAGAGCAGATACTTCCTGCAGAGAAAGTAGTACCTGTGCCTTCATCTATTGACCCCACTGTAGCAGCTTCTGCCATGCTTAAGGGAATGACTGCTCAGTATCTAGTCCGCCGTTGCTTCAAGGTGAAATTCATCTTCATCTGCATCTTCATCTTCTTTAGATGTATACGTGTTTGTATTTCTTCCATTTTTTCTAGATATAGGGAGTTTCTTTGAGTCGGGTGGCATGTTATGTGTGCTTCTCAGCGCTTTTTGCATGCTTTAATAATTGTCTTAAAAAGCCATTTTCTTGCAAATCTGTGGCTTATGGTTTGTGCTTTCTAATTTTTTACTAAATCCATTTAGCAAGCCGGGGTCTTTTTTGAAACAACCTCTCTGTCTCTTGAGCCAAAGGCGGCTGTTTGGCAGTTGCTGAATGATTTAGTTCAGAATAGTTAAGAGGTTAGAATGGCTAAAAGGATCAGAATGGTTAAGTGCTGAATGAAACAAGGTTGTTTGGTAATTGTTCTCTGAATGACAACAAATTACCATTTTAACCCTCAAGAAATACAATCAATTCTAAACGGATATATAGAAAAGATGTTGTTTTTCATATCAGTATCAAATCCTCAAGAAATTGCAAAATGTCGGTAATCCAATCATCATTAACATTGTTACAAACATGAAATTAGCAATAAACACCATCAATTTCCAAAGAAAAATGCTAAATTCCCTAAACCAAACCCTAGACAGAGAGGACGCAGCAGTATGGAGGATGTGGAAGGCGACGTGAGGCGGCGACGAGAGGCGGCGACGAGCGGCGGCGACTAGATGCAAACCCTAGACAGGAGAGGACGCAGCAGTAAGGAGGCTGTGGAAGGCGACCGGAGGCGGCGACGNTAAGGAGGCTGTGGAAGGCGACCGGAGGCGGCGACGAGCGGCGGCGACTAGATGCAAACCCTAGACAGGAGAGGACGCAACAGTACGGAGGCTGTGGAAGGCGACCGGAGACGGCGACGTGAGGCGACGACGAGAGGCAGCGGCGGCGACGAGAGGGAGCGGTGACGAGAGGCAGCGGCGACGAGCTGCGGCGGCAACGAGGCGACGGCGATCGTAGGGTGGGGGGAGGGGCTGTGAGCGATGTGTGAGGAATGTTGGGAGAGAAGGCAAATATGGAAAAAGAAGAGTTTGAATGGTTTAGAGACCCCTTAGATGCAAAATGGTTAAGAGGGAAAATGTAACCATTCAGAGCCCTTTTTTTTGCCAAACAGCCTTGACCTCTTAGCGATTAAGAGGTTGGCTCTTAATGTAACCATTAAGAGCCAAACAAACAGCCCCTTAGTATGCATATATCTTACCCCTCCCAGACCCTACCTCCTGTTGGGATATAGTTGGTTTGTTTGGTTTGGTTTATTTCCAACATTTTTTGGTTGTTTGTTTGAGCTTTTAACCTTCAACGAGAACCATGAATCCATGATATGATTGATATATGAGGAAATGATAAGGCCTAGAGCTTGCAGAAAGTGCGGAAATTTGTTTGATTTATGATCTGTCTTTACGGCTTTACCTGAATTATTTGTTCTTATGCTCACAGATATTGTTACAACAGCTCAAATATGGTTGAGATGAAGTAGGATCTTGGATGCATGCACTGCCTTATAATAAATTTTCACCAATGAACAAGAAAATTTTTGGTACTCCTCAATTGTAATGTTTGACTTGGGCATTTCATTTAAGCCAATTTTGACTATTTGTGCAATATCTAAAACACCATCAATAAATAAATCTTACCAAACCAGACCAAGCCGGTATATCCCACTCGGAGGCGGGGTTTAGCAAGTGGGATGTACGCAGACCTGATTTCTACTTCAAAGACCAAAGTAGAGTGTTTTTCCATGAAGACCGATAGAAAAAGTGGATGTGAGAAAAAAGTTTGACCCGAATTTTTAAGAAAGCTTGTCACGAAGTTTGAAGAAAAGAGTTCAAAAGAGAATATCATGGAAAGAAGAATTAAGGTTAAAAGATATTAAGCAACAACATAAAAACAAAAGTAGGTACAATGAACATAGGGATGCCTGAAAATACCCGACCCCTAGTCTAGTGTAGGACCCTGGTAACCTATGTGTTGGTTCACCATTCCTCCCCTCCCACCCTCTACCTCTCCAACTCCATTCCTCCAGTTTATGCTAGCTCATGTCCCCACCCCTAGTCGACTACTCTAATCATGCGTCTCAAAGAACTCCTATTAGAGGTCATTCCCTCAGAAATGTCGATGGCCGTCATGTCCCTCTTCAATTGCTCATACCACGGCTTCTTCGGCCTGCCCCTCCATCTCACCCCCTCAACCGTCATGCTTTCTACTTTCAATAAAGAAATAGTTTCAATTTTGGTGTAGAGTACAATAATCTAAGGTTGAAAACTCATTAATATCTGCTCCCATTCATTGCTGCATAAATTTGTAGATGAATCTCTTATAAATTGTTCGTCTTAAAAGGCAGCCATTTATTATTTCAGTTTCGCATTCTCGCTGATACATTTGTGACTGAGAGATGCATTTAAACAGGTCGAACGTGGGCATACAGTCCTTGTTCATGCAGCAGCCGGTGGAGTTGGATCATTGTTGTGTCAATGGGCAAATGCACTCGGAGCTATTGTTATTGGAACCGTCTCAACCAAAGAGAAAGCCATGCAAGCCAAGGAGGACGGATGCCACCATGTTATTATTAGCAAAGAAGAAAGTTTTGTCGAACGTGTTGCTGAGATCACATCAGACCAAGGAGTAGAAGTAGTCTATGATTCTGTTGGGAAAGACACCTTCGAGGTAATGAACTTGGTCTCTCATCTTCTTTAACCCATGCCATATCTTTGTTTTCTCCATTTTGTGGGCTCATGTTCTAAATGACTTGATCTTATTTGCAATCAAGACCCTTTATTTAAACCACGGAACCAAACTGAAACCGATTGGTTCTGTTTAGAGAACTTGGAACCAACCAGGCACATCGTAGTTCATGGTTCCTGGAACCAAAATTGAAATCTGATTTTATTGATCAGAGTTACTGAGCGGGACTCTTCTTGGTGGTTTCAGGGATCGTTAGCCTGCTTAAAAACACGAGGACTGATGGTGAGTTTTGGGCAGTCATCTGGCGCACCAGACCCCATACCTATATCAGCACTTGCAGTGAAATCGTTGTTCTTGACGAGGCCATCACTCATGCAATATACTGGGACACGAGACGAGATACTTGAAGCTGCTGGTGAGGTATTTGGTAACATTTCGGCTGGCATTTTACGGGTTCGGGTTAACCACAAATATCCTCTGTCTCAGGCAGCTCAAGCCCATTTGGACCTTGAAAGTCGAAAGACCACAGGCTCTGTTGTTTTGATACCTGATGGGGTAGAGCTCTAAGTTTGTGCCTGCAATCTGTGAGCATCCAGACTATGCTATGCTATGTGCCTGTGGCTTATAACGAGAAAACAAGTGTTCTATTTATGAGTTGAAACACATATCCTATTATATGCAAACCTTACTTTCAAATAAAATATTTGGATAACAAAAAATCAAGTTTAGAGAATTTCCTAAGGAACGTTTGGTTTGATGGAATGACGTTGGATTTCGTATAGAATGATTTGAATTTGAAATCTTTGGCGTGTTTGGTTTGTAGGATTTAAAATAAAATTGAATTTCATTCATTATGAATAATTTGTAACAACAAATTATAAATAATTATAAAAATAATTGAATTACCTTTTTATTTATTGATTATTAGAAAACAAATATTTTTAAACGTTATTATATACAAATCCCATAAAATCTCAACCACTCTTGTGGGATTTCAAAATCCGATGGTCGAGGGATTTCAATGTAATCCTAGGTTTTCAAATGTGAATAATCCTGCAAACTAAACATGGGATGAGAATGGATTTGAATCCAAATGCATTTCATTCCTACAAACTAAACCGGCCCTAAACTGTCAGACACATCCTTTATTAATTCGTGTGTGATGGTAATGTCCTTCAATGATCCGTTGGCCAACATTTTGTAGGTAAAGACTTTCGCCAACGGCTTTCTGAAAGACATCGTGGGAAAAAATTGCAAGCGAGAACCTCACAGACGAATTACCGATAACCATAATCACCACGTACAACATAAGGATTTCCAAAGGATGCATCACTAACGGATCTGTGAAAGACAAAAATACGAGCATGACTCCATCACCAAAGGCTTTGCGAAGAAAAATATCATCAACGGATAGTCTAATGGGTCGCCGGGGGTTCTTTTAACTACATTATCGACGACGCATCCATCGGTGAATGATGCAAACAACCACCAATAATCATTGACTGATTACAACAGAAGGATATTTACAATTTATCTTTTTAGTTATATTTTTTGATATTTTTTAGCGATCGTTAGGATTATTGAGGGACTAGAAGGGCACTCGCGTAATGCAATGAGATAAATCTCGATGTAATTGTTTAGTTTTTATTCTGGCACTATCTATAATACGATTTTATGTGATTTTGAGATTACGATAATGTTTTTATTTTTGAATAAAATATAAATTTGAATCTAGCATAAAAAATTTAAAAAAAATTAATTAATATTAGTATCAAATTAACTATTGAATAATTCTCGTTTTCTTGTGTAACTTCTTTAATTCAATTTTTTTATTATAATTTAATTTATATTTAATAACAAAATAATTTATTTT
>NC_037540.1:20831793-20840434 GCF_001531365.2 Cynara cardunculus var. scolymus | reverse complement strand
TAAACCAAATATAAATTATTTCGTTATTGAATCTAAATTAAATTATAACAAAAAAATTGAATTAAAAAATTACACAAAAATAAGAATTTTAAATAGTTGATTTGATACTAATATCGATATATTTTTGTCAAAATTTTATGATATTTTCAAATTTATATTTTATTCAAAAATAAAAAAATCATCGTTTTTTCAAAATCACATAAGACCATACTATAACATCGACTGATATAAATAATAATATGAAATATTAAAATTAAAATGTATATCGTTGCATTGCACGGGTACCCTTCTAGTATCTATATAATACGATTTTATGTGGTTTTGAGAAAACGATAATGTTTTTATTTTTTAATAAAATATAACTTATAAATATCATAAAATTTTAAAAAGAGTATATAATATTAGTATGAAATTAGCTATTTAAAAGTTCTTGTTTTGGATAATTTATTTAATTCAATTTTTTTATTAAAATTTAATTTTACGTAACGAAGTAATTTAATTTAGGTTTAATAATATAATTTTTTTATAAAGATAATAATTAAGTATTCTGTTAGAACTCAATGATTATCCTAATTTTGTTTTAGATATTTTATATTTAAAAATGAGATGTTTATCATGTATTTGATTATKYTTATCTGTAGTTAGTTACACGAATTCAAACATGAAGCTTTAATAAGTTGTAGTTATGCACAATTTATTTGTAATCTTGAATTTTAAGTAATATACATCAATAAACAATATTTTGTACATAAAAAAATGGTATTTAAGAGTTTTTGTCAACTACTTTATAATATAATATAAATTACTAAAAAATAATTTCAATTTGTTTTTCATTTTCTAATTGATATTTTTTGTAACATCCGTTGATAATTCTTGAGCGAAAATTTATTTTAGTAATGGATCACCATCAGTTTAATTAGTAATCTTTTAAAAACCCGTTAATTAAAAAGTCTGTATATTGAGTGAGCCCTCGATATTCACCTATCGGAAATTGGTTGTTGGTGAAGCCTTTCGGAACCCACAAACCATTCCGACTGGCGGTCAGAATTTCTTCGAATATGTCCTTGAATTTWTTCGAGATGTGAGTAAAACTCAAATTGGAGAAAAATATGGTCAATGTCCACATTTGTAATGGATTTCTTTATTATGATTGTTACAAAGATTTTCGTTATATAAATGTCAAGGACTCAAATGTGGAAATTATCGTTCTCTCACCTAATTTCACCACATCCATGTGCTTGTTTGTTCCACATCAATAACCTCATCGGAAAAGACGTTGTGTAGGTCATCTTTCTACGTTTGGGAGAGGTCGGAGATGGAGACCGGTGAAGGGGAGAGGGACGGGATGTATATCAACGGCTTTGCATACATATATAGTTTATATAATAATATAATTTCTTTTTCCGTTTTGAAGTAGGAAAAAGATTAAAATAATAGGCAAAAAGCCCAAATTTCTCCGACTTAGGTATTGTTTACTAAATGTTTACCGAGTAAACATTTATCAGTAAAAGAAATTACCTCGCTTACCTTATCATGTAATGCTTTTGCATATCATAATGGTCATTAGGTAAGCATCTTAAACTCGTTAAGCATTTATCAGGTAAGAGTTTTTCTCAGTTACTAGATAAGAATCTTGGTCCTTGTTATATCTTTTTACCGGATAAGATTCTCAGTCTTTGTCATGCTCAATCAATAAAGTAAATAATATAATGAATAAATGTTTACCCCGATAAACATCTAGTAAATGGACTCTTAATCGAGTTAACAAAGTTTTTTTTAATGGCGTTGGTTATAGAAATCATGCATTTTGTAAAATGATGATTTTAAAGAATTTTATTTTGCAACGAATTTTCCTAAAACCTTTTCCAAAATATATAGAATAGAAAAATAAAAGTAGAATTTTCGATTCTTTAGATAATTCCCTACAAATAAATTCTTAGAAGCTGAGAAATGATACCTTCTTATTCTGACTAATAAAAGTTTTATAGAAAAAAAATATTTTATTAAATATATAAAAATTATAGTATAATTAATTTTGTAATCTAAAAAGTAAAAAGTTGTTGAAGTCGAACGTAAAAAGAGTTTAAAGAGATTTTAATTTGACTCTTGAATTCTTAATAATCTATTGAAAGATACGATTGAGTATTAATTTTGGGAGGAGGTTTAGTGATTTACGAGTTGTTTGTTTGGTTCTTAATGGTAACATTAAGAGGAAACCTCTTAATCGGTAAGAGATATGGACTGTTTGGCAAAAAAAAATGAACATTTTAGTGATTACAAAACCCTCTTAATGATTTTGTGTCTAGGGCTCCACTAAATGATTCAGATTTCAATTGTTCCAAGTTTGCCTTCTCTTCCAGCCGCTCCTCTTCACGCCACCTTCCCAAATCCCACGATCGCCTTCCTACATCTTCGATGTTCGTCTCCACCGTCTCCGTCGTCGATCGTCACTGCGCTATTTTCTTATGCAACCATTTTTAACAAAAGATATTGGTTGCAAGATAGCAGGAATCTTACCATTGAGAATAAGATGGCTATATTGTTGACTTCTAATGATAAGCATTTATCGAATAAGAATTTAGGTAAACAATACGAGACAAATTCACAAGTGAATAGAAAGATACATATGGTTGGGTGGTAGGGGGCATGGGCATGATAGTAATATTGTCCATCCGTGTTTATTACAAAAACACGTGAGGTGCGGCACGTATGCACCTCGATCACTTTCTCTCTCTTAAAACTTCTAACAGAACGGATATTCTCTCTCTAGAAGTATCTGAGAGATGATTATTATTTGCAGAAACCTTCTTTGTTATGATCATGGCGCTTCACGTAAATCCTTCTTCCTTTTCTCTTTAATTCTTCAATCTCCGGTTATTCAACACTCTGAATGTATCTCGATTGTGAAGAACAACCTACAACGTGTTAATTGCATTTGCAGGCTGTTAAACCAACTCGCTAGCTAGGGTTTCGATTATAAACCAACTGCGTTTTTTTAAAAGGTACACTAACTTTTTCTCCATCACTTTACTTCAATTCGTGTGTAGTTGATTGAATGTAGTATTGATTCGTATTGTTTTTATTTATTGATCTATTCTTGATGTCCGTAGTACAAGACGAACTTTAACATTTTGAATTTAATTCTTTTGAAAATAATAGATTCGGGAGTATTTGAGTATTTATGTAAGTTATCGATTGCAGCTTTCGTGTCTTGATTTATCTGATATCCTTCTATTTTTGAATAAATCCACGGAGTCAATGAGCTTAGTAAATGCTTGTCTTCCTCCTTCTAAGGTTTTTTAATTCATCTTATAGTCAAACCATTGCAAATCATTCAACGACTGTATTTTTTTTTTGTGCCTTTTTCGGCGTATTCTTCTTTGCTGTATATGCACATTCATGTGCTATATGCATTGATGAACACACACAGAGATCTGCTTGTGTGTGCATGTGATGTGTTGAAGTGTGTGGCTGCGAATTAGCGTGTGATGTCGATATCTTCTTATTTCTATTCATATATGGAAGTATGTTGTTTAATAAAATTTATAGCTGGATTTCGTCTAATATGATATGCAAAATTCTAAAAACACGGTATTTTTTTTTCTGTATTTTTCGTAGATAGAAAGTAAATCTTGAGATCACCAAACCTATCATAAAATTCATTTTTCTTGAAAAATATAAGCATCATTACATATGAAGAATTGATTGCATGAATATTTATGCAAACCTATTAATCTTTTCCTTTCTATATTAAACGTTTTACATTTTGGAATTTAACACTTCAATTTTACAGCTTAACGGAGAGTACGTGAAGATGGAGACTTACCATCGCAAACGATCAAAAAGAGCCCCCATTAGCGCTAACCATGTAAACACACTCTCTCTCTCTCTCTCTCTCTCTAAAAGCCTGCTATGGTGCAATTAGGACATGGCATTGCGTTGCATTATAATCAGAATTTTGCTTTTTGATCAGTTACAGTAATCCGTTTTGCGCTCTCTCTCTCTCTCTCTAGACTCCAACCCACGCTCCTGTGCCCCACGCGCTATTTCTTTTATCATGTTATTGTACAGCAAACAGAAAAACCAAAAGATCTAGCCTGGTAATAATCAAATGAACAATAGTGTATATATTCTTCTTTCTTTAAAAAAGATAGGTATATATATATATATATATATATTCCTATAGCAGTACGCGCGTGTTCGTTTGTGTGTATATATATATATATATGTTTATATGTATCACTGTTTAATTAATAGAGTGAGAGGAGAGAGATGCATGGTCGTGGTATTGAAAAGCATTAGTGGGTGCAGGAGATAATGAGCTTGAAAAGGCAAGAAACAAGCAGCGTACTAGACGGCGGACCAACACAAATATCACCTTTGGCCAGACAACTTCTGCTTGATAGCAACGGTATGTAAACCCAATGTATACTACTCTATTGTTTCAAATTTATCCTCTATATATATCATCACGGCATCACCACATCCACACTCGAATTATTTCTTTCTCGTTTCTCGAAAATGGCTGGTCATCATGACTTTATGTGTAAAACAGATGAAGTCCCAGATGAAGATGTTGAACTAGGCTCAGTTTACGAGATATACCACAAAAACCTTCCTCCGAGAACCCCTCTTCAGCTGCGGTCCACTCGTGTTGTCATGGTAATCAAGTACTTAAAAAAATTGAAAACAAAAACACAAACGCTTTTATTGATTAAATAGAATGAAGGTTTTGTCGAGTGCTAATACAAATGGCTTCGGTCTGTTGATGGTTTTCAGGTAAGTGAGAAGACAGACATGAATGTTGCTATTAGGTATCCGAGCATTCTGTCATTGCGCACTTATTTTAGCAATGGAATATCGGAGATGTACCCGGCCTTAGATGAGAAGTTTGTGATGGGAATAAAGCTTGCCGGCAAAGTGCTTTTACGGCAAGTCCCGTCTCAAGAATTCGCAGAGAAGAAGCATTTGGAGGATTTCTGGCTGGTGAACCCTAGCTCTCAAGTTATGAATAATGACATTGGATTGGCGAGAGAACTGAAGAAGAATGAGATGGTAAGATGGGGTGTAAGAAGGCAAGTAGTGTTTATTGGGAGACACAAAGAAATGAGCAAAACCCAATCTTCTTCAAGCTTCGTTAAAGGTGAAGAAGAAGTGAAAGATGAACAAGAAATCAACGATGATGAATTTGAAGAGGAGGAAGAAGTTGATGACCAAGAGGAGAAGGATGATGAAGCTGAGGCTGAAGAAGGAACCCAAGATGATAATCTTAAAAGAAAGCTGAAAACTACCAGAAATTTGAGAAAAAGAAAGCGGGTTAAACAAGTGAACCAATTATGGCAAGTAAATAAAAAGCCTCTGAAGAAATGCAAAAAATTAGCACTCAGAGATCCCACAGATAGATGGTCAAAGGAGAGGTAAAGAAACAAGTTGCTTCTTGAAGTACTTCTTTCATATATAATTATTTTAGGCAGGATGGATGTATGACCATTAATTAATTAAGGTACATGGCTGCGGAGCAAAGTCTTCTAGAAGCGATGAAGGAAAAAGAAGCAATGATCGGCAACCCAATTACAAGGCCGGCGCTTAGAGTTGAAGCACGTAAGAGGATAGGTGACACTGGGCTCTTAGACCACCTGCTGAAGCATGTGGCAAACAAGGTGGCTCCTGGTGGGCAATTACGGTTCCGGCGGTCGCATAATGCTGATGGTGCTATGGAATACTGGCTGGAAAGTGCTGATCTTCTTAAAATCAGGAAGGACGCTGGAGTGAATGACCCTTTCTGGACCCCACCACCTGGTTGGAAGCCCGGCGATTCTCCTATCCAGGATCCCATTACGGCAAAAGAACTCAATCATCTGAAACAAGAAATTTTAAATATTAAAAGGTGCCAATCAACCAATTCCTATTGCTTTGATTTATATATTTATATTTCTATTTGCAAAAGAAGGCAGGCTTGTAATTAACTAATTTGAAGATTTAGTTGTTGGTTTACAAATTAATTATACATGCAGGGAGTTTTTATCCAAGATGCAATATGAGGAAGAAGTGGCAAGACTGAGAAGGTCGGAACCAGATAATTAAGATACATGCATACTTGCGTGGTTTCAGTTACTTACTTAGACCATGCATTAATTAATTGTGTGTATAAACAGAGAGATCGAGGAGTTAAGTTGGAGGAATAAGCAAGTTCAAATGAGTCATCAAGCTCCTGAACGCGTTGACACCAGTCCAAAGCAACTGGTCGATCTTAGAAATTCTTTGCTTCCTAACTCGGAATCTGATCATGTAGATTACTCAAGGGTACAATTGTTTTGTTAGTTTCTCATGACTTATGTGATTTATTCATTCATGTGCCTTGATCATGTTTCTTTCTTTGGCAGGAAAAATTCATGAAACAAATGTTGGTCATTTCAGATTTCCTAAAGAAGGTAGAGGTGAGTCGGTCAAAAACACAATTAATATGCTTTACGTACGTAGTATACAACTAATATGTTGATTAGTCAAAGATTTTTTAAATGTCTAATTAAAAGATAAGAAATTAATGAGTAGTAAAATATTTTCCATAATTGAAGTTTGAAATTCTAAAGCATGGTAACAAATGACGAAGCGAGGGTAGATAGGACAAAAGATTTAATTAAGCCTTGATGGTTTACATGTATATGGTCTTGTCTTTTACAACATTTGACTTTATTTTGCCTATATATATCTATAACAAGGAGAAGAAAAGATATATATGATGTAGCTAGCTAGGAGACAGTACATGTAACTGGATTTGAACATTTGGAAATATGTGTACATATATAGGCATGGATGGAGAGAGAGGGTGGTAAGGAGACAAGCAGAAGCGCAGAATTAATTACGGTGACAGCGACGTCCTCCGATGGTGAAAAAAGTTCAGAACAGCCAAAACAGGATGATATCAAGGAATTAGCTGAGGTGGAGACATGTGGAGGGAAATCAGCAGCTGAGGAAAAAGCAGCCAAGATAGAGAGGCTTAAGAGCGGGTTCAGACTTTGCAGGCCACAGGGTACTTTCTTGTGGCCAAACATGGTGATGAAGAACCCCACCACCACCACCTCTTGTACTACGAGTACGTCTTCTCAGGTTGTGGTTCATCAGGTTGAGGTGGTCCCAACTCCACCTTCTGTCAATTCTTCCTCCTATCTCCACCTTAACCACCAGCTTGCCTCACCTCCGGTGAAGCCTGTGCCGGAGAGACGGTCAGTCAGCGTCACTCGTATCTCAGGAGAAGCCAAAAATCCATTGCAAGATGAGTCTAGCACCAAAGATAATAATACGACAGGCCTCATCAACCTCAATGACATCCCCTGCACAAACCCATCTTCGACTTCACAACCAGAGTCAGAGACTAGTTGTCGTCATGTGAGTAGTATACGTATACTAATTGTGAAATTAATTAAGTTGAATTTTGTATGTACGTGATATTATGTTTGATATCTGTTATTGAAGTTGGAGGTGATGAAGAGTGAAACATGGGAAGCAGCATACAAGAAGAGCCATGAACAGAAAAGGATAATCACCTCATCCTCTTCATCATGCTTCTCCAACACTACTCCAGCTTGGCTAGCACCTGACTCTGCTCAACAATGGCTCTAATGCTCTGCTGCTATAATACTTTCTTTCTTTCTTATAAAAACAACTATCCATCCATCAGGCTACAAAGATATGATCATTTGATGGATGGTATATATCTGAAACCCATTTTTTGGCTTTTTGGATTAATTCCCATGCATATTATATTGTAATGCATGGATGGTGATTCTATACTATATGCATTAATGCATGCATGATCAGTACGTACTATAACTATATGATGGGTTGTTTTTTTCTTTTAAAGAAGAAGAAGATTATCATGTTGATAAAAATGAATTATATATATATATATATGTATATATATATATGAATTGTTGGGACCAAAAAGCTTTCTTTTAATTAATCCCAATGCCTGCCTTGTGTTAATTTCCACTTTAATTATTATACATATTTATATATATATATATACAAGTCATGTGTAACATCATCATCATAACATTCTTCTAGTACTCTTCCACATCCAAATTAAAAACCTAATACATCCAGCAAATTGATAAACCAAAAGATATGTGTGGGTGTGGGTTTGGCTCCACCAACTCATGATTCACAATCTTTGTTTAACAGCATCATCCTCTTATATAGATAAATTCAAAATCGACGAAATAATCGAAATTCATATATATAATATAGGTGCGATCAACTATTAAATTAATAATGAAGCTCATAATTAGGAACCTTCACTTCACCAACCACCTCATTCTCATTACAGCCTTCCTTGTCCCATGACAACCAAATCACAAACTCAATCAACAAGCATAACTTTTTGCACAAAATATAATTAACTAATTTTATATATATATATATATATATATATATCTTACTGATAAAAAGAATTCACATGATATGATGGGTTGATTTTCATTTTTGCATGTGTTACAATATAATTTAATTTTTTTTGACATCCATATCATTAATATTTACAAACTCTATAGGTGTGTACCTACATCTATTAAAATGGAAAGAAATTACTGAAAATCTATTACACTAAAATATATATATATATATATATATATATATATATATA
>NC_037540.1:20827084-20831613 GCF_001531365.2 Cynara cardunculus var. scolymus | reverse complement strand
ATATAATTCTTTTATAAAAATAATATTTAGTATTTTGAATTTAATGATTATCCTAAATATATTTTAGATTTTTTATATTTAAAATGAGATAATTATCCAGAATTTGATTATGTTTATCTGTAGTTAGTTACACAAATTCAAACATAGAGCTTTAATAAGTTGTACTTACGGATAATTTACTTGCAATATTGAATTTTAAGTAACATGCATCAATAAACAGTACTTCATGCATAAAAAATGACTTTTAAGAGTTTTTACCAAATGTTTTATAATATAGTATAGATATATAGGGGCCGGTTCAAATGTTAACCAAGATTATTGTGTTAACTTTGTTAACCAATCTTGTCCATTGATTCTTACAATAAACGGTTGTGATTAATCATGATAAAAAATTAATTTTTTAAATTTACAATTTCAAAAAACATATCTGAACAAAGGGGAAAGGGGTATTTAGGTAATTTTTTTTTATGTAACTCCCATATCATCAATTGGGAGTTACAAAATCAAAAAAAAAAATCTCAATATTTTTTGTTAATATAAGAAACATATGAACACATCTATATCTATATATATGAACCATTGTGTCAAATACAAACAAAAATTGATATATATATATATATATATATGAACTTGGACTGTATAGCATTTATGAACACAATATGAACATAATAAGAATAGATGTTACACGAAAGGAAATAAATAAAAAAACAGATATGAACACAATATGAACAGCTTGTGAACAATAGTTCCTTTATTATGAACACATTTAGGAGCAAGCCAATATTAAGATATGCAGCTAGTGTACATATGAATACAATATGAACACTTGTGAACAATAGTTCCTTCATTATGAACACATTCAGGAGCGAACCAATGTTGAAATATGCATCTAGTATACATATTAACACAATATGAACAGCTTGTGAACAATAGTTCATTCATTATGAACACATTCAGAAGCGAGCCATGAGATATGCAACTAGTGTACATATGAACACTTGTGAACATAGTTCATTCATTATGAACAATGGGTTTATCCATAATAGCTTGAACGACACCGAAAACTTTACTACTGGGTCTTTTCTACCAATCACAAATTCAAAAACATGATAGAGAGAAAGATCAATATTATAAAAAAAAAGATCAATAATAAATTAACTAAAATTATAAATTCAATATTAGATGACTTGATTAATGTCCCTACTAGAACATATATGAACACACCTGAACGTATATGAACACTAGTTGTAGTCTATGGCAAGTCAAGCATCACAAGCAGCTGATGGAGCCGAATGGCTATCAGAATTGAATTGCATAACAAATTAAGTTGACGATGAACTCATTCCATTTGAACATATGAATTGGGCTCGTAGTAATAATTAAAGAAAAAGCTACCAACACAATATGAACTATAAAAAACACAAAAATGTCATAATCAACATAATTTCGATTAAAACGAATACAATAGCATATTAATCCATTACCAATAAAAACGCTTTGATTATTGTCTTCACTTCCGAAACTCGAAGTCCGATTGTCATCGTAAACCATTTTAACCTTCCCATTGTTGTCGAGTTGTTTTCCAATAGGTTTATCCATATTAGCTTGAACGATATCGAAAACTTTACTATCAAGTTTCCTTTAACAATCACATATTCAAAAACATTATAGATAGATAAATCAATATTATAGAAAAACAAGATCAATGGTAAATGAACAACAATTATGGGATTTTTGATTTTGTAACTCCCAATTAATGATATGGGAGTTACATACAAACTAAAATTACCTATTTACCTTTGTCATTAAATTATGAGATGAATATTAACCTAGATAAAAGATGGATTTTCATTGGTTGAGCTTGGTTAACAAAGTTAACACAATAATTTTGGTTAACATTTAAACCAAGCTCTATATCTATAAACCCTAACAAATAAGTAACTTTTGAGACACGTGTCATGTTTCTGTGCTGCGGTTATTGATTTTTCCCGCCCAAACATGTATCTAGACACAATTTCACTTATGGTTCAAATAAGTCTATTTAAGTGACACATGTCCCTCTACACGTTTATTTTTCTTTTTTCGTGGTTTAACTGATTTCCTAGACAAAGTAGAAATCTCTGACATGTTTTCTATAGTTTTAAATCTGGAGAAGAGGACTAAGATATTCATCTCCCAGACTAATTTGAGGTCTTGCGGGAAAGTCTGAACCATGTGCACATTCCATGGGAGTATGAGACTAAGAAGCTCTGCATATACTATGCAGAGACTATGTGTCTAATGTAGAGCCTCTTAGTCTGGAGTGAAGCTCTGCATCAAGCATTTAAGCTTTTTGGCGCTCAAGCTTTGATCTTCCTTGGAATACAGCACGGGCTCTGTATATGAGACACCTAAATCTTGAGTAGGAGCTCTCTCTCTTGATGTTTTCTGCATGAGAGTTGTAAGTCTGAATTTAACTCTGAAGTGGCCTCCAAACTTATAACATAACTCTGGAAAAATTCAGAGTTGTAAGTCTGAATTTAACTCTGAAATGGTCATAAAAAACGGGTTTAAAATTTCAACTCGACCCCAGCCAGGGGCTCTGCCCCTTGGACCCCGCCACCGGGGGCGCTGGCCCCGGACCCCCGTCGTTTAGGGCCTTCGCCCCTAAATCAAAATAAACTCAAACATAACTCTTAATTGTTTTATTCCAAACTTAGTTCTATAGTTTGGGGACACATGTCATGTTTCTAAGTTATAAAAAGTCAGAATTATTGTGACTCATAGTTATGCTCATAGATAATTTCTAGACTTAGAAGACAACTCTGAATTCCTCTTATTCAGAGTTAAGTCCAGAGTTATTTTCCAGCCTAACAATAGAACTCTGATTTTTTGTATTTCAGAGTTAATGTTAAAAATTTTCTTTTATACCTGAGGAAAAGTCTCAACTCATTTTCCTCATTTAAAATACCCCGTGTAATACATGGGGTCAAACCTAGTATATATATATATATGTATATATGTGTGTGTGTGTGTGTGTGACATTCTGTCATTTCGGAGTCTCAGGTTAACATTTTATTATAGATCCTATATTTAGAAATAATATTTCTCTAGGACCTAGTTTTAGTGATTAAAATTCATCTAGCTTAGCTCCCAAGTTTTGTTTGGAAGATCACACATCGGTGGGAGATCAGATAAAGTTAACTTGTGTAATGCCAAATATTTTTGAAATGCTCTAAATAAAATAAAGCTGATATTATAAACTTTTAAATTAAAAATGCAAAAGTCCCATTTGAATGTCCACTTGATTTATCAAAAGATGGAGTTTTGGGTTTAATAATGTCATTCTATTTATGTTTGGTAAATATTTTAGTGGGCTTATTCTTATTGAGAAAAATAGAAGTTTTATTTGGTTTGGGACTTTAGAGGTCAGCCCATTTATTTCATTAAAATCCTTGTATAAATACCCCTCATCCTTTGAAAACTCTCATTTTCATTATCACCAACTTGAAACTTTTCATCTCTCTAAATTCTCTTTAAGATCAATCACTCTCTAGCCGAATCCACCTTCAAGCAAGTCTTTAGAAATTCTCTCTCTCAATCTTGAAGATCCTTCAAGATTATAAGAAAGAGGTACGATACTAGTTATTTTATTTTTATAAAATATCATGAGACTGTATCTTCTTTCTTCCACATCTCGACCATGTAGTTGAATTTTTTAGGAGAACCAAAGAGGAGAGATTATTCATCAAAAACATGAAAATGTTTTCAAAGAGGATAATAATCTATGATCCATGTTCCTTGAACTCCAAAGTAGGAARGGGAAACCCATTGCATGTGAAVTTTAAGCATRTAAAGCTAWGTTTTGAAGTGTTAAATCTTGCATGCATCTTTAATTTATCCTATCTTCTTCGAAAACTCAGTGGAATCGAGAAAGATTCTTCCCAAGAGATTTAAATTTATTTTGCTAGCTTGAAAATGGTGATTACCTTTGGAAAATGATGAGTTCGGCCCCAAATAATTGCCGCTTGGTGAGCGTGCAATCTGTTTTGAGGACTGTGTAATTCAAGGTTGTAGGGTAATAATGAGGAATTTAAAACTCACTCAAACTTCTTGATATTTGGAATAGTCGGCTGATGTCATTATTTTAAATGATGTGACAAGTTGGACATAAAATAACTTTTGGAAGGTTTCTACCTTTAGAGTCTTGTGAACCCCAAGAATTCTTGGAATAGAATGTATAATCTGTCCAAAAATCAGCTTTTGAGTAAAAGATTTTGATTTCTTTTATTTTGGACTATTATTAGATTATTAATAAAATATCAACTTTATTTTCTAAAATCCGATGGCATTACATAGGGTGCAACTTGACTCTATTTTCGTCTAGAGCTCATAGGAGATCTGAATGTGGGATGTTGGTCTATTTAGGAAGACAGGACAGATGTTGAGAGCTTCAGACTTCATTTCCTCGGATATTCATCATCAAACCAGTGAGTTCTCGCGGCCCCACTTTTAATGCTTTGTTTACTGTTTTGGGGGGAAAAGCATGA
>NC_037540.1:20820184-20827052 GCF_001531365.2 Cynara cardunculus var. scolymus | reverse complement strand
TAAGGAACTGCTTAGTCAAGTTTTGTTTGAAACCATTGGACTAAGGAACTGCTTAGTCAAGTTTTGTTTGAAACCATTGGACTAAGGAACTGTTTAGTCAAGTTTTGTTTGAAACCATTGGACTAAGGAACTGCTTAGTCAAGCTTTGTTTGAAACCATTGGACTAAGGAACTGCTTAGTCAAGTTTTGTTTGTAACCATTGGACTAAGGAACTGCTTAGTCAAGTTTATTATGTCATGAAATATTGACTGTTATTGTACTTGAAATAAATGCTAAATTGATGTGCTTGGGAGTATATTTTCCAAATAAAGTCTCTGTCCATAAACGCTACTTGTTAACTCGGGTACATCCCCGGGCCGTGGTATTGTGGATAGCCGCTATTGTGTTGACAGTCCCACCCAGAAAGGGGTACACATTACCTATGTTTTCTTGTCTAATCATGTGGAATTTGGACTACCGCTGAATTAGTACATCTACGAACTGTGGACCTAAGTAAGTGTACGGGCTACTTTTGGTCGTTCGTAAAATAATGGGGCAAGKTGGTCAGGTAAGGCTCAGTAGCGTCTCAAGTTTTTACATCGTGGAATATTTACATTTATTTAGTGCAAAAGATTCGCATAAGTTTGCAAATATTTGGTTTATGCATTAAAGTGTTTTATGCATATGAAAACCCGTGAGCTCACCAACTCTTTGTAGTTGACTCGTTTTATGTTCCATGTTTTTCAGGTAACAAGTAAGAAATGAAGTTTTTTGGGAGCATACTTGTGGAAAAACTGATTAAGTTCGCATTGGAAGCTTTTGTAAATGAAGTATTTGTTAAAATTTGGTTATGTCATTAAACTCTTTTATTTTGAAAAAGTTTAAAAGGTGTTATTTATTAATTGTTGATGTGACTCGCTTGCCTGTTACATCTCGTGTTTCCGCTTTAGCGGGGTGTGTCAATATATATATATATATATATATATATATAGAGAGAGAGAGAGAGGTAAGATCAAATGTTAACCAAAGTTTTTGTGTTAACTTTGCAAACCATGTCAACCAATCATAATACATTCTTCTATTAGGTTTCTATGTGATAATCGGATCCTGGTTATCACCCGAAGTAATTAATATGTGATTATTTGATAAATGATTATGTGACAACATGATAAATTGTTATATTGATCATGCAAATATGTGAAATTATGTGCATAAATGAGTATGCAACAAATATGTGGGTATTGATATGCATTAATAATGCATGTGTGCATATTAATGTATGCATAAATATGTGCATGTGTGCATATTAATGTATGCATAAATATGTGCATGTGTGCATAAATGAATATATGCATGGATGGATGCATGGTTGGAGGCGGTTTAGCCGCCATGCTCTTTCTAGAAAGAGTATAAAAAGGAGTGTGAGGTTATCATTTTCTCTTCCTGCCAATTTGAGAGTTTGTGTGCGATTTAGAAGAAGAAGTAGTGACCGGATTATTTTGATCGAAATCAAATAGAAGGATTCAAAGTTTTTCTTGTTTTTGCTAAAAATCAAGGTGAGTGGTTTACCATTTTATTTCAATTGTGAAGTAATTCTTTTGGTTTGATTAATATTTGTTTTGAAAACTTGTTTACCCGGTTTAGACTTAAACCAGACAAAGCGTTGAGCGGTTTAAGGTTAAATCACTTGATGTGTTGTCCGGTGTAGCCTTAAATCGGACACAAGGTCATGCGATTTAAGTGTTAGTGGGATTTAAGTTTTATAAATCAGATAAGAACATTGAACGGAGAAGTAGGAATACGACCAAGGGGTGACCGATTTACTTATAAATCGAACAAGGGTTGCCCGATATATTCTAAATCGCTTGATGTGTTGTTCGGTTTAGATGTAAACCGGACAAGGCTTGAGAAAATGATTGTCCGGATTAATAAATCGGACAAAGTTTTGTGAGTTGACCGGATTTATAAACCGGATAAGGGCTTGTATGACCGGGGTGGTAAATCGGACACAATGCATAATGTTGTCCGGATTAGTAAACCGGCCAAGGCTTGACCGGAGATGAAGTCCGTCCAAGTCTAGGTTGACCGGATTTGTTTACTTGTGCATGGTTTGAATAAATTCTTATTTTAATTACCTTGTAAAAAGAATAGGAATTTTGGTAAAGATAGTTTTGAATTGATGATATTTCATTGGAACATTTATGACTGCGGTCTGTTCTATATGGAATTGTCTTGTAAAATGTTTTGATGAGGAAATAAGGGTGACATATCAAGGAGAGGTGTACCATGGGATAAGGGTGGCATATCAAGGAGAGGTGTGCCCTTGGATATAATGGTGGCATTTGAATGTGTGATGTATAATATAACTCTTACTATTATATCCTATAAGATTACTAAGATTTTGAATCTTTATTTCTTTGTGATTTGAGGATTTAGAATTAAAGTTCTTATTGGAAATCATAGTCTGAATGTTATTGAGGCAGAAATAACAGGTTTGGCCTGGAACTTTAAATAAACCTTGTGTTAATTGAAAAGGTTTAAAAGTGGCATCATGATAAACCTATTTGAGTGTTGGACATGTTAATTGAAAGCTGAGAGATTGACTTGGAATTGAAAAGGTATTGGTAATATGAGGTATTTGTTCATATATTTGTTATTTATATGAACCATAGTTTTTAAATAAATGATTTGATGATTTTCACCCTGCAATAACATAAAAGGGGAACTCACTAGACCTTTTAGTCTAACCCTCATTTTGTGATTTTAAATATGTGTTGTAGGAGGTCCAGACGGTAAAGGAAAAAGAAAAATGTGACATTTTCCTACTTGCATATTTGGTAGAAGATTTGACTATGATATGTATAGTTTTGTTAGCCGAACGTGGAATAGTACAAGAATTGTATTTTGAATTTTTGATCAGTGTATTCTGTAATGGTTGATTCTTGTACTAAGGTACCTATGTGGTGTATAAACATGTATTTCTTATATGAAGTATGTGTTACATGCAATGTGTGGTATGGGGTGTTACATTTTATCATGTTCACAATTTAATGTCAAGGGTAATTGAGTAATTTCATTTGCTATGTAACTCCCATACCATTAAAGGGGAGTTACAAAATCACAAAATCCCTAAAAATGTGCATTTTAAGTATTGATATTTTTATTTTTATTTTAATCTTGATCTTTCATTTTTATTGTTTTATGAGTTTTTGATTCGTGGAGGAAACACGGTAGTAAAATTTTCGGTATCGTTCAAACTATTATGGATAAACGCATTGGAAAAGAAATCGACAACATTGAAAAGATTAAAATGGTTTATGGTGACAATCAGAGTTCGAGTTCGAGAAGTGAATAAATTAACTAAAGCGAATATCTTGTTAATGGATTAATATTTTATTAAACTAGTTTCAATCAAAATTATGTTCATTATGTTGTGTTGTGTTTTTTGTAATTTATATTGTGTTGATAGCTTTTTTCCTTAATTATTAATACGTACTTAATTCACATGTTCAAATGGAAGTACATGCACGACTGGTTCGGTTATAGTTCACACCTTTAGACTAATGAAATTAGGGCACAAAGCAAGTATACAATACGGCCCAACGTCGTTTTCCAAGTAATAAACTGGTACAAGTACCGGATTATCGTCCATAGAGATTGTAGCCAAAGTTATATTAGAGTCCAATGAAAGAGATGATTTCAGATGACGATTTTAAAGACTTTTGTTTGATTTTAAGGTGATCCAAAACAGAATACATAATATATAAAAGAAGCAAGGGTGTAAGACTTAAGGTGCGACCCAAACACAAATTCCAGCAGCCAATGCTATAGGAATGCTACAGCAAGCAGTGTTTCGAAACTAAGTTCCACAATCTATTTTGAAGGCATTCCTCTCGGACTTCACCATTGCACTATCTTATAGTTTTCCACCCATATCTCTATGTGGTGTCCGGACCGGGGATAGTGACACGATGGTGTTTTCAAAATATATGGATAAACAAATCTCTTTGTTAAAAAYCACTCTCTCGAGWCGATTCCCATATCATTCGAGTTGGCGTGTTCTTGATAGTTAATCTCTGAATCTATCACACTTTGACACTTTTGAAGAGCGACCAACCGTCGGGAGTTAAGTTTTGAAAAACATAAATGACAAGTCTCCTTGTCGRCAACTTTCTCAAGTCTACCTCTTATGTCATCCAAGTTGACGTGCTTATTGATGGCTTATCTCTAAGTCCATCGCACTTTAACACTTCCAAGTGATCAACCCGTCAAGAAGTGTGCTTGGCTTTATAAAAACTCGAATGAAACAATGAAACGTCGTTTTCGAAAACACGTAGCTACTTTCGTTCGGTTTGAAAATCACACATTTCCGTCTCACACCCAAGCTATAAAAGTTTAGCTACTCATAACGGAAAGTAAAAAATAAATGAGGAAAAATAAAGACATAAACGTAAATTGCATAAAGTAAATAACGAGAAAATAAATGACGGAAATGTAAATGACGAGAAAATAAATGACGGGAATGTAAATGACGAGAATGTAAATTGCGGAAAATAAATGACGGAATGTAAATWGCGGAAAATAAAAGACGAGAATATAAATGACGGAAATTAAAGACGAGAATGTAAAAGAAGAAAAAAATGAAGAACTTCAAGAACTTAATTAAAACCACCCTTGGAGAGGGTTTACAATACTAGCAAATGGAATGGATGAAAGTAGGAGTAATGGGTCACTAGAAGACAAAAATAAAAGACTTAGAGGCTAAGTATCCAAAAGTAAGTTACAACCCAACAAAAGAGTAACTAAAAAGTACAAAGGCCTAACCAAAGTCTAACATCAGATTTTTTAATAAAAACCCAGCTTTTACAGCTGTCTTCCACCTTCCAAAAAGTCAGCGTCTTATCCATTAAGCCCTCCAAAAAACTGCACATGAATCAGATCGACGCTGCACCAATGCTGCAGCATCTGCTGTTTTCACAAAAACTCTCTATTAGCTTCATCCAAGCATACCAACAAGTCAACCACAATATTTAGCTTCATAATAACAAATATAAAGACTCAATATAGACAAAAATGCATGATCAAGGCATTAAGTGCCTTCCCAAAGAGAGTTATAGCATCATGAAGTTCATAGCCTTTCATAAATTTAAGATGAGTCACTCAAAACCAAGTTCTCTGTGTGAACCATAAGCTGGCATTACCCTTTTCTTTGTTAAGCTCAAACACAATCACATATTTAGGATCAATAGGGCTTATAGGATTTACTCTTTTTGGCGTTTCTTTTCTCTCATAACCTTTTTTTAAATATACTCCACACATAAATTTTTCAAATTTTTGGGCACTTTTGCCTCTTTTGCTTGGAGTGTGCACATAGTCCCTATGGGACTTTTGTTGTGCCATTTCATAACATTTTCTAAAACACATAGCCCCTATGGGACTTTTGTTGTGTTTTCAATACCCTTTGTGTGATAAGGAGTCAATTTAGAGCTTTGCTATTTTGTATTGACTTTGTGTCCTTGTGTAAACTCCTTCCCCAAACTTGAATATGACAATGTCATCATTGGCGTTATGTGGGGTAAATGGTGTTTAAAGGGTGCAAGTGGCTAATATGAGCATAGAAAAGATGGCCTATCTCATTTCCTAATGGTGATTGTGTGATCAAAGTGTTTTCCCAAAAAGGGTTTTGCTAGTTCTAGTAAAAAACAAAGTACCATGATTAAATGACAAACAATCACTAAAATTATTCGGGCTATGATCTCATGTGTTAACAGCCCTCAACTGAAATGATCATGCGTAAAAATAAGACTAAAAACTATAAAAAAACTGTTCCCAACTCAAAAAAGTAAAATATGAAGCTAAAGTAGGGTGGTAGAACCTGTCCTACTCCGAAGGAGTAGGTTTTGAAGCCTGAGCTGCCATCTCCTTCTTCAACTTCTTATTCTCTTCAAACAGACTCTTATTATCCACCTTGATGGCCTTCGGAATGTTTTCACGAAAGTTGATATTTTCACCTGTTATGAGACTAAACAAAAGCACCAACCTTTCTACAAAAATGGAGCTGTTATGATTAGTCGATGATAAATAATGTCTAATAAAGCTTATCCAAACATTCTTATCAGAGGACAAATTGGCAGGCTTAAAGGTTTTCAACATGAAATGAGTGTAAGGCTTCCAATCAGGCTCAGGCATTCCAAGGAAAGTCATGATCTCAACCATATATGCCTTAGAGGCCGTGTGCAAGAGTGCATCATTCTCAGAATCTATGTGAGGTGAGAGTTGTTTCAATTCTAAGTCAAGTGGTGATACAATGGATGGGGTGAAGTTCTTTTGCTCACTATTTTCCAGCAACTTAAATGCTGCAGCATCTACTGGGACAACATCATTTCTTATTTCCTTAACATCTTCTTCTATTTCCTCACCGTACTTTTCTTCCAACTTAAGGTTCTTATGAATTCCTTCTTCAAAGCACATCTCCTCTATCTCAGATATTCTTGAACACTCTTCCAAGTAATCAGGGTACTTTAGAGAGTTGAAGACATTAAATGTGATGGAAATTAAAAGACGAGAATGTAAAAGAAGAAAAAGATGAAGAACTTCAAGAACTTAATTAAAACCACCCTTGGAGAGGGTTTACAATACTAGCAAATGGAATGGATGAAAGTAGGAGTTGTTAGTCCCGAAGGGTAAGGCAATAAACATAAAATAATTGTAGAAGGGGGGGTTGAATACAATTACACAGATTTTTTTCAACTTTTTAATTCTTATTGATTTATATCAAGAATTAATACACACAGAAATACAAAAGATTGTTGCGGAAGATAGGAAAGGAAAACCTAACCTAAACAATCTTACAAAGAGAAGAACTTTCAAGAACAACACAGAGAGTTCT
>NC_037540.1:20817082-20818439 GCF_001531365.2 Cynara cardunculus var. scolymus | reverse complement strand
TGGCATTGACGATTCGACTAGTAGTGTAGCATCGGAGAATTGAGTCATTAAACCATTTAATTCTTTTTTCTTTGGTTTCTTCAGACTCAGATTGTGGGACCAAGGTGTGAGATCTGTTGGCTTCCTCAAATTACTTTTGAAGAGCAATTGAGTTGGCCGCATCCTCAGAAGAAATACCTAGGAGCTGAAGATCAGTTTCTTGAGGAAGTGAAGCTTTAAGCATAAGTCTGTCGGCTGCAGGGACTTCAGATTGATGTCTAGCAGATTTAGCTGCTTTAGCTGCAGCAGCTTCTTCATCTGTGGTCATCGGTGCCTTTCCTTCTCTGTGAGTTGGGACTAAGTCCCCAGAAGTAGTGAGAACATCATCTTGAGAAGGGATAGTACCAACCTCAACAAACACTGAAGGCATAGAACATGGTTGCTCCCCCTCAACAGTTGATGTGGCTCTATCATCATGAACAAGTAGCTCCCCCTCAATAGGAGCATCACCATCTGACTCAGCTGAGGATGAAGAAGTAGAAGAAGAGTCGTCATCCCCGTTGACACTGGTAGCAGGATCAACTGTCTTCTCCCCCTCAGTGGTAACATGGGAAGGCCCAGCAGCAGGTACAGAAGGACCTTCCACATCGACAGGTGGGGAAGGCACAGAAGCAGTAGCACGAGGAAAGGGAGCATAGGTGGCACGAAGCAGACGTGAGACACCGCGATGAAGACCGCCGAGAAGATCATAACCGGACTCAACACGGCGACTGAGTTTGGCTAACATGACTCTGTCCTCTTCCGTGAACTGAGTAGGACCCAAGTCAACAGTGAACTCTGTATCTCTGGCTAAGAACAATTTGGATATCTGAGTCTGTGCATCCATCTTAGAGTGAAGATCAGCCAGTGATTGAAGAATTGCCTGATTAGTGGCAGCCTGACTATCCGACCTAGCACGAAGATCAGCGACAGCTTCAGATATGCTGGATTGAGAATCAGATATAGCAGCCATACGAGCATCCAAAGAATCAACCGTAGCTTGAAGAGTAGAGAAAGCAGTGCCATGAGCTGTCAAGGCGACACTATGGTGATGCAGTTCAGAGGTAACACAGTCCAACTTCCTAGATAAATCCGTGTCGAGGGTGGCCTGTTGAGAGATGAGCAACTGACATTGAGAGGTGAAGCCTCTCAACATGTCCACCACTTTAGTGGGTAAGGCATAAATCACCTCAGGAGGAGAAGGAGCTGAGAACTGGAAGCCTGGTGCAGAGGGGGGCCTGGATGGAGAAACAGCAGCTGGAGTAGGAGAGCAAGCTTTGATTGGGCTTGCTGACCCACCTGGTGAAGAGACACCAACACTCTCAGTACCATCGGCGCC
>NC_037540.1:20814297-20816070 GCF_001531365.2 Cynara cardunculus var. scolymus | reverse complement strand
CATGGATAGAAAGCGAATAAAAGGCACGGCAGAGCTTTTGGCACTACCCATCTTCTTTACCAATTCCCCAAACAGATAACCAGCAAAATCAATTTTTCTTTGAAAAATCAGTGCATGAGCGAGCTGGGTAACACTAGAGGGTGACTGGTCCATCCCTCCAGTTTTGAAACTCAAGCATTGAATAAGATGTGAAAAGAAGAAGTTCCATACACCACCTATATTCTTCCTATATAAAGTGCTTTGTTTTAGTAAAGCAGGGTCTTGCACATAGCCCATTGTGGTAGCAACAATGTGAAGATTATCAACAGATATAAGCTCATCATAAGAGGAGTAAGTGGGAAGCTCTAACACTCTTCTTAAATCATCAGCAGACAAGACAGAGGCATGCACAGATTTAGTGGAAGCATCATATATACATGTAGCCCAAAATGCACGAAGCAAAGATTTACTCATCTTTGGAGAATAAGTAAGAGCTTTGAAAAGAGGGCACTTACGAAGAAATTCGATTATGATGAAGAAATTCAGATACTTTTCATTGTGATCCAACAATGCCACAAAATTGCATGGAGAAAAGGTAACATCATCAGCAGTAAGAGATTTCTTAACCTTTGGAGCTTGGGAGGGAGTCCCAACTTTAGAAGCCATGGAGGATGAATTCTTGAAAAACACACAGTAAGCTTGGGAAGAAGAAAGGTGGAGGTTTTTGAAGAAAATGGGAGATTGAGATATGTTAGAGAAGATGAGAGATGGTGGGTTTTAAATAATAAGGAAGAAGGGAAATATATGTTGGGTAAAAGAAGGGTTTGTATAGGGAAGGTAAAAAGTGAAAGGAAAGAGGTGTAAGGAATAGGGGTGTGGGGGGTGGTGTGGGTCTTAGGGGAGTGAAAAGTAGAGGAGATGTGATGGGAGTAAGGGGATTAGGTGAAGGAAAGGGGTTTGAGAAAAAAATGGTTGGGGAATAGGGGACAAAAGGAAGGGGGGGCCGATTGGGTGTTTGATGTGAAGGTGAAATCGGCTTGATGAGGAACCGATTGGAGAGAGATTCGGCCTAGGGAGTTGGGTGTGATCGGTTTAGGGAATAAAGAGAGATCGGGTTGAAGGGGGAAAGAGGAGAGACCTATGTTCGAGAGGGGGGTGGTTTGGCGTGTGTGTGTGTGTGCGGTTTAGAGAGATCGGCTTGAGAAGAAACCGAAAGAGGGAAGCCGAGTGGGTAGGTGTGAGGGTCGACGAGGGGGTAGCAAACCGAAGATGGGGGGAGCCGATTTGGAATCGGCTTGTATGTGGGGTTTTGAGAGAGAGATGGGAGGCCGAAGGAGATTGGGGTAGTTGAGAGAAAGAGATCGGTGTGTGAAGAAAAAGAGGAAGGCGCAAGGTATATTTATAAGGAGGAAGAGGGGATCTAGGGTTAGAAAAAATAGAGATGGGCCGAATGATTATGGGCCGATGGGGTTTGGGCCATCGGCTTGTGGGAATCGGTTTGGGGGGGTTCGATGTGTGAGGCAATCGGTTTGTATGGTTTGGATAGGTGAAGCCGATGAGGAAGCCGAAAGAGAATATGTGAATCGGTTTATGGGGTGTGAGAAGGAGACCAACCGAAAGGAGGGTGAGAATTGGTTTATGGGGTGTGGGATCGGCTTGTGATGCAGAGAGAGGGGAAACCGATTGATTGGTTTGAGGGAGGGGCCGAGAAAGAGATGTGTGTGGGAGTGTTCGGCGTGAGCCGAAAGGAGAATTTAGAGAGGGTGAGATCGAATGGTTTGGGGAGAGGAAAGT
>NC_037540.1:20810470-20814197 GCF_001531365.2 Cynara cardunculus var. scolymus | reverse complement strand
TCTTCGACATTCGCTGAAGGTTCTTTGGTGTGAGTGTTGTCTTCTTGAAGTATTGTTTGTCTCTGAGATTTACAAAGCAAGTTCCTCAATGATCACTGAACATACCCAGTGTCTGATCGCTGGAACTGAAAATACAGAAACAAAATTACATTGATAGATTAAAAGGGATTATCATCAAATCATTGAGAGAGAGGATCAACAAAGGTCTTCCATCTTTCCTTTACAAACATGATAATTAGAACCATTTGGACTTATCATCCTACTTGTATTAGCTTCCATCGTTCAAATAAGTCAAACCCGAAATAATAACCAAAAGCTTTTATACTGCTCTGGTTGGAAAAATGCATCACAACAATAAGAACAATGCAAAATAAACCTTCGTTGGATAAAACTTTCCCGACTTATATGAACATAAGAGGATGAAAAGAAATAAGGTATACTAAATGCTATGGTAATCATCCCCCCAAATCAGAAACAAGCAACAAATAATAGCACACACATAACACATGAATTTTAGCGTGAAAATCTCTCAAGGTGAGAGTAAAACCACGGGACTCTTAGGCTGCTTAAAGTCCACTACCACCAATAAGCAATACAAAAGTCTTCTCTAGAAAAAACTAGAGGTAAACAACAATCATCATACTCTTGGAGCAAATCATCAAGAAGTATGGAATCAAACCAAAAGGAAAATAAGAAGAAATATCACACTGAAAAACGACTATTTGTCGAACAGCAAAGACATGTCTTTCGGACCTCCAAAATTGATCCCCATCATTAAAAATGTATAGAAAGAAGTCGTGAGCTACTGCCCAAAACTCATGATGATTCCACGATCAAACTTCGGGAATAGACTAAACGGTGCGGATGCACTTGCCCGAAAAGTGGAGTCGGACTTTTTCCTTTCTCACTCTTGTATTTCGTGGACTTTCTCTTCTTTATACAAAACCTTAGGATACAAGACAACATATAGCTTGTATCAAGACACGATCAATGGGCTATTTATTTATTCCATATGGGCTAGAAATAAATAAATAAAACCCAACATTTTTCAGTTTAGAGAATTTGTCATCTGTCAGATAGTTTAGGATCATAAGTTTTACCTTCTTAGTTTCTGCGACATACCTATAATTCTTTTCTTTTATACAAAATTTAGAACAAAAAACTAAAACTAAAAATTTGTTGTGTTTGTATTCAACTCCTAACCACTTCTACAAACACCTGTAGTATAAGTCATTATCCTTTACGGGACCAACATATACATACATGCATGTAAGTGGAAATCATATATAAATAATCTAAAAGTTAGATAATAGTGTTGTTTAATAGATGAAATGTCAAGAAATGTTGCAAATGTGGAAAAAAATACAAAAATACGTTTACACAAGAAGCCACACTCATACTCACACACAAGAATAAAATATGTGAAACAATATTAATCATTACTTCAAATCAAACTCATTGGATGGTTTTGATTGATTTTCACGAGTTTGGTTTCACATGTGTTGTTTCATCTACAAAAGTACAAAACAGTACATGAAACAAGTTTTTTACAGTTTCTATATGATTTCCAATATATAGGAAATTTTCATAGGAAACGTAAGGAATACTTTGTTAGCTGAAGTTCACACAAGTTAACATGTTAATTTATGTTAACGTCTGTTAACATTTCATGTTATATATTAATTTATATTAACTTATTTTGACTTCTGCAAAATTTTCTTGCAAATATCTATAAAAGGTTTTGTTATAACCGGGTTTTCAACAAACATGGGTCAAGGTAACCTTATGTGTTTATTTATGAATTATGTGATAGCATGCATAATTATGATAATACTTGCATGAATTATGTGTGCATGTGTGGTAATATGACATTTTGCATACATGTGGAAACAATACACAAGTATAGGCGGTTATATGTTAGAATATCATTATTATATATATTTCAACCTCAAAACTTCATGGTTAAGAAAGAATGATTTTTAAATCATTATCTTCCACCGCCTATGAATTTTATATTGATAAAAGATTCCACCGCCTTGTTGAAATCATATATATAAAGGAAAAAGATAAGATGCTATCTTATCATTTTAGAAAAAGAAGTCTGTTTTGAGAAAGAAAAGTTTAAGGCAGTGAAGAACATTTATTAAGGAAAAACTATTGTGTTTTGAAAAGTTCTTGAAGAATCTATGTTATTAAGGTGAGTTTTTGAACTACTGCTGTTTGCAAACTGTAAGTTTTAATTTGCTGTTTGATTTTATAAACTATTGGTTACGGATAATTTGAGATTTATAAAGAACATGGTGAAACTGTTTCTAAACAGTTTTAAAAAGAAATATTTTATGATTTAGAGAATGGAATCTGTTTTGAAAAGATTAAGCAGAAATTGTTCTTTAAGAAACAGTTTTGAAACAATACCCTGTTTGGGAAGAACTAGATGAGTTGAGCAATCATATATAAAACATAGTGTTCTTATGATTTAGAAGGTTTGAATATAATTCTTAAACCCAGATCTGACAGTAGAGTAATGTAAAGGAATTTAAAAAGAGATTTGTAGAAGAAGATGAATAGAAATCGGTCGCTGCTTTCTTTATTGAATGGAAAATACAATCTCTCAAAAATCCTAATGGACTCTCATGTGATATGTTTGAATCTGTGTGTTACAAAGTGTTGATAATTCATCTTTCTTCTATTCTATGACTGTATCACTTCTTATATAGGCGATATTTACATGATAACTAAATCCTATAAACAAGGAAATAATCATTATTGAAAATGGGATCAGCATCATCCTTCAAGATTCTGAAGATAGTCGTCCAGAGGATAGACCAACCAGAGGTTAGACCAACCAGAGGATAGATCAACCAGAGGATAGACCAACCAGAGGTTAGACCAACCAAATGTGAGACCAACCAGAGGTTTGACCAACCAGAGGATAGACCAACCAGAGGTTAGACCAACCAGAGGATAGACCAACCAGAGGATAGACCAACCAGAGGTTAGACCAACCAGAGGGTAGACCAACCAGAGGATAGACCAACCAGAGGTTAGACCAACCAGATGATAGACCAACCAGAGGTTAGACCAACCAGAGGTTAGACCAACCAGAGGATAGATCAACCAGAGGATAGACGTTTTAAGCTCAGCAGCATCTTCAGATCTTCCATCCTTAGCCCCGATTTCTTAATAAAACTTATTAGAATAATTAGGATCAATTTGATCCTAACAATCTCCCCCCGAAGTTTTATGAAGCAAGCATCTTCATGAAGTCTTCAGGTCTTCTCCCCTCTGCTTTCTTGAGTAAAGCTTTAGTATGCTTGGTATGGATGGAATTTTCAAGCTCCCCCCTGAATGTAGCTCTTTGTTCTTCATTTTCAACTCTTAGAACAAATCAAATTTAATGTGAATGCAGCACCACTGATTGCACATAATGCAGCTTTAATCTGCCTAAAACCCAGTACATACTTTTAGGCACAAAATAGCCACTCAACCCCAAAAGTAGCAAGTTCATCCAACTAAGGGATAGATAAATTTGTGAATTTCTTGACAAAATATTGCAACCAGTCTTATGACAAAGAATCTTTTATTGAACCGCAAGTTGAGTAGGAATTCAGCTTTAGAGCTTGATCCAATTGAAGATAAATTGAATAACCAAAGCAAACACCATTGGAATTGAGAACTGGAGAGAAGAATTAACATTAAGCTTTATGGCTTCAAGAAACAACAGGTC
>NC_037540.1:20801422-20809650 GCF_001531365.2 Cynara cardunculus var. scolymus | reverse complement strand
TTTCAACCTTATCTTCATATCTTCATCGCATGCCTCTGGTTGAACTAGTGAGGAAAACTCCAAGTGTTGGTACCCAGAGGGGTTATGAAGATGCATTTTCCATCGCATCTTTGGTCAGTTCATCGACCCTCTGGTTGTTATTCAGACTTGGTCATTTTTCCTTGAAGTCTTCCATCGGCCTTCTGGTTCTTCATCACTTGTTTGTCTTCATTACTTCCACACATAAGACTTATGGGGTCTAACAATCTCCCCCAAGTAATGAAAGAACAAACATGAACTATTCTAGGAACATTGAAAGTATAAATGAAGAACAGAGGCTAATATAAAGAAAAACATCTTTTGCCAAATTTTCATTCGAACAAAATGATGAATTCTTACAGTGATGAAAATGAAAGATATTACAATACAAAGCATAAATAAAACTACATTCATGGTCTCCCTTGTGATATTTCCCAAAAGCGCATTAACAGTCCTCTATATTGAATGATTGTTGAGATCTCATGAATTAGTCTTTGTCCCTCTCCCATCGGCACATGAGATCTGCCTAGTCTGTCTCTGATAGCCTTCTGGAACCATTCAATTGTTGTTGTTGAGTACTTGAAGGCTTCAGTCAGCCTAAAGAATTTCTTCGTCCCAAACTCATTTTTATATACCAGACCTAGTTCTGATTGAGTAAGTACAGAGGCAAATCTCTTCTCCTGCAAGCCGGGGAAGTCTTCATTGGGTGGAGTGCAGGAAAGTCTGTCAATGCCAAGTTGAAGAGCCATTTCAAAATCACTCTTAGCCCTATGCTTCACCTAGGTTTCCATCGTCTGAACGATCGCTCTATTTGCCATCCCAAATCGTATGCCCTGCTCCTGTCGCTGAGTCGTGTATGCGTAAAGCTCAATCAAGTCATATGGATTGAGATAGATCAAGTCATTGTCATTGAAGACGCTGACTTGACCATGGGCTCGCTCCACTGTGTACTCGCTATACTTGATGGCTCTTTTTACGAAGGTCCTCATATTGATGTCCATGACCAGCCTTATTCCATCGTTTGAAAAGACAGCTTGTGGTGGTTGAGTAGTCTATTTTACAAACCTGTGGCATAGGAGGTTCATCGACTCGAGTGAAAGTATTGGAGGATTGAGAGTCAAACCTTTATCACGATCATGGTATAGGTATTGATGGATGTTTTCCATCATCACGGGCTCCCTTGGCGGCATCTCTGAACGTCTCCTTAGCGACTCCATATTTGCGATTATTTCATCGACGACCCCTTGAGGAGGATGCCTTGATGAGAGGGAACGTCCTCTTGCACCTGGGTTGGCTGGGTTGTGGAATGTGTTTGGGCTAAGGGTTGAGAGTGGGTTGGTGATGGAATGGTTTCTTGTTGGGTTGGCTCGGATTGGGGTAGTTCTGGTTCATTGGGCTCGGGATGGGTTGTCTCTGGTTCATGGGTTCTGTTTGGGTGGTTTCTGGTTAATGGGGTTGTATTTGGGTTAGAAGTTGTTGTGGTGAGGAAGATTGGATTATTGTGGGTTCTGGTTGTACGGGTATGGTGTTGAAGGGTTTTGTTGTGCGTGGGGTTGGTGAGGGAGTTAAGGGTAGGTTAAGGGTTGGTGATGGAGTAAAGGGTAGGTTGGAATCTGTTTGTGGGGTGGATTGTTCTTCATCGGATGATGAGCTTAGCTCGATGGGTTCTTGGGAGGTGGCGAAGGGAACATGTACATTATGTACATCTTCAGAGGGCTGGGCCTCTGGTTCCTTCGCTCGGGTTCCTTGGGTTGATGAGGGTGGTTGGTTTTGTGTTTGAGGTGGTGTAGCGGACTCCGTTGGTTATGAAGTAGTAGCTAGGTTCTCCCCCTCATGAGGACCAAGACCATGATCATCAGGGTCTGGATCCTCATGCCTCGGCCTCTTCTACGGGCAGATGGTGGAGCACGATGCTCTACTCCTCTTCTTCTTTTTCTCTTTCCTGAAGGTCGTAAGATACGCCTTCAGGACCTGCTGTCTACGACTCTCCTCCATCATGTGAAGGAGAGAGTGGGTGCGAGCCTGTTGTTTGACAAGGCTTTGGGAGAGAGCCTTGGTTGGCTGTGAGGCTCGATGGATGAACTTTGCACTTATCTCATTGAAAGATGAGATAAGCGCCTTTGACAGAGCCCTTAATTCGGCTCTGGTTGCAAACCCCATGGTTGATGAAGTAGCGGGAGGAGGCACGGAGGTGGAAGTGGATGCGGATGGTGGGATGGGAAGATCAGCTATGAGTTTCTTCACTTCTGTAGTGAAGGAAGTAAAGGCTTCATCAAATGATGGAGCTACAGAGGGGGGTGGAGGAGGAGGTGGTTGGGGTATTTGGGCTATTATAGTGGCTGGGAGTGAGGTTAGGGTGGTTTGGATGTTGGCCATTTGGGAGGAGAGGGAGGCTAGGGTTTCATCGATGGATGTTGTGGAGGGTGGGGTAGGTTAAGGGATTTGGGAGAGTACGGAGGCTGGTAGGGTGTCGATCATTTGGGAGATTGTGTTTATTTGGGTGGAGATGGAGGCTATGATCTCATCGGTCGCAGTTGCCTAGGCCGTGAGGGTGGCGATAGAATTCATCATTAGTTGGTTTCGTTGGGTGGCAAAGGTGGATGTTGTGGTATGGCGTTGGGTTATGGTTTGTTGTAACATTTGGAGTCAGGTGGTATTTTCTCTGGTTTGGGTGTCGAGGGTGGCAAGGGATTGTCGAATGGGGTTAGATCGATGGATGGGGGGTTGTCGACAATCCCTTGGATGATGAGTTTTAAGTCTTCCAAGGACCGTTGAATCGAGTCGACAAAGGCTTGGAACTCAGCCTTTGTGACTAGATCAGCCACAGCGGTAACCCCTGCAGCAACGGATGCTGCAGGTTGTGCCTCAGCTCCAGAGGCGCCCTCAATGCCTTGTGAGAATGTAGGCATTGAAGGACTTCCACCAAGTCCTCGATAGCCCTCTAGTGAGGAGCTATCTCTTGATGTTGCGACATCTTCTTCTTCTTCGGCTTCAGAGGCCGAGTAAGAGAAGTAAGTGTGTTTCCCCTTCGCTAGATCAAGTATCGAAGGGGGGGGATGCATGAATGGGAGATCACTCTGAACGATCTTGGGGATTATCAAAGCCAAAAACAACACATGCTTCTGGGTGTGTGAAGGGTGGTGGCGAGCCATGAGGCTAAGTGGCTCTTATTTCTTCATCGCCTCTCTGTTGGGAGAGGGGCGATGGATGGTGTGGTTACTCGGCTACATCATCTCTAGAGGCCTGAAGAATTGCCTCTGAATGGCTGGTTGGGATGGGGATTGGACTGGGTCATTCTTGTTCAATATGCCTTTGGCCTTGATCGCCAGGGGTAGTGGTGGTGGTTGCCTTTTAGGAAGTGAGGATGGGAATTGTATGTGAAGGGCCGGGGGATGCACGAGGAGTGTCATCATCATCATCTTCATCATCCGAAGAAGACGACTCTTGTTCTCCCTCATTGGTGTCAGGGGACAGTTCTAAGTGCTCTGGGGTAGCTGCCTCGGTTCATGGGATAACAGAGAGCATTCATACTTCTGCCTTATCTCAGATGTCTCTGGTATGACACAGAGCATGGCCCTTGATACAGTTCTCTCTGTGGTGTAGCCTTCTTGGAGATCGTTGGGCGATGGCTGTTCATCAAGAACTGTGGAGTGTACGGTTCATCGGCTGGTAGACCATGTCTCCTCATCGCGTCCCTTATGAAGAGAGCGAGGAATCGCAGGAAGAGAACAGAAGTCAAGGGCTTTCCTGCGGCTTTGAGTTTGCATTTCTTGATTATCGCGGCATGGATCTCGTTGTAGATAAGGAAGGCATAGTCCAGCGATAGATTGAAGAAGAGCCCATACATTATTGTCATAATGTTGATGTTGCCCTAATCCATCGACCTTAGTTTGCAGGTGAGAGCTCTGTTCAATATGGAAAAGAACATATTCCACATTGGGGGCAAGAACTGCCTCTTGAAGTCGGAGGCGTTGTGTTGGTCACGATTGTAACCTAGCATTTTGAGGAAGCAAAGGATGTCGGAACTTATTGGTGGCTCAGCGTATTGGTCAATGTGAAGTTCTTGGCGAGTCGGAATGCAAAGGACTTTGGAGACCTTTGCTCGGGAGATTTTGACCGAGCAAACCATGTCATTTGGGGCATCAATGTCCCCCATGATTCCATGGTTCTCGGGGATGAATTCACATGACTGCCAATATTGTTGGATGTACTTAAGAGGTACGCCATTGTCGGTTAAGGTCAAGGCAGGTTGGAGGATGCAGTTTTGAAAAAAAATTCAATCATTATGGCAAACCTGTCTTCAAACAGGTTGGTTCGCAGGTCGATGGCATGGTTGTTTGGCTTGATTGGGAGGTAAACCAGTGCACGGCTGTCTGCGCCGCTTGATTGCACATGGATGTCGTTGTTGTTCGATTTGTGAGAGACGGAAGAAGCCATTGCTATTAGAGTTGCAGGTTTTGCTTTCTGCAGTTCGTCTTTAGTCTTGGGAGGTTTACGAAGCGTAAAGAAGAAATAGTTGGAGAAGAAGGGTATTTATAGGTCGAGAAAGGGAAACGGTTTTTGAAGAAATAATATATTAAAAGGTAATGATTATGGTGGGAGACGTTTGGCAAAAAGGTGATTTGGTGGAGATCGTATGCCGTCTTGACTGTACCATACCATTAATGTTGGAGGACAAGTGTCATTATGGGGAGGGTGGATGAGTAATGTGAAGGGGTTTATGGGAACAGGTTGTTGGAATGGCAGGCGTGTGTAAGATGACGTTTGGATTATTTGGGATAATTTAAATAATTATCCCAAATAATATCTCTTAAATATTAATCCAAAAAAAATTATACTTAAAAATTCCATCTAATTGTAAGATATATACTAATTACGAAGTTTTGGTCTTCTAAAACCGATGTTGTATTGTTTTTAGTCACAAAAGCTGTAATTTTGTATAATCTTTAAAAAGTTTTCAATTAAAAATGAGTTTTTGGATTAAAATAATTTGGTCATAGAACCAGAGGCGCTCTGGTTGGTCATGACTCTTTGGATGGGGAACCAGAGGTCTCTGGTTGAGAGTGATGAACAAGTTCATCGATGGAATGTTGGTTGGATGAATAATGAGCCTTGGATAGACAAACCAGAGGCTCTGGTTAAGCATGGACAACCCTTTATGTAGGACCGGAGGGGCTCTGGTTGAATGCAAAAGATTTATTAATCATTTATATAGCATTTTTTGGTGTCCAGAGGCTTTGGATAGTAGAACCAGAGGCTCTGGGATGAAAAATGCATATTTATGCAATGAATTTTTTTTTTATGATGAATGAAAAACTCCCCCTCAAATGATGCATGGGGATATGAATTGAGTTTAAAACTCCCCCTAGAACCAATAAGGAGGTTGATTTTGATGACCAGAGGCTCTGGTCTATACAACCAGAGGCTCTGGTTGTGAATGATGATGAAAATCTATATGGAATGTGGTTAAGTATGTGAATTGATATGAAAATGAACGGGTCTTTGAGACCAGAGGTCTCTGGTTCCAAAGACAACAGATCCAGAGGCTTTGGTCTTTAGAACAAGAGGCTCTTGTTGTAAAGGCGATGCAAAGAAATATGAAATTTGATTAGGTGCATGTAAGTATGTGTGAAATGGATGGGCCTTTGAGACTAGAGGGCTCTAGTTCCAAAGACTTTGAATCCAGAGGATCTAGTTGAGAAAAGGGGACTTAGTGAAAAAGTTCACAAAGTTTTGGCTTTGGACCAGAGGGCTCTGGTTCCAAAGGCGATGGAATATGACTTGGTTACATGCATGAATGAATGAGGAAGTCCAAGTTTGAGACCAAAGAGGCTCTGGTCTCAAAGAATTGGAATCCAGAGGCTCTGGTCTATACAACCAGAAGCTCTGGTTTGGAAGGGAATACTTGGTGAAAAAAATACCAAGTATTTGCTTTGGACCAGAGGTCTCTGGTTCCAAAGGCGATGAAAACTTTTAGCCAAAATTTAAGCAAGTGTTTCTAAATGGCTAGAGGCTCTGGTCTTTAGAACCAGAGGCTCTGGTTTAGAGTACTTGGTGTTTATGGCCATTAAGATATTTATCACTTTTAGGAATAGCCATGAGATATTGAGGATCTCTGGTTTCAAACTAATGATTTCCTCTAAGTGGTGAGATTCAGCATACCCATCTTGCTGACTAGGAATAAAAATCTTTTCTCATCAAGAGCTTTTGTGAAAATGTCAGCAAGTTGAATCTCAGTGGGAACAAAATACACCTCTATATTACCTTTTTCAACATTGTCTTTCAGAAAGTGGTACCTTACATCGATGTGTTTGGTCTTGGAATGTTGCACAGGATTTGCAGAGATGGCTATTGCACTTTTGGAGTCACAGAGGATTGGTATTCTTTCATACTAAAATCCATAGTCTTTAAGCTGAGTCTTCATCCAGATAACGCGTGAACAACAACTAGCAACAGCAACATATTCTGCTTCTGCTGTAGAGTTGATAGCTTCCAGACGTACTCTTTCTATCGAGCTTGCAACCTGCATGATCTGCATTTGTGTAGGCTATTAGATCAAAGCCAGAGTTCTTAGGATACCAGAGACCCAATGAAGGAGTTCCCTTAAGGTATCTAAAGATCCTCTTGACCGTAGAGAGATGAGATTCTTTAGGATTGGATTTATAACTTGCATAAAGACATGTAGCAAACATAATGTCTGGTCTACTAACAGTTAGATACAAGAGTGATCCAATCATGCCTCTGTAGGTTGTTACATCTACAGGTTTGCCTGATGGATCAGCAAATAACTTAGCTCCTGTAGCCATAGGTGTTCTCATCGATGATGAATTTGAGAGAGAGTATTTCTTCAGAAGGTCAGTCACATACTTGGACTGATTGATGAAAATCCCTTCTGAAGTTTGTTTTATTTGATGACCAAGGAAGAAACTGAGTTCTCCTATCATACTCATTTCAAATTTACTTTTCATCAGCTCTAAGAATTTTTTGCAATGTTTTGCATTTGTAGAATCAAATATGATGTCATCTACATATATTTAAACAAGTAGTATGTCACCTTTATGCTTCTTGAGAAAGAGGGTTGTATCGATTGTACCTTTTTCGAATCCATTGTTGATGAGAAAGGTGGATAGAGTTTCATACCAGGCCCTGGGTGCTTGCTTCAGCCCATAAAGGGCTTTGTCCAGAAAGTAGACATACTCTGGATGTTTTGGATCTTCAAACCCAAGGGGCTGCTGCATGTATACTTCTTCTTGAAGCTTACCGTTGAGGAAGGCAGACTTGACATCCATCTGATATATCTTAAAGCCTTTGTGTGCTGCATAGGCTGGGAATATCCTGATGGCTTCAAGTCTTGCGACGGGAGCAAATGTCTCATCATAGTCAATCCCTTCTTCCTGGCAGTAGCCCTTGGCAACAAGCCTGGCCTTGTTCCTTATTACTATGCCATCTTCGTCTTTCTTATTTCTTAAGACCCATTTGATTCCTATGGCCGTCTTCCCTTTGGGTAGAGGCATGAGGGACATACTTTATTTCTCTCGAACTAGAGTAGCTCTTCTTGCATTGCGTCTATCCAGTTTGGGTCTTGTAGGGCTTCAAAAATTTTCTTTGGTTCTATCATGCTCAGAAGGTTGGCGAAGAGGCATTCATTGGCTGTTGCAGATCTCGTCTTGACACCAGATGTTGGATCACCAATGATTTGGTGATGTGGATGATCTTTTGTCCCTTTGGTGCTTGATTGAGGTTCTGGAACAACAGGATGCAGTTCTTCATCGGCTAATGGAACTGCTTGCTCCCCCTCAAAGATATCATCTCCAGAGTGAGGCTCTGGGTCTTGTTCTTGATCTAAAAACACAGAAGAAGTAGAAGGTGAAGTAACATGAGTTTCAGTAAGAGTAATACCTTTAGTATTGGAGACTTCATGTTCTTCATCGGTTCTGGAAGTGGGTTTTGCAGTTGGAGCATGTCCAGAAACTACTTCTTCTTCGAAGATGTCTTCAAATAATTGACCTAACTCTGATTCATTGGGTTTGCCAAGTGATGAATCAGAGGCTCTTCGTTGAAGTCCGAGTCCTGAACTGTTGTGTTCAGAAGTCATCGGTGTGGAGTCATCAAAGGACACATTAATGCTGTTGATCCTCTCTCTCAGTGATTTGATGATAATCCCTTTTAATCTATCGATGTAATTTTGTTTCTGTATTTTCAGTTCCAGC
>NC_037540.1:20776203-20795443 GCF_001531365.2 Cynara cardunculus var. scolymus | reverse complement strand
CTTGCTTAAGTAAAAGATCTTTATTTTCTAGCATTATCTTTTCTTGTATTTGCTAAAGATCTGTGTGTAACCAAAGGTTGTTTAGATATGTTTTCTTTACTTTATCTTTCCGCAAACAATCTTGTAAAATCTGTATTGATCTTCTCTATCAATATATATTTTAAATTTGAAAACTTTGTGTTTGTAATCACCCCCCCTTCTACAAACTGTGTCTTATCTTGTAGACCCTTTCGGGACCAACAAATGCTTTCTATGACAATCTTTGTCCTTTTGATGTAGACTCTGTAGGCCTTTGTGGTTTGAGAGTATCCCAGAAAGATCCCTTCATTTGCTTTTTTGTCGAACTTGCCAAGATATTCCCTATCATTGAGTATAAAACATTTGCACCCAAAGACATTAAAATACTTGATATTTGGTCGTCTTTTATTTATGAGCTCATAGGGTGTCTTCTGGTGCCTCTTGTTGATGATAGACCGATTCTGGGTGAAGCAGGCAGTTGAAATAGCTTCAGCCCAGAAGGTGATGGGTAACTTCGATGAAGCGAGCATGGTCCTTGCTGCTTCCACAAGGGTTCTGTTCCTTCGCTCCACCACTCCATTCTGTTGTGGAGTTCTGGCTGCTGAAAAGTTTTATGAAATGCCTTCATTGATGAGGTATTCATCAATTCTGACATTTTTGAATTCAGTTCCATTGTTGCTTCTAACTTTTATGAGTTTTCGTTGTAGAAGGACTTGGAGCCTTTTCATCACCCCAATGAGTAGGTCAGGAACATCTGATTTCTTCTTTATAAACTCAACCCAGGTGCATTTGGAGTATTCATCAACTAGTACTAATATGTACTTCTTTCTAGAGAGGCTTTGGGTAGGTATGGGCCCACAAAGATCAATGTGGATCATGTCCAAGGGCTTGGTGCAGGAGGTTTCTGACTTAGTTTTGTGAGAAGCCTGTTTCAGCTTTCCCATCTCACAGGCTGAGCACAAATGGTCTTTTTCGAAATTGAGGTCAGGTATCCCTTTGACCAGCTTATATTTGGCTAGCTTCCTTAGAACATCAAAGTTAAGATGTGAGAACTTTTGATGCCATATCCAATTTTCATCACTCTTATGAGATACAAGGCAGAAGGTGTCTTGTCCCACAGAGGATTGAAAGTCCAGAAGATAGAGATTTCCTTCTCTCTTTGCCTTGATGATGGTTTGGCCGGGCTGTGTTTCGATGACGCAGAAACCCTTGTGAAATCTGACTTCAAGACCCTTGTCGCAGAACTGACTTATGCTTAGTAAGTTGTGCTTCAAGCCTTCAACATAAGCCACTTTGCTGATGGAGATGTTGCCTTTATGAGAGTGTCGTATCCCTTGATTGTACCCTTGTTGTTGTCTCCAAAAGTGACAGAGCCTCCAGATTTCTCGATGAAGGAGGACAACTGACTTTTGTCACCAGTCATGTGCCTGGAACAACCTAAATCCATATACCATGGTTGCACATGCTGGTCCTGCAAGACAAATTAAGGGGTTTTAGGTACCCATTTCATAATGGGTCCACGTTTGTTAGTGGGAGATACCTCTCTCTTTTCATCGCCCTTATCCTTTGCAGGCTTGTGTTTGTTTGCATTTCCCTTGCCCTTAGACTTGGGCTTTTTCACGTTTTCATTGGTTTTAACTTTATAGCGATAAACGTGTTTGGAGAATATGCAGCTATGTGTCAACATGTGGTTCCTTAGGTTTTGTAAAAGGGCTAAACATTGACAATTATGATTCTTTGGATATGAATATCTAACGTTCTTTTTATTCGATAAAAATGAAGAAGTAAATGCAGGGGATGAAAATCCTGTCTTAGCATCGGTTGTTTTTACAAACTTCCTATCTAGTTTAGATTTTTTATTTGTGAAGGTCTTGGCCTTTACTTCTTTACTCCTGAGGAAGGACTTTTTTTCTTCAGCTGAGTGAGAGGAAAAGTGATGATTAGATTTCTCAGAGGCAGGCCACTTCTGTTTTTGCTCACGAGTAAACTTAACGAACTTAGAAGATGTACTTAGGCCTTGTGAGTTATCGTTAACAGATTTGATATTTTTCAGCTTTCTCTTTCCTTTGTCTGAAGATTTCATCGATGGTGGAACATCAGATTTCATTGAGAGTTTGAAGTTTTGAGGCTTCTTATGCTCAACGATCTTTGGTGATTCACAAACTATCTCTTCTTCAGATTTAGAATCAAGAAAGTCTTTCGCTGATTTCTCGAAATCAGAATTATCATGGATGTTTGTGGGAGGTGTGGGTTCAGAGGTTGATGCTTCAGAGTGATCTGTTGGGGGTTCCATCATTTCTAACTTAGACGAACTTCCGATGTTACTTGGATGGTTCATCGATTCATCAGCTGACGGTTCCTTACTAAGATTTTCCTTTTCATCAACAATTCTTGCTGATGAAATGGGATTGACAACCAGAGACTTTGATTTAACCATAGGATTTCCATTGGTCTCTAATGTGGAGGCATCGTTCCCTTCATCAGAATTCTTACATGTACTACTCTCGTACACCACGTTTTCAAAATCCTATCTCAAAAGGACAGTTTTTCCATCGACTTTAACTCTTTTGAAATTTTCTTTAGGTTTTGGGAAAAAGTCGGGTTTTTGAATGCATCCAAGTTTGAAACTGGATTCAAGGGTGGATTTCTTTGATTCGATGAAGGAGTCCAATTCATTGAATCCAATCACTTGAGTGTCCGTTTGACCGTTTAACTTTTCATATACATTTCGGGCATCCCTGTATTTCTTCATCAGAAATTCATTGGTTTGAAGCTTCTAGTGAAGAACCTCCCTTTCTTTTTGAAAGAAATCTTTGAGAGCTACTGAGTTAAGTCCCTTCGCCTCGGATTCTTTTAAGGCCTTTGCCTTCTTTTCTAAGTCCGTGGTTACTCGCTTGTTTAATTCCAGAAGTTTTTCTTCCTCTGATTTTTTAAGAATGGCGATGCGAGTCTTTTCTTTAATGAGTTCGGTTTTTTCTTCGGTTAGAAGATCAGTCTCTCTTTTGTAGAAACTGACTTCTTTTTCCGCTTTAAGTCTTTCAGATCTTTCAAAATTTAATTTTTCTTTTAATTTCAAGAATTCCTCTGAAAGTTTTATTACCCTTAACTCTAGCTCAGATTGAGCAGAGTTGGTTTCATCGAAAGAATTCTCACATACCTGATCATCAGAATCAGAGGCGGATTCTGCATTGGACTTGGCTATCAGACAGATGAGTGTCTTGTCTTCTTTATCGGATGAAGAATCAGATACCCATTTTTCTTTTTCATCCATCAGGCTTCGCTCTATTGGATTGTATTTATATTTATTCTTGTAGTAATCAACATCCTTCACCAGTCGTCCTTTGCACTCTTTGGAAAAATGACCGATTTTTCCGCACCTATAGCAGCGAAGGTCATTCTTCCTACCGTCTCGATCATTTCTTCTCCTCTCTTCTGTATGCTCTATCTTCTCTTCCATCTCTTTTGTCTTCCCTCTGATAGAATTTTGATGGCTTCTTTTCATAGGATGACTGATACTTCTCCCTTTTGAAGTCTGTTCGTTCATAGGGTTTTTTGATGAACTTCTTCTGGAACTGTTTTGTGATCAAGGCCAGAGACTTGGCAAAGGCTTTTATATCATCATCTGATTCGGATGTCTCGTCCTCAGATTCTGATTCTACTACCAGTGCTTTCTTTCCTTTCTTCTTGTGGTCTCTAGTGGAGGTCCTTGAMACATCCTTTTCTTCAGCAGCAAGAGCAAGGAGTCCACCAATGGATACTTTCTTCTTCATGATATCTTGCTCTTGTGCATCAAGCGTTCCATACAAGTCATGAAGTGACCAGCCGTCTAAGTCCTGATTTGCTTGGAGAGACATCGACAGCTGTGTCCACTCATCGCCGAGACTTTTAAGGAATAAAACATTATTTTCTTCCTTTGTCCTGGAGATGTCGTTTCGACGACATTGATTAATCAATGTGTTGAAACGATCGTATGTCGTCAGAATCGGTTCATCAGGAAGAGCCTTGAAGTTGGTGTATTCGTTGAGACATTAGGCTCTACGATTCTTCTTCGTTTTTGCTCCTCCTTCTAATTGGCTCGCCAATTCATCCCATAATTCCTTTGTTGTGGAGCATGCGTTGAGGGATTGGAAGATTTCATTGGGAATGGCCATGATGATTAATCTCTTGGCCTTCTTATCAGTCTACACGCGCTCTATATCGTCTTCATCCTAATTCTTCTCATCCTTGGGCATGTAGTAGGCATGAATTTCTACTGTGGTGCTTGTTCCTGGGACTTGGAATAAGAGTCTGTGGAATGTAGGGACCCTCCATGACAGATTTCAGAAGATTTATGTCCATCCCTTCCAGAAAGTTTACCATCCATATCCTCCATTGTGGATACTCTTCTCTTTGAAGAGTTGGAGGTTTGGTGAGGGNCAGAAGATTTATGTCCATCCCTTCCAGAAAGTTTACCATCCATATCCTCCATTGTGGATACTCTTCTCTTTGAAGAGTTGGAGGTTTGGTGAGGGAACCAACACTGTAAACGGAATTCCAGTTGGCTATTCAAGCTTTGGAAGAGAAAACTTTACGTTTTAGAGAAGATATTTTATGAATTTTTATGAATGAAAAATGCGAATTGAGAGATTTTAATGATCGTTTTGATTGGAAAAACAATCAATTGGCTCTGATACCAATTCTTAAACCCAGATTTCACAGTAGAGTAATGTAAAGGAATTTAAAAAGAGATTTGTAGAAGAAGATGAATAGAAATCGGCCACCGCTTTCTTTATTGAATGGAAAATACAATCTCTCAAAAACCCTAATCGACTCTCATATGATGTGTTTGAATCTGTGTGTTACAAAGTATTGATAATTCATCTCTCTTCTATTCTATGCCTGTATCACTTCTTATATAGGCGATATTTACATGATAACTAAATCCTATAAACAAGGAAATAATCATTATCAAAAATGGGATCAGCATCATCCTTCAAGATTCTGAAGATAGTCGTCCAGAGGATAGACCAACCAGAGGTTACACCAACCAGAGGATAGACCAACCAGAGGTTAGACCAACCAGAGGTTAGACCAACCAGAGGATAGACCAACCACAGGATAGATCAACCAGAGGATAGACGTTTTAAGCTCAGCAGCATCTTCAGATCTTCCATCCTTAGCCCCGAYTTCTTAATAAAACTTTTTAGAATAATTAGGATCAATTTGATCCTAACAACCTGTTTAAAGATTATGATTGATTAAGAACTACGAACGAGGTTCACTCTGACAGAAAGGTCTGCAGCCTGTCATTGGATGAAATAGTTCATATGAATTTCAGGGGATATAAGAATGGTCGTTGTGTGTGACAGATAGCTATTGCTATAAACAGGGGATTGATGGATGTAATAAGGATGGTCGTTGTGTGTATGCATGGTATAACTATTGCTATTATATCTTCTAAGATTACAAATTGAAGTTCTCACTTCTTTGTGATTTGAGGATTCAGAGATGTTGTTCTTATTGGAAATAATAGTATTGAGGTTATGGTTACGAGAAAATATGAATTATGGTCATTAATTTTGGATAAAAGTATTTTGGAACAGAATGATCATTTTTATGAGGAACCAGAAGAGCTCTAGTTGGTCTTCACTATTGGACCAGAGGGTTCTGGTTATTTGATTTAAGAAGTATGCTTGTTCTTAATAAACTAATTGGACCAGAGGCTCTGTATCTATTGATAAGAGCTTCTGTGTCAAAATCATATTTTTAAGAAAAAGACTTTTATACTTAGTATTTTCTACTAAAAATAGACCAAAGGGGCTCTGATCGACTCACACGTTGAACCAGAGACTCTGGTTGGTCATAACAATTGAACCAGAAGCTCTGGTTAGTACAACCAGAGGCTCTGGTCGAGTAAGAACTCTGTATAAATATTCTTTTTATGAAAAAGGCTATCTTATTGGTTAGAAGCTTAACCAAGAAACGTTATAAGAAATTATATGAGCCAAAAGCTCTGGTTAGTACAACCAGAGGCTCTGGTCAAGGAACTAGAAGCTTCATTAAGGAGACTAGATGGGCTATGCTCCTGTTTATTGAAAAATATTCCAAAGTCTGGTTTTGGAACCAGAGGCCCGATGTACCAAAACAGAATATGATTTTCAGCTTTCACTATATAGAATAAATTATTTTGAAATAAATATTTTGGTGATCTTCACCCTGCATTACGTAAAAAGGGAACTTCACTAGACATTCACGTCTAACCCTCATTTTGTGTTTTCAAATTTGTGTGGGTTTAGGGTTTAGGGAAAGTATAGATGCTAGATGCTAGGATACAGATGTGGGTTTAGGGTTTAGTTACGTGAGTATAGATGCTAGGATACAAGAGAATGTACTTTTGAAATTTTTGAGCTATGTAATTTACATTATAGACTCTTGTATTATGGACCTAAGTGAGAAAACATGTATTCTATATATATGAAATATGTGTTATATGCAATGTATGGATTTGGGGGTTTTATAGAGATGGTATCAGAGCCTAAGTTTAAGGGATTTAGGTATTCACATGCATGATGTCTAGACTTAAACTGTTTAATTGCATATTAGGGTCCCAGACATAGTTAGCACCATTGGAATAAATATGATAAGTTAAGAGATCAGTGTGTAAGGTATTTTCGGATTACATCTGGCCAATGTAATTTTGAATTTACAGGTATATTACTGAGCTTGGATACTTTATTATATTTGGGAATGTGAAAGTATGTTAACTAACTTTGAAATCTACAGATGACAAGTAGATCTAAAAGGTCAGAAAGGATCACCCGCCCCAACCCCACTAATGAAGAAAATGAATCTTATGTTCTTGCTCCTATTAGACCTCTTAGGGTAGAGGCAGAGGCAAAGGAGGGGGCAGAGGCAGAGGTTAGGGCAGAGGGTAAACCAGAGGCAGAGCTAGTCAACCAGAAAATAATGCAGATCAAGCATAATCTAATTCTAAAAAAATGAATCAAGAACAGATACCACAACCAGAATATGCGACCAGAGATATGCTTGCTGAAGAAATAGGAAAGCTAAGAGAAACCTTGACTTTCATTATGGGGATTCCTGCCAGGATCGAGACTGGCAGAGTTGAAATTAATCCAGCAATTCCAGTTATCAATAATCGGGAAGGAGATATAAAGATGTTCTTAACCTACAAACCACCACCTTTCTCAAGAGACAGAGATCCAGTTAAAGCCATGTGTTAGATCAAAGAGATAGAGTCTGTATTCAACACTATTCGATGTGCAGAATCAGATAAAGTCATATTTGCAGTTTCTGTTTTGAAGTCGAATGCCTTGTTTTGGTGGGAGGTAGAATCATTGACCAAAACAGATATTCTACAAACTATGACATGGGCAGAGTTTGTGAATAGATTCAAAGACCAATTTTGTCCTAAAACAGCGGTCAGACAGATGGAAGAAGATTTCTTAAAACTAGAACAGAGCTCTAGGTCGGTCAGAGAGTACAAGGACAAATTCATAGAATATTCAAGGTTTACTGAGCATTACATCTCAACAGAGGCTAGAAAAGTAGAACGATATATTTGGGGTCTAAAACCATCCATCAGGGAATTTGTTATAGCAATGAATCCTGCTACCTTTCCAATGGCAGTAGATGCAGCAGAGATCACCGGGAGGAATAAGAATAGAAGTGAAGAAGGGAAACAGATGGAGAAAAGAAAATGGGAAGGATCTTCAGCCAGTTATCGAGGATCAAAAACTGAAAAGTTTAATAACAAGGCAATGCAGAGACCAATGGAAAGAGCCTGTCCCCGATGTCGACAGTATCACCGAGGAGAATGCCGAACAGAACCTATAAAATGTTTTAACTATGGTGAAGTTGGGCATACTTCGAATTTCTGTCGACAAATGTTTTCATTGTAATTCCCCATATCATTTCAAGAATAATTGCCCGCAATTGAAAGCTTCGCATCTCACTATGGGAAGTAATACCTCGACTGGCCATGGGAGACCAAGTATGGGCAGAGGATCGGGTGGGAAGTGGGGTCGATCTTTTCAAATGACCAAACATGAAATAGAAATTACACCCGATGTAGTAACAGGTACATTTTTCGTGAACTCCTTACATGCTAAAGTGTTATTTGACTTGAGTGCAAACTTCTCGTTCGTATCCCCCATCATTTGCTTTATGTGCTCGTATGAATTTTGTGCCACTTGACGATAAGTTAGTAGTTGATACCGCTAACGATGTGGATTATGTGTTCAAAAACTGCACTATCATAATTGAGGAATGTGAGCTACCCATCAGATTATTTCCCATGCCTATGAAAGAGTTTGACATAGTAGTGGGAATGGATTGGTTAGCCGAGAACCAAGCTAGTATTATTTGTGATAAGAAGATGATTAGAATAATATTACCAAACAGAAGGACAGTCAATATTCATAGTGATAATCAAAGCCATTCACACGGATTTTTATCAGTAATGAAGGCTATAAGATGCATGCAGAAAAGGTGTCAAGGATTTTTAATCTATGTAATCAATGCCAAAAAGGAAAAAGAGGATCAGAGATTGATTCCAGTAGTCAGCGAATTTCCAGAGGTATTTCCAGAGGTATTCCCAGAGGATTTGTCTGGTCTTCCACCAGATAGAGCTATAGAATTCAGAATTGACCTCTTACCCGGGGCAATGCATGTAGCCAAAGCACCATACAGATTAGCCCCACCAGAGCTGAAAGAATTAGTCACACAGTTAAAAGATTTGCTCGATAAAGACTTTATCAAACCAAATACATCACCTTGGGGAGCTCCAGTCCTGTTTGTCAAGAAGAAAGATGGATCTATGCGAATGTGCATAGATTACCGAGAACTCAACAAATTAACAATCAAAAATAGATATCCATTACCCAGGATAGATGATCTTTTTGATCAGTTAGTAGGGGCTAGCTACTTTTCCAAGATTGATCTGCGATCTAGATACCATCAACTAAAGGTAAGAAATGAAGACATTCCTAAGACTGCGTTCAGGACAAGGTACGGGCATCATGAATTTTTGGTTATGCCTTTTGGATTAACCAATGCACTCGCAGCCTTCATGGACTTAATGAACAGAGTATGTCGAGAATATCTTGATAAGTTTGTGATTGTGTTCATTGACGACATTCTGATTTACTCAAAGACAAAGGAAGAACATGCAGAGCACCTCTGTCTGGTCATGAGTCTCTTAAAGAAAGAAAGGTTATATGCTAAGTTGACAAAATGTGAGTTCTGGTTGCAAGAAGTTCAGTTTTTAGGGCACGTGATATCAGAAAAAGGGATACAAGTAGACCCAGCAAAAATTGAAGCGGTTGTAAAGTGGGAAGCACCAAAATCCCCGTCTGAAGTCCGAAGCTTTTTGGGATTGGCAGGTTATTACCGTAAGTTCATACAGAACTTTTCAATAATAGTCGTACCATTAACCAAGTTACTCGAAAAAATGTTAAGTTCCAATAGGAGGCAGAGCAGCAGAAAGCTTTTCAGTTATTAAAGGATAATCTTTGCAGCGCCCCAATTCTATCTCTGCCCGATGGAACAGAAGATTTCATAGTATATAGCGATGCATCGAAGTTGGGATTGGGTTGTGTATTAATGCAGAAAGAAAAAGTCATATCTTATGCATCTCGCCAACTAAAGGATCATGAAAAACAATACCCCACCCATGACATGGAACTAGCAGCCGTAGTCTTTGCACTAAAGATATGGAGGCATTATCTTTTAGGAACCAAAATGCCAAATATTTACAGATCACAAAAGCTTACAACACTTGTTCAACCAAAATGATCTGAATATGAGGCAGAGGCGATGGATTGAACTCGTTAACGACTACAATTGTGAGCTTCTCTACCACCTAGGTGAGGCAAACGTGGTGGCTGATGCTTTGAGCCGAAAGGAAAGAAGTGGCACAATCAGAGCAATGAAAATCTGCTTAACTCCAGACCTTCACCAAGAGATTTTGAAAAACCTGATGAAGCTGTTAAAGAAGAGAACCAGAAATCTGAAAAGGTGGGAAAAATGATTTCTACCATGGAAACCAACAATGAAGGAATTTTATGCTTCCAAGGCCGGATTTGGGTACCAATTTACGGGAAACTATTCTAAATGAAAGCCACAAGTTGTGTTACTCAGTACATCCAGGTACCAACAAAATGTATAAAGATTTGAAGGTATTTTATTGGTGGCCAGGTCTCAAGAAAGACATAGCAAGGTATGTGGATCGATACTTAACTTGCTTACAAGTTAAAATTAAACATCAGAGACCCTATGGAAACGTACAATCATTAGAAATACCAGTCTGGAAATGGGATCACATTATAATGGACTTCATCATGAAATTACCCCGAACACCAAAAGGATACGATGCGATATGGGCAATAGTGGACCGCCTATCAAAATCTGCACATTTCCTATCAATGAAAGAGACTTATTCATTGGAAAGATTGGCTCAATTATACATCAAGGAAATTGTGACTAGGCATGATGTTTCATTGTCCATTATTTCTGACTGCGGCAATCGTTTTACTTCAAAATTCTGGGAAAGTCTACAAAGAGCTTTGGGATCCCAAATCAAATTAAGTACAACTTATCATCCACAAACGGATGAACAAAGTGAAAGAACCATCCAGACTCTCGAGGATATGTTGAGATCTTGTTTCATCGACTTTGGGGGATCATGGAAGGAACATTTACCATTGATAGAATTTTCCTACAATAACAGTTATCACTCCAGCATTCAAGCGGCACCTTATGAAGTCTTGTATGGAAGAAATGCCGAACGCCGTTGTGTTGGAATGAGGTAGGTGAAAAGCAATTAACAAGTCCTGAAATTGTGCAAACAACATCTGAAAAGATTGAATAGATTCAGGCAAGAATCAAGACTGCCCAAGATCGACAGAAAAGTTATGCTGACAAACGAAGAAAACCGATTGAGTTCAACATAGGTGACCTTGTGATGTTAAAGGTATCTCCATGGAAGGGTGTTATGAGATTCGGGAAGAAAGGAAAGCTCAGTCTAAGGTATATTGGACCATTCAGAATCTGCAAACGAGTTGGGCCAGTAGCTTATAAATTGGAACTACCAGAAGAACTCAGTTAAATTCACAGTACCTTTCACGTATCGAATCCACGCAAATGTTTGGCAGACCCAAATCTAGCTATACCACTTCCCGAGATCAAACTTAACAACAAGTTGAATTTCATCGAAATACCAGAAGCAGTGACTGACAGAAAGACCAATGTATTGAGAAACAAAGAGATCAGTCTGGTAAGAGTTCAGTGGCATTTTCATAAGGGATCAGAAGCAACATGGGAGCTAGAATCTGATATGAAAACCCAATATCCTTGGTTATTTGACTGAATTCTAGGACGGAATTCTTTTAAGGGGGAGATAATGTTATAATCGGGTTTTCTACAAACATGGGTCAAGGTAACCTTATGTGTTTATTATATTAATTATGTGATAGCATGCATAATTATGATAATACTTGCATGGGTTATGTGTGCATGTGTGGTAATATGACATTTTGCATACATGTGGAAACAATACACAAGTATAGGCGGTTATATGTTAGAATATCATTATTATATATATTTCAACCACAAAACTTCATGGTTAAGAAAGAATGATTTTAAAATCATTATCTTCCTCCGCCTATGAATATTATATTGATAAAAGATTTCACCGCCTTGTTGAAATCATATATATAAAAGAAAAAGATAAGATGCTATCTTATCATTTTAGAAAAAGAAGTCAGCTTTGAGAAAGAAGAGTTTGAGGCAGTGAAGAACATTTATTGAGGAAAAACTACTGTGTTGAAAAGTTCTTGAAGAATCTATGTTATTAAGGTGAGTTTTTGAACTACTGCTGTTTGCAAACTATAAGTTTTAATTTGCTGTTTGATTTTATAAACTATTGGTTACGGATAAATTGAGATTATAAAGAACATGGTGAAACTGTTTCTAAACAGTTTTAAAAAGAAATATTTTATGATTTAGAGAATGGAATATGTTTTGAAAAGATTAAGCAGAAACTGTTCTTTAGAAACAGTTTTGAAACAATACCCTGTTTGGGAAGAACTAGATGAGTTGAGCAATCATATATAAAACAGAGTGTTCTTATAATTTGGAAGGTTTGAATATAAACCTGTTTTAAGATTATGATTGATTAAAAACTATGAACGAGGTTCACTCTGACAGAAAGGTCTGCAGCCTGTCATTGGATGAAATAGTTCATATGAATTTTAGGGGAAATAAGGATGGTCGTTGTGTGTGATAGATAACTATTGCTATAAACAGGGGATTGATGGATGTAATAAGGATGGTCGTTGTGTGTGTGCATGGTATAACTATTGCTATTATATCTTCTAATATTACAACAGATTGGAGTTCTCACGTCTTTGTGATTTGAGGATTCAGAGATATTGTTCTTATTGGAAATAATAGTATTGATGTTATGGTTACGCGAAAATATGAATTATGGTCATTAATTTTGGATAAAAGTATTTTGGAACAGAATGATCATTTTTATGAGGAACCAGAGGAGCTTTGGTTGGTCATCACTATTGGACCAGAGGGTTCTGGTTATTTGATTTAAGAAGTATGCTTGTTCTTAATAAACTAATTGGACGAGAGGCTCTGTATCTATTGATAAGACCTTCTGTGTCAAAATCATATTTTTAAGAAAAAGACTTTTATACTTAGTATTTTCTACTAAAAATAGACCAGAAGGGCTCTGATCGACTCAAACGTTGAACCAGAGTCTCTGGTTGGTCATAACAATTGAACCAGAGGCTCTGGTCGAGTAAGAACTCTGTATAAATATTATTTTTATGAAAAAGGCTATCTTATTGGTTAGATGCTTAACCAAGAAGCATTATAAGAAATTATATGAGCCAGAAGCTCTGGTTAGTACAACCAAAGGCTCTGGTCGAGGAACCAGAAGCTTCAGTAAGGAGACCAAAGGGGCTCTGGTCCTGTTTATTGAAAAATATTCCAAAGTCTGGTTTTGGAACCAAAGGCCCGATGTACCAAAATAGAATATGATTTTCAGCTTTCACTATATAGAAGAAATTATTTTGAAATAAATGTTTTGGTGATCTTCACCCTGCATTACGTAAAAAGGGAACCTCACTAGACATTCACGTCTAACCCTCATTTTGTGTTTTCAAAATATGTGTGCAGGTAATGAGAATAAGGGAAAGAGCATTATGTGAATTACTTCCCTATGTGTTTAGCTACGTAAAGATCTTGATTAGTTATATTTTTTAGTATAGATGCTAGGATACAAGAGAATGTACTTTTGAAATTTTTGAGTTATGTAATTTACATTATAGACTCTTGTGTTATGGACCTAAGTGGGAAAACATGTATTCTATATATATGAAATATGTGTTATATGCAATGTATGGATTTGGAAGTGTTACAGGTTTTTATATAACATTCATACCATTCTCGACTAATTTTCATTTCCTACAAAAACCTAATTCTATATATACATCTATCCATCCATCCATCCATCCTTACCTACCTACCTATCTACCTACCTACATACATACATAGAGAGAGAGAGAGAGAGTTAGGTTCACGGGAAAACCATAAAAAATGAAAAACTAAGAAACATTCAAATCACCATTCATCTATACACTATGCACTTGTGCATACATGCATACAAGTAATTTCTCCGGTATGCACATGTTCATGATATGCACCGTGCACTAAAACCATGAAACATCTTCAATTACTCGTAGATACATATGCATACCATACAGATGAATTATTATTAAGGCGTTTCTCTCGGTTTTTCATTTTTAGGAAGGTTTTCCTGTGAACCTCACTATATATACACACATACATGCATACAAATGTAATCAAATAGACATGTACATATTATACATACCTTCATATATGCATTTGAATACTTGTATATAATTTGTCAGCCCAAAGATAACATTTGAATACTTGTATATAATTTGTTTATAGTATTTGGTTTATAAAATACATAGTTTAGTTGATTGATTTGCATTGTGATTTGTTATCCTTTTTTTTTCAAAAACAAGTTATAGATGGATGGAAATGTTAGCTGTCAATACATATACATATATATATAGAGAGAGAGAGAGAGAGGTGTCCTTCAAGGGAGAACTAGCTAGTTTGTGGTAACTGTGAGATCCAATCTCAACCACAAATCAATAGATAAATTAGGAAATTTATAATTTTGGTAATTTTGAATTAAAATTTTAATGCAAGGACATTTTAGGTATTTTCTCTCCTCTCTCCTTTCTTCTCTCTCCGTCCTCCGGTGATACCACTGTGATATCTAAAAATATTGACTCTATTAAACAAAAGACACAGTGTAATACCCAAACACATATAAGATGCATTGTGATACTACTGTGTTACATTTCCGATCGACCACACAAACGACCTCAGTGTGATACCCAAGCACATATAAGATGCATTGTGATACCACTGTGTTACATCTCTGATCGACCACACAAACGATCTCAGTGTGATATTCAAGCACATATAAGATGCATTGTGATACCACTGTGGTATCACCGGAGGACGAAGGCCGGGGGACGGAGAGAGAATAGAGGGGAGAGAAGAGAAAATACATAAAAGATCCTTGCATTAAAATTTTAATTCAAAATTATAAATTTCCTAATTTATCTATTGATTTGTGGTTAGGATTGGACCTCACGGTTACCACAAACTAATTAGTTATCATTTGATTTGGCCCATATATATATATATATATATATATATATATTAACCATGTTTTATTTTCATATAATCGTATGATAAGTATTGCCGAGGCCATGATCAAGAAATAAGAGTCGGGCATCAGTGCCCATCCAGTTGGTGATATATATATATATATATATATATGTAAGCGGTGTGAAGTGGGAAAGAAGGGAGAGGATCTTCGACATGGTGTACGTGTAGGGATCCGAACATTGTGCTGATGGGTTCAACATGCACATCGAGTATTGGTAGATTGTATGCTAGCTCTAATTTAGACAAGTTTAGCTTATTCTTCTTTATTTTCTTAATTGACTGAAACATAAGTCATGTTACTTATTGTGCATTTAATATGTGTACTTGTGAGAAATCCATCGTTAATGACCTATCAGTAATCGTTACTAATGCCTGCTTTTAACAAGTGTAGAATCACGTCTACAATGCATTACTAGCGGTATATTTAACCCAACATGCGACCCATGGTTTTTCCGAACCGAAATCCATTGGAATGATGATACCATGTTGTTTATTTATGTGTTGCTGCAAGATTGTTCTATGAAATTAACCTACAAATTTGACTATAAAGAGACTTCATAACCCAAGTATTTATGAGCAAAAGAATTCAAACTCCTTCTTTACTAAGAATGGTCTCCAAGTTAATACCATAATTAATGTGATACCAAATATTTTGTGTTCAATAGTGGCAATTAAGCACTACTATAATACCAAACCATACAAGGACCAATTTGTTATGGTTCATAGACCACTCGATTAAAGGACTTCATTTTGAAGGACTTTTCCATCAATATAAAAAATTTCATATGTATATTTTAATATATAATTTGATTAATTTCTTTTTTTCTTAATATTTTTTACTTTTAAACTTATCATGAGGTATGATTATATGTGGTTGGTTATGTCATTAATTCATTATATATGTTTTTGAAATTTAAGGTTTATTTGTTTGTTTTATAAATTAAAACTCATTTTTTTTCTTTTCATTTGTAAAATACATAATTATTTTAAACGGGTACCCAACGGGTTCTCCATATCCGTCGACGATTTTCCTCCAAACACATTGTGGATTATGAGAGGCGGGGTCGAGAACGGGGGACATAAAACAGGGTCGGGGTCAAGGTTAGGGGTCCATTCTCTACGCATTACCTGCCATGTTTGGCCGTTTCTATCTCGAACATAAAACGAGAGGGATTAAAAAAGTTCTTTTTACCAAAACAAACCAAGTCTACCTCTTAAGAAAAACTTTTTAATCCAATGTAAAAAGGTCATTTTAAATAATAGGAGAAAACAGTAAAAAGAAACCTTTGAATAGCTTTACTATTGGAGATGCTCTAAGTATCGACCTGTCAATGGTTAAACAACCAAATTATCAAAAAATCGTCTTAAAAAACGATTATTTTATCATCTATAGATCAACATTACTTAAAAATAAAAACGTCATGATGCCGGATTTCAGTTAGAAAAAGTTATAGGCATAACAAAGGGTCCATACGTTTTGCGTCATATCATAACCGTTTGTTTTTTTTAACAATTTTATCCTCTCTTTTTCCACGAAACAATTATGAAAAAAAAAAAAAAAACTATACATAGCATTATCCTTCACCCAATTCAACTATAAATAGGAAGAGGTTGCCATTGCTCTCCTGAGAAGCAGAAATGATGAGAAGGCTATTGCCTATACTCGCAGTGGTGTTGGTTTTCGTGGCTGTGGTGGGTGGTTCAACCCACACAACGGAAGTAAGCCGGAAAAGCTTTCCGAAAGGGTTTGTGTTCGGAACGGCCACATCGGCTTATCAGGTGGAAGGCATGGCTCTTAAAGATGGAAGAGGACCAAGCATTTGGGATCAGTTCATCAAGACTCCTGGTAACTAATCCTCTTTCTCACAATTCCTTACCACCATTTGATGTTGCATACATTCTACTTTAATTAATATCGAGTGATTTTGGATTTTCTTCTCAAATGTCATCGGTTGAAATCTTTTTAAGGTTACTGATATTTATTTGGCAGTTAACTTTTAAAGCCTTATCGGATTAGTCGAATTGTAGGTAACACTGATTAACCAAACACAATATAACTCAAAAATATTCTGAATTTATCTTGATCTGGAGGGGTCACCCCCTCCCTATCAAAAAAAAAAAATATTCTGAATTTGGAACGTAATTTCATTTTTACTTTAAAAAATGGTCAAAATCGAATATATTCTTACAAATATAAAAAATTTAATGTTATTTAAAAAATCAAATATATCCTTACAAACACATGGGTCAAAATTTGGAAACATTGTTAGGTGAGAATTGAAATGAGTATTTTATTTACTATTTTTTTAATAAATGCCGTCTTCATTTGTATAAATTTCATTATAAAATATAGACTGAATCATGAATTTAGGGTTCCTTTACCTAAATGTTTATCCGGTAAGTGCTTATTAATGGAAATTAACACTATAATTTATTTTGATGCGTAAGATTTTAGTACATCAAAACATATCGAATGCAATAATTTACTGGGTAAAGCTTATCTGGGTAAGAGTCGTCATTCTCACTTACCGGGTAAAACTCTTCATCTTTCTCATCGCTCTTACCCGGGTAAGATTCTTGGCCATTCGAGGAAATTTATTCGATAAGCACTTACCAAATAAATGTTTAGTAAACAACCCATTAATCCGTGTTTTTTTTTGATATATTGTTTAACTACGCTTTTTATGGTATGTTCGTTGTAGATATGGTTCTTTTGGTATTCAATTTGTTTTAGTTATCGTCTTTTTCATTAATGTCTTTGTTAAATCAAGAATCATTTGTTTTTTTTTTTATTCTTTTGTCTTTTTCCTATGAAAAAAGTAAAAACAATATTTTTTCAGCATACACACATACATATATATATATATATATATAATATGATATCAAAATAAATAAAAGGAGATATTATTTTATGAATAGATTTGTTTAAACTAAAAAATTAATTGTATTAAATACGGTTGAGTTTTATTGTTTTAGTATTTTTTTTATTTGGGTATGAAAACATAGTTGAAGTTTATACATAGATTTGTTCAATTTTAAGTTTCAAAAATAATAGTAACATATCAAATTATACAGTAACACTCTTTTTATTTATTTTGATATCATTACATATATATTGGTGTGCGTGCACACACACACACATATATATATATATATATATGGGTATAAAAATATTGTTTTTATTTTTTATATAGGAAAATAGACAAAATTTAGGCAAAAGGGTTATAATAGTTCTTGACTTGACGGAGTTAACGGAGGTGGTAGTTAGAGGGACGAGGTCAAGATAAATTGAATACCACAAGGATCAAATCCACAATAAATATATTATATGAAACCTAATTAAGAGAAAAGTTCAAAAAACAGGGACCAAATCCCCAATTCACTCTAAATATATTTATTAATGCATAGTTTCTTAAATTTGAGTTTACGACTTATTATTGTACATGCACAACTCTTATAGTTTTTTGTGCATTTGAATTATACAAAACCAACTGATAGACATCTTTATATACAAGACAGCCGCCAAGACTTACTAATACAGCACAGTTTCCTAACATTTCGAATTCCCTCTTTTAATAAGAAATTGCATAAATATCTTGTTGTCGGTTCACAATGAAGTATTACACCTCATTACATTGCATCAGTATATAACTGGTACTAAAAAAAATAAACAACTCACATTTATTTATTTATATAGGACTTGAACCAAATAATGCTACTGGAGAAGTCACGGTGGATCAGTATCATCGATACAAGGTGATTTATCTTTATATATCTTTTTGAGCAAAATGTGTTTTTTAACTGTTATACTCGCAATATTCTTACAAATTGACCAATTGGATTTATAAAATGTAACAAAATTAAGAAATCTGAATTAAATAAAATCACCAAGTTTCGTATTTTGCATTGTTTTTTTAAATAACAATAATAAGAATAAATAAAGTGGCGTTATTTTTTAAGAGATGCTAAAGTCTGATTTTACTTTTGATTTATAAGAGGTGGTCCTGAAGTCTGAAATTTGTATCAGTAAGATTATTTACGTCTGAAGTCTGAAATCTGAATCGCCCAAATTAGTACAAAAATATAAAAGATAGATATTTTTTTTTATAAAAGTATAAAAGATAAATAGTTTCTGCTAACAAATCTCTTCTAGCCCCAAAAATATGAACCATTTGATAGAGGACGCATTAAGATTAGGAGGTATTAAGGGATACATTTACCACTTAAAATTTCAGATGACATTTAGAGCTTTTAAGCTCTTATTTTAAAAATAAAACAAATGCTCTTAATACACAAACGTCTAAACGAATCAGACTTCATATATATTAAAAAGATAATCTATACTATCTTATAAAGCATTTGGCTAAAACTCTTAAAAACTTTTAAACTCGTTCATCCCTAAACGATTTCATCCTTATCCGATTTCATCCCATAT
>NC_037540.1:20749354-20774153 GCF_001531365.2 Cynara cardunculus var. scolymus | reverse complement strand
TTATATTATTAAACCAAATATAAATTACTTCGTTATTGTACATAAATTAAATTATAAAAAAATTGAATTAAAAAATTACACAAAAAAATAAGGAATTTCAAATAGTTAATTTGATACTAATATTGATATATTTTTGTCAAATTTTTATGATATCTTCAAACATATATTTTATTCAAAAATAAAAACAGTATTGCTTTCTTAAAATCACATAAAGTCATATTATAACATCGACTGAAATAAAGAATAAAATAAAATATTGAAATCACGATGTATCTCACTGCATTGCACGAATACGCTTCTAGTTTAAAAAAAACAAACACGTCCTATACTTGTCACTCACTTATCGTATTTATATTTTTATTCGTAAATGACCATAAAAATCGTCTAATTCTTTTTAGTATTTTAATAATATTATATTTCAATATATATATATATATATATATATATATATATAATAACTAATTTAACAGTAAACTAAAAATTTGATACTTGTGGTTTTCATTCGCCTCTTTCTCTAACAGTTGTTTAAAAAATCCATTAAATTATAGATATTTTCATTTTTTTTATCAATTTTGTGTCTTTTACCTAATAGAAATTGATTTTACAATTTTGGTTTATAAGATTTTTGATTGAATAAAAGACAAGAATCGATAAAAAAGACCAAAATATCCCCTTATTTAATAAAACTTTTTAATAGTTATTAGAGTAGAGACCAATATTTAAACTTATAAAAATAAAAAATGTTATTTTTACAAATTATAGGAACCAAATTTGTATTTTTAGTCTTGATTTAATTTATGAAATGGAAAAGTTTGAGCATTTATAAAAAGGGGTTGATATCCCCACCCCCTTACGTCACTTATACACCCTCTCCCTCTCACATTCAACCCTTCCTCACATTCAATCAATTTGTTTAATATTATAATTTTTAAATTACACTTTATACCCTTGTAATTATTTAATTAATTTATTTTACACCTTTTACTTTTAAGTTTTTCATTTTGCACCTTTATTAAATTAACATACATAATCATATATCAACTACAACATGTTTAAAAAATATATTTTTATTTTAACAAGTGAATTAATATATGTAGTTATAATATAGATAAAAAACCTGGAGGATATAATAGGAAAGTATTTAAAAAGTTAAAAGGTTAAAACTAAAAATATTAAAAGGTTAAAATTGAAAAATAAAATAAATAAATTTTAATTATTTTATTATTTCATATAAGTGGGGGTATAAAAAGAGTAGGGTGAAAGAAGTAGCAGGGGGTGGGGTTAGAATACCCCTATAAAAATGGTCCAAATTTGCCAACCCGTGAGCATGTGACAGTCGCATTGGCCACCGAGTCGTGGGGAGAGGGACCCACTTACTTTTGTTTTGTCTTCATGTTTGGCTGGCATCGCATCTCCGATTATTATTAAAAAAAACATCCATTAAAGTGACATAAAATGGGAAAAATTAATTAAAATAACAATTTTTAATAATGGATTTTACTTTTTTTTTTAAATTTATAAAAATAGTCATAGATCCTTCATTTGCAAGGGTATCAAAGTGTAAAAATTAAGTTTTTGAACCAGAATTATAATTACAGCGACCAAATATGTAAATTAGTTGATAGGTTTGCAAAAATATGTCCGCAATTGAAGATGTGTTTTTCCATGTTTACATATTTGGTTTCTGTAATTGCGGACCTGGTTTAGAAACTTCATTTTTTTCCTTACATTTTGACCGTTCCACAAATTACAGATTTGTCAATTACAGACCTATAGCTATTTTATAATTTTAAAAAAGAAACGACTAAAATAAAAGCATCTGATCAAAAGAGCTATTTTAATTAATTTCTTTGCAAACCCTGATTTATCTTTAACAATCAACAATACATTTTCAATAACGAACAAAATATCTTTAAGAATATATTTTTACATGAAAATTGTTAATAAAAAATATATAAAATAAATAGTATTTTGTTGAACTCTATTGAAGTAATAATGTAAAAATGGTAAATCCATGCGTGAAAGAGTGTTGTTATATGCATATTTATTTATATTAAGATTAGATTAAATCATTTATTAAAACGTAAAAAGTAATTAATGGTATTTGATGTATGTGATGAGAAAATTAGTACGTAATGATGTACTTAACAATATAGCAGGGTGCAATTAGCTCGTTTTTGGTAATCATATTTTATACTAATTGCAGGAAGATATTAATCTGATGGCAAACCTCAACTTCGATGCGTATCGCTTCTCCATTTCATGGTCTCGAATATTTCCAAGTAATTATCGATCCATCTACGCCATCTTCATACGCTACAAAAATCTGTTGTGATAATCGCTTGTTTGCTATTGTGTAGAGGGAACAGGAAAGGTGAACCCGAAAGGAGTTGCTTACTATAACCGTTTAATTGACTACATGCTTGAGAAAGGTACTTTTTTCGTTTTAAACGAAACACATCAAATAATACTTTTGAGTTAAAACGTAGGTCGTATTTTTGTGGAGAGCATAATGGTTGCATAACTATCGTTCGTATGAGTTGGGTCCGATAAGAACAACTTTGTTTCGTGAAAATAAATAAAAGTATTGTTAATTATATTATGAAAAGTCTAAAAAAAACCAACAAACTTTCTCATTTGGAATGGTTGGTCCATAAACTATTATTTTGAATGAAAAAACTATTAAATTTTCTCATTTTAAATGATTAAGTCCCTGAAGTATATTTTGTAAATGAAAAAACCATTGAACTTTCACATTTTGAATGATTAAGACCCTGAATTGTTTTTTTAGAAAATTAATAAACTATAGAACTTTTACTAGTCGGTTAACATAACTTTTTGTGGGTTAAAAAGATGTAGGTAACCTATTTGTAAAAGTGCGATGATTTATTTGCTAAAAAAATGTTTAAAAATTTAATCAATTAAAATGAGAAAGTTTAATAATGTTTTCATTTAAAAAAAATAGTTCAGAGACTTAATTATTTAAAATAAGAAAGTTTAATAAAAAAAAAAAATTAAGATTATAGCTTCAGTGTTGTTTATATTATGTATTGTTGCAGGTATTACCCCATATGCCAATCTCAATCACTATGACCTTCCACTGGTCCTTGAAGAAAAGTATCTGGGATGGTTGGGCCATCAAGTTGTGTATGTACCACTCAAAAACACTAAAATATGTGCTTCTTTTTATGTCGGTTATATGGGTTGGGTTCCGGTGAGATAAGAAGAGATCTTTAACTTTAGGATCAAAAATCCTAATTGAATATCAACATTGATGATGTGCTCTGAGATGCACCAGGTCAATTACCTTCTAAAACGCAATTCATGGATGATTAAAAGTGATTAACGGTTCAGATCTCTTCTTATATTTCTTATTATAACTTCTTTTCTCTCCGCTTTGATTATATCACGTATAAAAACGGCCTTAGAATAAAGATTTGCATATGTATTGCCATATTTAGGACCTACTTTATGTGTGGGATAAAATGATGATTTTTGCGGTAAAATATTCATTTACATCATGCAGACCGTTTGTTCAACAAAGAAAACAGACATCAATTTATGATCTAAACTCCGTATAGATATACAGAAAATCTAATTCATACAAGTTTAATGGAAAACAAAACAAAGAAAGTTGAGTTTGGATTTATACAAAGCCGACAACTCGATCATGGATCTAACATGGTTTTTATGCAAAACATCTATCAGGAAAGATTTCGCTGATTACGCAGACTTCTGTTTCAAGACATTCGGGGACAGGGTGAAGAATTGGATGACGTTTAATGAGCCTAGAGTGGTGGCTGCCCTTGGATACGACAATGGGTTTTTCGCTCCAGGACGGTGCTCCAAGGCATACGGAAATTGCACAGCTGGGAATTCTGCAACGGAACCATACATTGTCGCCCACAATTTGATCTTAAGTCATGCCGCTGCTGTTCAAAGATACCGACAAAAGTATCAAGTGAGATGAAATCATTCTTTCAAGTCATAATGTTTTTAAATTTAACTCGTGTTGAGATGATACAGGAAACACAGAATGGACGTATCGGGATCTTGTTGGACTTTGTTTGGTATGAACCTCTCACACGATCAAAAGCCGACAATGATGCTGCTCAAAGAGCAAGAGACTTTCATCTTGGATGGTAATTCAGCTACACTTTGAACTCCTTTCTACTTGAATACATGTTGAAGAGTAATCTGATAGCCTCAAAGCTAAGTTTGTGATCTTTCTCTGTATAGGTTCTTGCATCCTCTTGTATATGGTGAATATCCCAAGACAATGCAAAACATTGTGAAGGATCGTCTACCCAAATTCACGAACCAAGAGGTGAAAATGGTGAAGGGATCTTTCGATTATGTTGGGATAAACCAATATACTACTTATTACATGTATGATCCACATCAAAAGCCACCAAAACACCTGGGCTACCAGATGGACTGGAATGCAGGATTTGCTTGTAAGATACATGACTAGTTTTTTAAACACTCACAATTTACAAATAGCATAAATAGTTATGGGTTTCTTACCTTTTCTGCAGTTGCGCGTAAAGGCGTACCAATTGGTCCACGGGTAAGCAAGCTTTCCTTTTTGGTATAGAAACTAAAACATGCAGAGAAAGAGACAGTGTGATATACTTTGAATGCAGGCATATTCATACTGGCTGTACAATGTACCATGGGGTCTACACAAAGCCCTCACTTATGTTAAACAACATTATGGGAACCCGACTGTTATTCTGGCTGAAAACGGTATGTGTAACGATAGAAAATCAGCTAAAAGCTCTACATGAGTCGGTTGTACAATGTTAGTCCAACAAACAGCTAACTTGTAGTTGTTAATTTGCATGTTATAGGCATGGATGATCCAGGTAATATAACCCTTGCTAATGGTTTAGTTGATCACACAAGGATCAATTACTACAAGGGTTATTTGGCTGCATTGAAACAAACAGTTGATGAAGGAGCAAATGTGATAGGCTACTTTGCATGGTCACTGCTCGACAATTTTGAGTGGAGATTAGGGTACACTTCAAGATTTGGCATCGTTTACGTTGATTTCAAGACTCTCAAGAGATACCCCAAGATGTCTGCCTATTGGTTCAAGAAAATACTAGGCCCAAATAAGCATTAGTCTTATCTAAGTTTAGTTAACGCATCAGCAACGATGAAATAAATTGGCAACAATATATAAGTTGTACTAAATGGCTGCAAATTCGAAAGTTTCGCTCAATATAAGTACTTATCTACGCACTTTGTTTGTAACATGACATAAGGCAAAGGGATTTCGGGTTTAAAGCCATTCTACTTTTCTTCTGTTTTAGTAAATCCATAGAATAGGTGCAAAAAGATGATGATACCTGAATCAATCATTCCTCAAGCATGGAAACACCAGTAGAGAGCACAGTCCTTAAAATCCATTGCAATCCTTCTTTGTCATAAACAAAACTTACCCTTGCTGTTTTGCATTTGTTCAACTCAGATTTCAATTTTAAGCTCAATCTTGGAAGCAAACCACAAAAGTTTGCTTCATCTTACAAGTAATCCCATCAACTGTTCTAGATTTGTTAATTAGCTTTCGCTTCTTTTAATCTTAATGACAAAAGGGAATCAATTACAAACAATTGCAATTTATACCCGAGAGAAAAAATTCAAGATGCTGTTTTTCTTGCTTTCAACTTTCTTTTTACTTGTCACCTTCTTTTTCTTGACAGGTTTAGATTCCACGCTTTTCTGTGAACTGGGAGTGATGCCTAATGTCTCCAAATCTTCAATCTCAGTCACCACTGACTGTTGTTCAGCAATGCTTCTTTGTGTTGCAGGACTGATACAAATTAGTTCTAATTCTTCAACTTCAGTTACCTCTGAAAGTTGTTCATTAACACAATCATCCTTCACTGCAACTGTTTCTTTCCTTCTTTTAAAAGGATTATTGTCAGGAACCTTTGATGATCTTTTGGCAGGAATTCCACCGACTTTACTCAGAATATTGTTCTTTAATGGAGATATCAACTTTTCAAGATTGGAGGGGTTACTTAAGCTTCTCCATTCTTCCAAATCAGCTTTATGCTTCGTTTTCTCGAAAGCAGGCTCCTGCTCCATCACTGTCAAAACCTCCATGACAATTATAAGTAACATAGTCAATCGGATGTCTATACTCATCATGCATAATTGAATTAGAAACTTACCTGTAATTCTTTTAGTTCCAGTTTTCTGTATTGACACAATGGTAAAGCAGCTAGTTGGGGTTGTTTCTTGTTTCAAGAGCCGGCTAGAAGGTTGGATGGCATTAGATGGTTTAATAAAAGCAGTAGGTTTTACTTGACCGTTGGAACTAGGAAATTCTTTAAACCCCTTCATGGTAGAAGGATCCAGTTGACCTTCGGCAATTGCAGTAGCTTGCGAGGAAGACATTTCACTGATCATAGTTAAAGTTGGCAAGCTAGTACAAATTTGCTAAAACTCAAATGGCTGAAATTGGTTAGCATTCAATAAATATAAAGGATACGGTCCAAGGAAATCAATCTCTTCACCTAAATAATGCACAAGCGTTTCCGGAAGAGGTGTCAAGTGTTTAAGCCTTTTTGATTCTGCATCATAGCTGCAAATGATATAAGACATGTAAGAAGGATAATATGAATATGATATAATAATTGGCCTGACATGTAGCAATGAAAAGGTTACACACATTCGGGCATGCTGAAAAACAGCAAATGCTTTATGGAAGGATTTGAAGTAGTCTTCGGGCATTTGATTTCCTTTTTCATGCTTCAAAGTGGATAGAACCTGAAAAAATTATCATGGTCACAAATATTTCTCATCATTATAATTGCTCTAACTTTCAAGATGGTACTAGAACTAGTCCACATAATAGGGAAATGTTGCAACACCATAAATCTATCTAGAACCAAATGCGTGGACAAGCTTTTATGGCAATGCTAGTTTATTGAGCCAGTTCAAAAATCTCGATTGCATCACTTTGGCTACTACAACTTGACTTACTTGCAAGCTCAGTGAAGATCAAAACTTAAGTTGCACAATTTAAATGAACCCATAACACTAAACTTGGTCCGATTTTATTTCAGTTATTTGCTTAAGGGAGTAAATCATATGCTTACACGATCTAAGTTCCGATACTTAGAAACCAAAGCATGAGCCTTTGCAATCCCTATTCCTGGCACTGATGAGAGGAAATCACATCCAGCTAGCACGCACATGCCTATACATTCACTGTCATCATTAGTTTGGCTTTCTCCATATGCAGAGAAATCTGAACATTTGTTGTGAAAGGAGAAAAGAAGATCGAGTGTGTATTGTTGCATCTTGAACTTGTAAGTGATAAGAATCACCTGTGAATAATTCTTTATCAAAATGTCGGAAGGAAGGTACAAGTCCAACAGAATCAAAAACTTTATCTATAACTATCTCTTCCCCATTGCCATAGCGGTCCATCTTGAAAACAACCTGATAACATCCAATACAGATCAACCCAAAACATGTTCAAAATTTCAAATGGAAGAGAATGGTCATCAGGAGAGCTGTAGACCTCCAATCTTTCTATACAAGTTCCATGGAGATTCTTACAGAGGAGCAACCATAGGCTAGTAGATCACTGTCCTCTGATATCACTGCAGCAATTCCACCTTTGTCTTCATCAAGGCTCGACAAATATGCTAACTGTGCATCCGCCTCATATGGAGCTACGACAAACTCAATATTCTCTGATCTCAGAATCTAGGAATGTAGAGGAAGATTAAACATAATATTTGTGTATGTAATAAAAAAATTAAGTGATAGAAATAGCAAATGTCCTAGAATATATTATAGACTCTTCATGAAATCAAAGCTGCAAGCCTGCAAGAAAATATGGGCAATTATCCAAGTAAAAAGCGAGGACTCAATATCACTCCCAATGGACCTATATATTATACATGCAGCTTTAAGATAAAGGTCTAGAGAGTTGGTTTAATACTTCCCTATCAACTTAACAGTTAGCATCATTACTTGGGTACCTGAATGAGTTGGTGTGCCATTGATGGTGTAATACTCACTGCCCTCTGCATCCAAAAGAGAATACATCAGATAACAGTATCTGCTGATTTGAATACTTTGCAATGCAATAGTTGGCTACTCTGGTGAATGTTTTTTTTATAAAAAATTTCAAGATATGAAAAATACGCAATCAGATACTAAATGATAAGACGTGGTGCAAACAACAAGAACAAGGAAAGAAAGAAAATAACTAAGCTAGAGAAAAAGCTGGTGTCCCAGACATCATGCCAAGAGAGCCTCTGATCTCAAGAATCAGACAACTAAATCGATAGAGTTAAGTCATTAAAGCATCAACGTCACTTAAGCATCGGATTAAGTTTTCAAAATCATAAAATGGACTCGTATTAAAAGACAAAAAGACTACATATAAGATTGTCTGTTCAACAATGATCATACATTGTCACCATTAGATGTCTCAAAAATTCAATCTTTGACAATGCTATTATATTCCAAGAGGGTCCAACTTATCAAATGTGCCTTTATCATGCCAAGAACAGTGCAAAAGCTTTTGTACAGAAATTATTGTGGCAAAACGTTCTGTTACTGATCACATCATATTGTTTTACTAAAAAGCCTCATTATAGGGGTAGATCATACCCTACAAGACCTCAAGGAATGAAACGAACCTTAAATTCTTTCTCAGCTATGGCAAATAATCATTTAAACCATAATCTAGCTAGACCAAATGGTTTCACACCTATGTGCAATAAATATCAAAACTTCTAGACTGCTTTCCTGCATATTACCTACCATAACTGGATATCCCTGATAATTTTCCAGCTTAGACATCTAGTCACAGGCTTCATCAAATTTTAGGTTGGGAATGATCAATGAGCCTTTAGGTTGGATCAATTAAACTGGCTAAAAAAGACCAAGATAAGATAATTGTTTGCTTTGGGGCTAATTACGGTGTTACTCCTCCCTTTGAGGATGAAATCTGTTCCACTTCTGGCTCGAATTTAATGGCTGCCGATGATAAGAATTTGGAAGACAGGGAACTTTTCTGAATGATGCTTGAAAATCTTCGATTAGTTGGGTTAAATTTCTTGTTCAAAGGATTGCATTTATCTTGTTGCTTCTACTCAGAAGTCAACTGTAAACATCTAACAAGTGGAGAGATTGTGGCTACAATACAAGACCAATCTTAAGTCCTGCACACTGGTGGGCTTAAAACCATTCAGGACTTCTCCCACTGAACTTTCTCTCAAGGGGATTTCTACAAAGCTAAAAACGCTTTGTGATCAACTGATTTAATTAGAAACACATCAATTCCCTTTTTTTCTGTTTTTTGGAGGAAAACAATTTGCAAACCAGCAGTATTGGGCATGCACAATTCTGAGGAAGGTGATTCATCCACCGTGAATGGTAGACTATTTGATGATTTTAAAAAATTCTCTTAAACTACCAAGATTCCAGTATGAATAATTGGTGCACCTGAACGAAACTGCCAACAACAGATTGTTCAAAAATTCAGGTTACTTTTATCTTAACAATAGAAAAACATAGGTCATATTCAAGATGAATGGCTCTTTTTTCCTTTCTCTTTTCTAGTGTTATTAGCATGCTAAGTTGCAAACCATACCAAGCTGCTAATTTCCCCCCACGGAATGCCACTTCAAATCTGCATATAACTTTTCCTTTAATCTCACTCAACAAAATGAAAAGAGGGAGTCCCAACAATATAGAAGAAGCCTTCATATTACTTCTCATAAGTCATAACCATGGTATCTGGCAGCTTTGGCCCAACAAATCCACCCAGCCAATAGGCATGGCCTTCAAAGAGAACGATAGCACCTAGAGGAAATCGAACATGACACAAGGTCCTAGGGACATATGACAAGAACATAAGCAGTGTACCAAATCAAATATATGCACCAGGTTACTGAGGCGATATAACCACTAAGTATTGCCAAATAATTGTAAGCCATAACAAAAATCAAGCATTACCACAGTAATCAGAGATCAATCTGATAGTACCTGAAAGATCTCTGCTGCAGCATTTATATTTCCCTCCTTGAGCTTTGCCATTGCTAAATCAAGGTTGCATTTCCTTTTACTGCGAAAAATCAAATTATAACAAGTAATGCTACTGTATCTCTAGCAATTTAAAAATGGGTATAATAGAAGTTTTAATGCAAAACATTTAACTCACCTATGTCTGTCTTGCTCCGTCTGGGCCTTGCAGGGGATGTTACCACCATCAAAAACTAGCACCGGATTAATGTTATGATGACGAAGCACATTGATTCGATGCATACAGTAGTTTAAGTACTGAAATTTTTTATCTCCTTCCATATTCAGACAAAGCTCCATACTGCATGAATATGCTGTTTATTTTCCAACAGAAAGGAAAAACAAGTTAGTTCTATCAAACACCCACAAACGTAACTATTAAGAATTGCTACTACCACCTTCCGTTCAAAAAAGAGCTGCATTTTGATACTGTGATTTCAAACCTAAATTGATACGGGTGTTTGGAATGTCCAGCAAATATTTTTCAAATTGTAATGCTTAAATATGTTAAATCAACACAGTTAAAATGTGAGTTCGAAGTCTATTCTGAACTTGCATGACCTTACTTCATCCATTGCCAAATTGCAACATTTAACTCCACAAGAAGAGTAAGAGATTCGACTGATTCTACAAATAATGTAAAAGATTACCTCTGGCAATTGATCAAATGACTAAAGCACCATAAATTAGAGGAAATTTATGGACGAACATCAGTACATTAATACTTTAAAGAAGACGCAGACCAACACACTTATACCTCCTTTGTGAAGCCATGAATAAGCATCGATACCCACCTGTAAACATCGAAATGTTAACACAATTAGCACAAGAAAAAAATTACCCCAAATCAATTTATTAACTAATGGTCCTGATGGATATACTGAAACATGAGTTCGAATCGACGTACACGTTTGCCTGCATATTTCTTGATGTGAATGGGCTCAACGTAGGGTTTCATGAATCTTAGAAGATCTTTGATACCCATTTGGGGAAATGTCGAAAGGAAAAGAAATGGCGGGAATCAGATGAAATACCAGGGAGCGATGGCCCCTTCCAATAAGATGGAACCACGGATAGGTTGTATGTAAGTGGGACCATGCTCTACCCTTTTTGTATGGCGATTGGAGCTTTTTACCGCGGGAGTATTTGTTCGAAATTATTTACTACGGATCAGTAAGGAAATTTTTATTCATTCCGGAGTAAATTACACTTTTGGTCCTTATAATTATCACTAGCATCAAATCTCGTCCTTACTTTAAAATAACTACATTTTTAGTGACCGGGATTCTCATTTTGTTACGATTTTGGTCTCTTTTGACTAACTTCCAATTAAAATAAACAGTTAACTCAATGAGATTTTCATCTTTCTATTATTTATTTAATTTTCAATCTAAAAATTAAATAAATGTATTTATTATAGTATGTATTTTTATTAAAAGTAAATTACATATCTCATCCCTGTGGTTGTATGAAAGTTTTGGACTGGATTCTCCAAACAAAATAATTACGTGTATACTAATCATGGTTTTACTTTTGTTATGGATTAAGTCTCTTACCTCCCTGGCAGACCACTCTTAAGAACCTCTCCTGCTGGCCATATCACCGTTTCATTTTGTCCTTCTGGCCACATTATTGTTTGATTTAATAAGTAAGGTACACAAACAACGTTCATGTTGTCGTTAGCAACAACACATTTGTCGCCTCCATGTTTTCGATGAACGATCTACAACAACAGCATCACAGCGTCCTTCTCCGTCACCACCATAGCACCACCATATCTCGACAGTAACCAGGTCGAGGTTAGGTGGATCTGTAGTTCCTAATGATTTAAGCTTCATCTAAATGGATATGATTTCTCATTTTAGGGTTTAATCTTCTGTTTTGTTCTTGGATTCATCAAACATCAATGTCTACAAAGCTAGGTGTTCTTTGGTGGTTTAAATCAACCCGTGTCTAATTATATAACTTCTTATTTCATTTATATCCTTATTTTTTTGGCTTTCACTTTGGTTGAGGTGGGAGATGAAGTTATTGCTTGTGAAGAAAACCAGTGGCTAGCCACATGTGACCGTCAATGGTTGGAGTTTGGTTAGAGTCTATCGAAGAAAAACTATGCAAAATGATGTTCGGAGTTCTTGGAGGTCGAGATCGCCGGATAGGGGAAATCGACGGTGGCAGATGTGGCTAGAGAAGCCGATGGTCATAGACGGTTGGTGTGGGTGCCTAATGACAGGGACGATGTGTATATATATGTATATATAGGAGTCCATTCAAGGGAAAATTGATTAGTTTGTGGTAACTGTGAGATCCAATCTCAACCACATATCAAGGGATAAATTAGGAAACTAACAATTTTGGTAATTTGGGTTAAAATTATAATTAGAGGGCATTCTAGGTATTTTTAAAAACTCCTATCTCCTCTCTTTGACCTTCGGCCTCCGGTGAACATTATTTCGGCCGGTACCAAGTAATCACAAAGATACACAATATGATACCATTGGTTATATCACTCTAATACCATTGTGATATCAACTATGATACCAACCCAAACCTTAAAAACAAACCATAATCAAATATATAATATAAATTTAAGAGATACGTACAGACAATCCACGTTGTGATACCAAAAATACATACAAGATGCACTGTGATACCGAATGTAGTACCAATTGGTTTACCACTGTGATACCATTCACACCAACTATATTACCATTGTGATACTAAACCTTAATACACTATATTACCACTATTTCAGTTTCACTTTCTGTTTCAGTTTCTTGAAATCGTTTCCTTGATCTGATTCCTATTCTGGAGCTCTAATTTCTGTTGATTTTGTGAAAATGAATATCCAGGAATGTATCATCAATCATCACAACACTTTGATTTGGAGCAGGACAATGCTATTTTGGGTTTTGGTGGTGAAGAACCAACTTCATGGCTTCCCGGCGAAGATCTCCGCTCTTCTTCACCTTTTCACCGCCGTAATCTTTTCGCTTTTTCCAGTTCCACCGCCATTACTGTTGCCGACAATGTCGACTGTCTTCTCTTCAATGACCTCGTCCAGATCGTTCCCTTAGTTCAATATTTGATTGTAAGTTGCCCTCTTTCACAAAGACACAAAGATACGCACACACACATCTCTGTTTATGGAGATTAAGCGGTCAAGGCCGTCGATGGAGTCGCTGTCGTTAGGTTTGGCAATGATGAGGGTGGTTTTCCGATTGGGTTTGAATCGGATCTGGTAGGAAGATAGAGAGATAAAGGAATTCGGGTTTTGGAGAGTGAGATAGAGAAAGAGAGAGACAACTTAAATGCAACATTAGAATTCTAAACTAATTAAAGTAACTTGAATATGCAGTACAATTTACTAATTTACCCTTTTTTATTTTAAGAAATCATATTAATTATCTTGAATGATTGGTCCATGTTGAATCTCACAGTTACCACAAACTAAATTGTTCTCATTTGATTAGGCCCCTATATATATAACATATGTATAATATTATGTAATATTAAATACAATTTTAAAAAAGAATCTAAAGAAAACTGTAAAAAGATGATATTACCCTTGACTTAATAGAACACTTGTTACTGGAGTTAAGACCGGGACCAAATCCATAATAAAAGTGAAACCATGGTGACTATGCATGCAATTATTTTGTTTAGGGGACCCAATCCGAAGTTTTCAATAACTAGGAACGAAATTTGTAATTTACTCTAATATTAATATATAGTATTGATATATATACACATATCCCAACAATATATATCACTGTTTTCACATTGACTCCCCACACCCCTCCCCCTTTCTTGACACTCTCTCTCCAACCAAAAATTCCTAACATAACTACCTTGCCCACTAGCGGAGCCAACTTTGGCCTAGGGGATTCCTAGGCATACCCTCACTTACACAACCACAAATACATATATAACTATATCCCATCAATCTATAATAACTATTTTAGAAAAAAAAATGGGTTTCAGATATCCTTGTGTTGCATATTGAGATCTTCCACATGTAGAGACTCACACACTCTAAAAGTGATTGGTGATCTTGGACATAAAAAGTTGAAACAAGAGGATCACCCTATTCGAAAGTCCTGGCTCAGCCCTTGACCCTGCCCCCTCTTAGATTTGGTTCGAAGAATACCTCCATCAAAGATTTCCACATGGATTAAATATCTATCTCTATCGAAGAACAATTCATCACTGTAGCATTTATCTCTCGTATATATTGTCTCTCCTCGCCTTTATCGGTTGTCGATTTCAAACCATAAATCGTTTCATTGCAGCCATATCTCCTTTGCCCAAGCAATAAAACCCTGATTATGAAAGTTGCTCCAGACTATTACCACAAGCTTCTGTCGGTTTTCGACAAATTTCCAATACCCCTATAATGAAACGAAGAGTAGAAGAACCACCGTTGTTCTTGGTTCTCGAATGCTTAGGGTTTCTGAATCCGGGTTCTTGACGATGATAAAGGTTTCTGAATTTGGGTTTGATTTTGGGGCTTTTTTTTGAATCTAGGTTCTTGACGATGATAAGAGATTTGACTTTTTTTATTTTATGTTTGTTTTTGGGTTAGGGTTGCATCATGTTTATTTTTAGTTTTGTGGAAAATCAAAAAAACTCTTCTATTACCCATGCGCTGACCTATGAACCTGTCATGGTCAAGAATTCCTTTAGTAGTTTTGGTTCACTGCTGAAGTGAGGCAAGAAACTGACAAGACTGGGAACTAGGTGGAGAAAATCTCCTTCACCTTCAACAGAATGACTATCAGTTTTGGCATTGTCACTTTGAGGACTGCTTTTCAGCTGCCCAAGGATCCATACTCTAGTGAACCCTCCACTGAAGATATCATCTCCTGCCTTGATGATATTGGCTACATCTGGCCAACCAAGAAGGACTCCAGCGAACCCCTCAAGTCGTTGTCAAAGATTGAGAAGAACCGCATGTCTACGGTATAACAATACTTGTTTTCCCATTTCATTCAATGTATGGCAGGCAAGACTGGTGGCCAAGACCAAGCCTCAAGGGTGGCTCTTAACATTGGTGTCTCTGTCATTCACCAGATGAATATCAACTTTGTTGGCGTTATTTTTGAAGACCTGGCGCTGAACCTGAATAAGTGCCAACAAGAAAAGGTGGTGCCTTACACCAGGTTCTTGTGCATGGTATTTGCTGAAATCTTTGGCAATAAATACCTCATAGAAGGCAACATGCCTATTTGCAGGCTTGGGTCTAGAATCTTGGACCACAAGTCTAAACCTGTAGATATTGGTATGTTTACACCAATGCTTGCTATCGCTCATGGCACACGTATGTCCTCTACCCCTTTCTCTACTCTCCTAAAGGTGGTCAGAACTGAAGCAAACCCCCCTCAGTCTATCCCAACCACCACCACCATATCCTCTAAGAGGACCTCCTATTAAGCTAATCTTGGTACTTCATTGAGGGTCAAGAAAGCCAAAAAGGGGCTAACCAAGTCGCTGGTTGTTACCTCCTAACAGGTTTCAGTCATTGAAACAAGCCTTATCCCCAAGGCGCTCTATCTTCTACCCCCACGTAGCTCTTCAGTGATCTCCTCAGACATTGTCGTACACGTGGCTCCTCTCCCAACCGCCTTAGTGACCCAAATCATTGATGGTGTGAATATCAGCATTTCCACTGCTGAACTCCCACTCCTACCTTTCTCAGCCATTCTCTCATCTCCTCCTCCTTTGGTCTCAACACATGCTGGTGATTCATCAGTGATTGTCCTCACTAGTGATGAAACAATCACCACAGGACCTGAGGTGGCTCCTCTCGAGGTGCCTCAGTCACAGGAAGCCTATCATCTCAAAAACAACCTTGAGAGAACCAACATCAATTCTTCAGATGATGCTGAACCCTTCAGGTACTCTACCATTCTCCTACCCTTTCATTTCTTCTAACCAAGAGCTTCCATATGTTCAATTTTGTCCTTTTTTTTAGGTCCTTTTGCAGTAGAGCCTTCAGCCATAGAGACTGACTATGATATGGCTGAAGATGTCAAACTTCTCCTCCCGGCAGTAGCAACTGTTTTGGACAAAATGGACAAGGTCCACCAAGACATGCCTATCAAGGAAGACCCCATGTCAGGCATCTCTACTGTCAAAGATGAGGTTAGTGAGGAGGAGTTGTTGTCTGTGGTGCAAGTTGATGTCCGCACCAACACTAAGGACACCATTGCTTTAAATAGCAAGGCCGATGAAGTGCAAGTACAGCTTGCCAAGCATGGTGAGCTGATGGAACAAATATTGACCCTTATTCAACGCCCAACAACGGTTCCTAAACCTTCTTTCACAACTGTTGATCGCCAATCTATGGACCAAATACTTGAGCTTAATCTTCTCCAGTCTACGGCTCTGTCCAACCTCGAGCAGTGCACAAACGGTCTTGCTAAACATTTTGATGATCTCACCTCTAGTCTTGCTGATGACAAAGAGGGGGAGAAAGACCTACCTCCTACTGTTGTTGTTGAACCTGAAGCTGAAGTCGAAAAGTTTTAAGAAGAAGAAGCTGAAGGCTCTTTACCTCAAACTTTGATGCTATGATCTGAAGTTGAAACTGAAGAACCACATATCCTTATCCCTCACTTTAAGGATGCCGTTATATCCCATGAAGCTGAAGCCGAGGATGATGATGATGCCGTCATAGCTCTTAATGAAGAAGAAGACCTTCCCATCACCTCCTGCAGCTAATGGTGGTGATGAAGATGATGATGAAGAAGATGATAGTCTTTCCCTTCCTGATGCTCGACAAGAATTAGGTGATGATGATGACGACGACGATGATGACGACTTCACCATTCAATACCACACCAGACCTGTCCCAGCTAAAAGAGGAGTCTCTCTTAGGGAATCTTCATCCCAGGGGGAGAAAGAGAAAAATCTCATAGGAACCAGCACACCACCTCCAAGAACAAAGGTGTTGTTGAAGACGGAAACCTGGCCATTTTCTTCAAGCCTATCGACCCCTTAAGGGTTGCTCAAAGCTCCAGGTTTGTCCCCATTACTACTCAACCTCTCTCCTCTCCTATTACCTCCACTATTTTTTGTGGTCATCCTGATGAAAGGATACTTTTTATCCCAACATCTGGAGCTCTTTTTGACCAATATATGACTCAGCTGAAAGTGTACCTCAACCAAACCGGAGTAAATATCCCTCTTCGTACATCTGGTTGTGGTGAGTTTGACTTCCTCACAGATGCTGAAAGAGAGGAAGCGCTCAAGGTCGAGGAAGAACTTCGTATTCAATGACAATAGACTGAAGACAGCCTGAAGTTGGCCAAGTCACTTGTTGTTAATGTTCTTCCCAAAGGAAAGTCGAAGAAGATGAACCCTATCAAGTTCCAGGCTCAGTTGCTCTTACAAGCTGAATGTGAACATCAGAGAACACATGCGCTAAGGGATGGCGACAAGAGATGGAATGAAGATTGCATGAAGAAAACAATGAGTCCCCATCACATCTCAACATCACAATCAGTGGACGGATGAAAGATGGTGGAATGCTCATCTCCATGGTCATCACCAAAGACAACCTTGATTCAGTCATTGAATATCCTTCTTACCTTGGTCAATATAGCTATGATGAATGGCCGGAGATACGCCAAGCCATCCAGAGCTTGAAGTCAAGGCACAAGCAGATTATCGAAGGCATCCTCAACTATCTTATCAAGAAGATGTCCAGGTATGTTGCTACTCCTTCAATGCCAACGTTGATGCCAGGAATAAGAAGACATCCTTCAGATCCTAATGATGGACCAACTCTGAGGAACGAACATGAAACTAAGTTATCTTTAGAGGAAATCCTGAAGGACTCGAAGAAGCCAAATATCTCTATGTTGAACCTCTTTCTGCCAGCGAAGTGTCCTTATATACCCAACACTGTGCATTTCAAGCCTGAGTATTGATTTATATTCATTGACTATGACGGCGAGTACTACTTCCAAAGAGTATCTGAGTTTTGTCTCTGTCCAATAGAACACCTCGACTATCTAAGATCTTGGTTGGACAATGACCTAAATGGTGAGACGATGGACCACAGTGTAACATCCAATTTCTAATATGCCCAATTATTTGCTTAGTATATTTAATTATTGGGTTAAATAGAACTTATGATTTAGTGGGAGTTTGGGTCTGAAGTTTTAGAATTTTATTTCTTAAGAATATATTAGACGATTTGGAAAATATCACATCAAATAGATACGTAAAACGGATTTTTTTGGGAGATCTTTTCTGGAATATTTTTGTTGGATGTTATAGATTATCTCTTTATGAACGTGTAGATGAAAACCTCATAGAAAACGGAGGTCCGAACAAAAAGTTATGAATATTTTAAATGTTGATAGTCAAAATGGGTACCTAGCCGGGCCAACCCGGCCCAACTCGAGTTTTAGCATTATAAATTGGATTTTTGGCTCATTTTTCATGTCATCTAAGTCCAGAACTCACACACACACTAGAGGTGTGATTTTCACATGCATAGGCTCGATTCAACTCAAATCAAAGAAAAACTACAAGATCTTTGAAGGATTTGATCATCAAGTAAGGTATAATCCATTCTTTGCACTTGTTCTTGGTTGACATTCTGGTTATATGGATTGCATGTTGAGTTATAGTTAGGGTTTCATATGGGTTTGATCTTAAGTGTATAAAATAAGTGTATTTTAGTGTTTATGGCATGAAATGGTCATTAGATTCAAGAGATTAACGAGATTTATGCAAGTTCATCATATGAACTTTGACTTGATTAAGTCAATGATTTGGGAGATAATATAAATGATAAAATAAAGGATGGATTTTGGTTGTTTATGTCAAATATGTTATATTAAGTTGAGATTCAGAAGTTGGAATGGTTTGGAATCGAAATGGTTAGAGAAAAATGTATGAAAATGAGAATTTCGACTTTTGAATGCATTGAAAGTGTGCAGATTTGAAAAACTGTATAAAACCATAGAAAAATCCAAATGAGGTGAGGCCAATTTCCTTAGTTAGATATTTTATGATCAAGGCATGAATTCGAGCTTAAAATGGGCAAAACAGTTCTCCATGCAGCAGCTATACATAGAAATTTAGGTAAAATGTTCAAATAGGATATGTGCGTATCATGAGTTTCTTATATTGATTGCTTATGAGATTTTATACATTTACTCCAAGGGGTAATTAGGACATGTTTTGATACTTTGGAAGCAATCTAAGTGTTGTAGATTGGACTTGCTTTGTGAGATCATTCAGAGCTTTTCGGTATTGTACGATTGCCCGGTGAGTTATATAGTTAATTGTTACATATTGATTTGAACATATATATTTTCATATGAATGTTTTTGGTCTTGAATRGAGTCACACGATYTTGATTTGTCTTTGATTCYRYCTCTTGAGTCGATTCCRTATTACTATCTCRGTAYAYAGGTTTGCTTTCCGGATCTGGACTTGTTTGTTTTGTTCCTTGAATTGTACGCCATAGTACGGGTACTACTTCGTGTGGCAYGCCGRAARTTTATGGCGAAGTCAAGATCCYGGRTTGGACGGGTGAGACTTTCTGCGRTTGTAAATACTCATTGCTTAGAAAGGAGGAAGAGCAATGAGTAGGGAACCTTGTCACATACCCGGTAGAGGAAGGCRGGCAGTGCRAGGTTTCCCRTAATGTATGATTCGGACTCGGACTTTGGCATGAGCCYGGAAGATGAAGGATGGGGGGMTGCACTGTCCTCRTTATGTATACCGATTCGATCTCTTGGTTCTTGATATTTATTGGTATTCTAACGTTGCTGAATATATTTGGTTGTTGATCCTGTCTCCTTGTTGTATTGGGCATCAATGATATGGTATATTATGGTGATTTGAATATGGAATCCTATGATCTTAGCATCCGGTACGTAATTGTTCACACGGTTCCTTGTAAGTCTCGATTTACATCTGGATGATGTCTTGAACTCTTTTATTGATAAGAGTTTATTATGTATGTTTATAAACATGTGCGATATTGATATGTAATGCTTAACTTTTTAACTCACTAAGCGTTGGTTTACCATTTAAGTGGCAACCTCTCTCAGGAAAGAARACGGACAAAAAGAAAGAACCCGTTGTTTGACTTGAAGATTTATYGGGGAACTTGAAGATATCGATCTTGCTTTTGGRTAAATAGTAGCTTATTACCGTATCTCATAGTTGTAGTATGTGTAGCTTATATATAGTCTTGTCCCGTATTCTTTTGCTACATAATTCGAGTTGTAAGTAACAACTCCGTTATATCCGGTTTGGAATTGTGTTTTGGGTGGTTTTATCACTAAAATAGAACGGATATTTCAAAGTTTTCTAGAAAGTTAATATCCCATATTTTGAGGTTAATAATGTTATGCCTAAATCTGTGTGTTCTAAAGGGTTGGTCCATTTTCATCGCCTATGGACCAATTCATCGCCTCTGGTCCATTTTCATCGCCTCTCGACCAATGCATCGCCTCTGGTCCATTTTCATCGCCTCTGGACCAATTCATCGCCTCTGGACCAATGCATCGCCTCTGGTCCATTTTCATCGCCTCTGGACCAATGCATCGCCTTTGGTCCATTTTCATCGCCTCTGGACCAATGCATCGCCTCTGGTCCATTTTCATCGCCTTTAGACCAATGCATCGCCTCTGGTCCATTTNGCCTCTGGTCCATTTTCATCGCCTCTGGTCCATTTTCATCGCCTCTGGACCAATGCATCCCCTCTGGTCCATTTTCATCGCCTCTGGACCAATTCGTTGCATCTGGTCAATTTTCATCGCCTCTGGACCAATTCATCGCCTCTGGTCCATTTTCATCGCCTCTGGTCCATTTTCATCGCCTCTGGACCAATTCATCGCCTCTGGTCCATTTTCATCGCCTCTGGTCCATTTTCATCGCCTCTGGTCTTCTTCCAGATTTAGTCATTTCAGTAGCCTCTGGTCCATCGCCTGCCTCTGGACTTCTTCCATACTTAGTCATTTCAGCAGCCTCTGGTCCATCGCCTGCCTCTGGACCAATTCATCGCCTGCCTCTGGACTAATTCATCGCCTCTGGTCTTCCTCCAGACTTAGTCGTTTTAGCAGCATTTTCAGATTTTCTATCCTTGTCCCCGATTGCTTTGACAAAAGTTTTAGAATAATTAGGATCAATTTTGGTCACAATAATCAATAAATTATATTTTATTGGAGATTTTATAAAATTGGTAATTTGGGGTTTGCTCAAGCGAGATGTTATAGATTTGGTATCAGAGCTATGGTTTGAGTGAACTGGATATCATTAATGATATTCGGACTCAAACTTAGGTATTAACATTGTATAGTGACTAAGTTATGATTATATGGGATATAGACCAATAAGAGAGACCTAGGATTTGTTGGGGTACAAGGGATAGAATATTAGTTGACTTCTATATGTATTATAATTTTAGTGTGATGTCTGATCACGATGCTTCTAGCAACGCGCCGGTTAGTCAAGGAATTGGGGATGAAAACCTCAATATTGAAAGGAATGTCTAAGAAAATGTTGACAATGACGATGAAGCCCAACTATCACCTCGTACTGAGAGGTTATTGAAAATAATGAATGATCAAACATGGGCTGCTCTACGAGAACAAAGAATAGAGTTTGAAAGAAAGTTATCTGAAGTACAAAATCCAGTTAATGCTCATAATCCGGTTGTCCAAGGACCGAAGCCGGTTAATGAAGACGTACCCAAACCAAAGTCGGACCGACCTTCATTTAAAACATTTAGAAGCAGTGGTGCTATAGAGTTCTCGGGACTGACAGACCCAGTACTTGAAATGCAATGGGTCGAAAACACTGAAAAAATATTCAGGATTGTTTACGTGCAGAAGGAGGATAAAGTACGTTATGCTACAACGACATTTACCGATCGTGCATTCATTTGGTGGAACGCCACATATCGATCAATGGATCCTAATACTGGGGATAGAACGACATGGGAAGAGTTTCAAGTGTTGTTCTTCGAACAATATTTTCGGATGATTTGAAACAAAAGCTTGAGAAGGAATTCCTAGAGCTCAAACAGGGATTCATGTCGGTGATTGAATATGAACAGAGTTCAATCGGAAGCTTCAGTTTGCCCAATGGTTCGTACCAAGTGAAAAGGACAAGATTAATCATTTCGTCAACGGTCTTCGACGGAATATTCATAATTTCGTCACTAATCTCGACGTACCATCATTTACCAAAGCAGTTGAGTATGCAAGGAAATGGGAGCATAACCTGAGTCTCCCTGATGGTTCTAATGTACCGGAGAAACGATCGAGAGTTGAGAGAACCTTCTCGACCCCGACATTTAAATCATCTCGATTTTTCAAGTCGAGACGAGCTCAATCGCATAATACACCACATACTACCTCACAAACTTATACAATGCAGTCAAATACGCCACGAAACTGCAACCGATGTGGCAAGAATCACCAGGGATGATGTAGTGGTGATCAAACTTATGTACGATGCTTTTGTTGTGGTGAAGCTGGGCACATACGAATTCAGTGCCCTCATAGAGAAAAGGCATGTTATTGTGGTGTGTTAGGTCATCGTATGCGAGAATGTTCAAAGAATAGATTGGAGGAAAGTAAGGGGTCGGTACAACAACTGAGGCAATGACCGATACATACAGCGGGGGCTTCGACCAAAAAGGAGGAGGTTCTGAAACCTCATGTCAGGGCGTTTCAAATTACCGTGAAGGAAGCCATGAACGATCCCGACGTTATTACGGGTATATTTCTTGTTAATTCCTGGCCTGCTCGTATTTTATTTGATTCTCGTGCAACAAATTTTTTTGTGTCAAATGATTATGTTCGTTATATTGAACCCGTGCCTACTATGCTTGAAAAACCTTTCACTATTGACACTGCGAGTGGAGTACCATTAGTTGCTGATAAGGTATTTAGAGGGTGTACATTACTTTTAAATTATTATGAATTTCTTATCGATCTCATTCCAACTGATATACATGGATTCGATGTTGTTATTGGTATGGATTGGTTGGCAAAGAATCAAGCCAACATCATATGTTCACAACAAATGATTCAGATACCAATTAGTGAGGGGAATTACCTATACATTTACGCGGAGCAGCGTGCGATCGACATAAAGGTAATCTCTATGCTAAAAGCTCGTCATTATCTAAACAAGGGTTGCTCAATTTTTCTAGCCTATGTTATGGATGCGGCGAAGGAATTGAAGAAGACGGTAAAGGACGTTCCGATTGTTTGTGAATATCCGGATATATTTCTGGATGATCTGCCTGGATTGCCACCCGATCATCAAGTAGAATTTCATATAGACTTGATACCGGGTGCAGCTCCGATAGCAAAGACACCGTATCGTCTCACACCTGCGGAAATGAAAGAAATGATGAAACAAATGCAGGAATTATTGGACAAGGGTTTTATCCGACCAAACACATCTCCTTGGGGTGCTCCAGTCTTGTTCGTTAAGAAGAAAGAGGGAACTTTCCGGATGTGTATAAATTACTGTGAGCTTAACAAGGTAACTATAAAGAACAAATATCCATTACCGCGAATTGACAATCTTTTTGATCAGTTGCAAGGAGCGAGATATTTTTCTAAAATCGACTTACGGTCTGGCTATCACCAACTCAAGGTACGGGATGACGATGTACCCAAGACTGTTTTTCGGACCCGTTATGGGCTTTATGAATTTCTCGTAATGCCATTCGGACTTACAAACGCACCTGTAGCATTTATGGAATTAATGAATCGAGTATGCTATCCTATGCTCGACAAGTCTGTGATCATATTCATCGATGATATTTTGGTTTACTCAAAGTTTGAAAACGAACACACTTCACACTTACGTCAAATGCTAGAATTATTGAGAAAAGAACGACTCTATACAAAATTCTCGAAATATGAATTTTGGCTTCGCCAAGTACAATTCTTGGGGCATACCGTATCCGGAGACGATATTTATGTAGACCCAGCCAAGATTGAAGCAATTCAAGAATGGGAGCAACCAAAGAATGCTACGGAAGTTCGGAGTTTTCTGGGTCTGGCAGGGTACTATCGACGATTTATTAAGGACTTCTCTAAGATCGCARTACCAYTAACCTCTTTRACTCGTAAAGATGCTAAATTTGAATGGAATGAGGCCCAAGATCGAGCATTTCAAACTTTAAAGAAATGTCTGACACATGCGCCTATACTTGCTCTACCTGAGGGTAATGAAGACTTTATAGTATATAGTGACGCATCTCGACTTGGTCTTGGATGTGTCTTGATGCAGCGAGGCAAGGTGATTGCATATGCTTCTCGCCAATTGAAAGATTATGAGAAGAACTACCCTACTCATGACCTTGAATTAGCAGCGGTGGTATTTGCTTTGAGGCTTTGGCGACACTATCTTTATGGAACGAAGTGTCAACTTTATACTGATCACAGGAGCTTAAAGTATTTATTTGATCAACATACCTTGAACATGCGTCAACAACATGCTATGGAACTCATTAAAGATTACGACTGTGAGATACTATATCATTCGGGTAAAGCTAATGTAGTGGCAGATGCTCTTAGTAGGAAGACGCATTCTGGACTTCTATGCTACTCTATCACTCATACGTCGGTTAAAAATAATTTATTTGATGATATTCGGAAATGGCAGATTGAGGCTTTGAAGCCTGAGAATGTCAAAGTAGAACGAATGGTAGGATACATTGATTCTCTCTCTGAAGATGGAC
>NC_037540.1:20747873-20749084 GCF_001531365.2 Cynara cardunculus var. scolymus | reverse complement strand
GTACCGATGTGGAAATGGAAGGAATTAACGATGGATCTGGTTACTAAACTACCGAAGACCCAACTACAACATGACAGTATTTGGGTTATAGTTGATCGATTGACCAAATCTGCATTGTTCTTACTTGTCCGAGAGTCTTACTCTATGGATCGATGGGCTCGGTTGTACATTGATGAAGTTGTCTTGCGACACGGTGTACCAGAGAAGATTATCTTTGATCGCGCCTCTCGATTCACTTCTAATTTTTGGACTAGATTTCAACGAGAGTTGGGAATACGTCATGCGTTTAGTATGGCCTATCATCCTCAAACCGATGGTCAATCAGAATGAACTATTCAGACTCTCGAGGAAATGCTACGCGCATGTGTATTAGAATTTGGTGGTAGCTAAGATACTCACCTACCCTTGGTTGAGTTTTCTTACAACAATAGCTACCACTCGACAATTGGAATGGCTCCCTATGAGGCTTTATACGGACGTAAGTGTCGTACACCCTTATGTTGGCGAGAGACATGAGAGAAAGTTTTAGTTGGTCCCGAACTCATTCAGATCACTCATGACAAAATTCAGATTATTCGTGAAAGAATGAGAGCTGCCCAAGATCGTCAAAAGTCTTATGCAGGTCGTCCCAAAAGGCCAATCGAGTTCTCGGTGGGTATATGATAATGGTGAAAGTTTCTCCTTGGTGAGGTGTACTTCGATTCTGAAAACAAGGTAAGTTAAGTCCACGATTTATTGGCCCGTTCAAAGTATTGGAGCGTATCGGAAAACAAGCTTATCGACTAGAGTTACCGAAGGAACTTACGGGGATACACGATGTGTTTCATATCGCGTACTTATGTAAATGCTTGGGTAAACATGAAGAGACGATGCCCTTAGCCGAAGTCAAAGTAGATGAGAAATTAAGATACATTGAAGAACCAGAATCAATTCTGAACGAAAGAAAAGTGAAACTACGTAATAAGAAAGTAGACTTGGTATTGATCAAGTGGAAACACCATCGGGGACCAAATTGGACGTGGGAGCGTAAAGATGAGATGAAGACGAAATACCCATCTTTATTTCCACAACAGTGATTTCGGGGACGAAATCCTCAAAAGGAGCAGATATTTGTAGCATCCAATTTCTAATATGCCCAATTATTTGCTTAGTATATTTAATTATTGGGTTAAATAGAACTTATGATTTAGTGGGAGTTTGGGTCTGAAGTT
>NC_037540.1:20741106-20744573 GCF_001531365.2 Cynara cardunculus var. scolymus | reverse complement strand
TTCATTGCCTACCTCTGGACCAATTCATCGCCTCTGGTCTTCCTCCAGACTTAGTCGTTTTAGCAGCATTTTCAGATTTTTCATCCTTGGCCCCAATTGCTTTGACAAAACTTTTAGAATAATTAGGATCAATTTTGGTCCCAATAATCAATAAATTATATTTACTGGAGATTTTATAAAATTGGTAATTTGGGGTTTGCTCAAGCGAGATGTTACACGCAAGATCAGAAAAGAATATCTACGTCGAAAGAAGCTTGGAGAAGAAGTACCTGGGTACATCGACTTCACCGACTTAGATTAGTTACAACTTTCTATCTTGTAAATATTGTTTCCTTTTCTCTACTTTCATTGTACAACTTATATGTAATAGGTCCAGAACTTACTGATGTAACACTTGTATCTTTCCAATGAATACTATGAGTATTTCTTCAGTATCACTGAAAAAGATCCCTAAAAAGAGTAATAGGAACATGTATCTATGAGTTCCAGTTTACTCTTACATTCACTGACAACTTTTAGTCAGAGAATAAGCTTTCAGTTTTAGTTATCATAACTTGTACTTGTTTCTCTTAAACTTGTAATCCTTTACAACTTAAGTAAACTTATATAAGAAAACTAAATCACTAAAAAAGATCCCAAAATAATTAAAAGGGACTTGTACTTTACTTGTAATTTTTCCTTAATATTGTAACTTAGGCAATTTTCTTTATGTTGTGTTGTCATCATCAAATAGGGAGAGATTATTCATCCTCTCTCATTGATTTGATGATATTCCCTTTTACTTGTCGAAGTATAGTGTTTATGTTTATTCAGTTTCAGCGATCATCGAGTCTGTTTAGTGATCATTGAAACATGTATTGTAACTCTCCAATAGTCGTTATACTTCAAGAAGACAAAACTCACACCAAAGAACCTTCAGCAATGTCGAAGATAGAAATTGAATATTAGAGACTAGCGCGCTCGTGATCTGAAGCGACATTCAATGATCACAAGCTTGTCTACATATGCGTGAAGTCTGCACAAGTTTCAGCGAATGCTAAAGAGACCTCCAACGTCATCCCAACATTCAGTGATCAAATGAAACTTACCATATACGATTGTTTTTGTCTTGTCCTTCCACATATTAAGGACAAACCCATACCTTTTCCAGAGTATAGTACAGTACGGAGCCACTCAGTTAACTCTATTGTGCTTAACCTACTTTGTGAAAAGATGTCTGCTCATGAATATCAATAAGACTATTCAATGTAGCAAAGGACAAGATTTTCTCCAAAAGCTTGACACGTATTGTGTACCTTCTGAATTGCATTTAATGCAATGTGTATAAATAGTTGAGTGCTCTCTACTCAGTTATCACTCTTTCTCTCTAAGAAACTTATCCAAGAAGTTACTTCTATCACTACTCTCTATCTCTAAAGAGAATGAACCACTTTGAATAAGTGAAGAACACTTTTCTAAGTCTTTATTTCTTACAACAAATCTTTTCTCTTTGCTAAGTGTAATAGTATGTATCTTTAGATTGTTTAGATATGTTCCTTTACCTTATCTTTTCCGCAAACAATCTGTAAAATTTGTATTGATCCTTTTTTATCAATATATAATTTTTAAAAGTGAAAGTTTCTGTGTTTGTATTCATCCCCCTTCTACAAAAATGATCCTATAACTCTTATAGATCTAGCTGGGACCAACAGATTCTTTCAAAGTCTATGAATTTTAGAAGAAAAAACTAAAAGCTATATTCAAGAAAGTGGAACGAATAAGTTTACCTACAGATTTATGAAAGTCAAAGCCACAAAAAAAATTAATATATGGTGAGTACTTCTCATTTTTTGGATCTTGATTGGAAGCTTCAAAAGAGGGTCATTAACTTTGTTCATTTTCCTCCTCCACGTAAAGGCGCAAATATAGTTGATTGCATCTGAACATGCCTAAGGGAGTGGTAACTTGTGGAAAAAGTAAATTCTAATATGTTTAATATAGTGTATATATATGTTTTATTTTGTTTATGTTTTCTGTATTAATAAAGCTTAAACTTTTGTGTATTCATGTTAGGTTTTCACAACTTCCGTGGACAATACATCACAAATGATTTTTGTATTACAATTTTGAAGGATAATTTTGAATCAAATGGGAGGCTTATTTGTGGTGGAAGATTGTTTCATGTCCGATGTTGCACCCACATTCTTAACATTATGGTTCAACATGGTCTTCATTAAGTGAAGCATATTATCGGTAAAGTCCATGATATTGTTGATTACTTGAACTCAAGTGATGCACATCTCCAACGTTTTTTTTTTTAAATTTGTAAGCCAATACAACATGAAGCATCAAACGTTAGTTTTTGAATGCAAGACACAATGGAATTCAAGATAGAACATGCTAGATTGTACCATCAAGTTTAGACATGTATCTCTTCAATATGCTTTGCATGACCGTAAAAATAGTTCTTGTCCTAATGAAGAGGAGTGGGGTAAAACTGCAAAATCGCTTTGATATATGGAAGTGTTTAAAGATGCTACTAACTCAATATATCCGGTTCTGAATATCCAACTTCTAACTTGTTTCTTGCAGAAGTACAAAAGATTAAAGTTATGTTGGATAAACAATCTTAGTCGAAAGATAATATTGTTATAAGTATGGTAAAATACACACTACAACAAAAAGGGGTTTATAGGACCCTTATTAGTGTCCTAATAAGGTAGTTAATAGGACTTTTAAGATTATAGGACAAAATATATGTTTGTCTCATCTAAAGGTGTTGTATTAGGTTAATGGGATGAATTTGAGTGTCCTAAAAACCTCTAGGATTATGATACAAATTCCATAGTCCTATAAAATGGTTTAAGTAACACTAAAAAGTGTCCTAATAGACTATAATATAGGACACTTTATGTTGTCTCAAAATGTTTACTTTTAAAAACAAATATGGGTGTCCCAAAAAATGCTTTTATAGGACGAAATTCAATGTCGCTAAAACAATTATATAGTACCAAAACATGTGTCTTAATAAGTTATATAATTATGAAACAAATTTTAGAGTCCTATAAAATAAACTATGTAATACTAAAAAAGTGTCCTAACAGGCTATAATAATTAACACTAAAAGCGTCCTAAATGACTATAATGTGAGACGCACCATCCAATTATAAAATCCTTCTGTAATATTACATTTAGAAGCATAAATGAAAGTTTTACGATTGATTTGATAGAACAAAATTCAAAGTTGTACAAGTACTTACATGAGTACCAACTATCAAGCTATGTATCCACYACAAAGTTGTATCATGACAAAACTAAGTACTGAACAAGAATTACGCAAATACAAAAAATCTTATATATTGTGTCTTACAAACGAGAGATATCAATYTTCGTCATGCACAATCTACAATTAAAAAACAAATATATGAGCTTAAAGTTGTGTAATAAAAAAATTCTACACTTGCTAAAACTCACAAGTGTTAAAAGAT
>NC_037540.1:20692479-20740546 GCF_001531365.2 Cynara cardunculus var. scolymus | reverse complement strand
TGCATGGTTGTACAAGTGTAAGACCTGACCATCTGACTTAACCATGGTTGATATGGGTAATGCATGGTTAAGTCAGAAACCACATGTGATGCTAGACATATACAAACATATCATTGACAAATATGATAATATACACACATTTATATATACACATAATATTATAATATAATGCATGAGTATTATAATATTATAAATATCTAAATACAAGGAGGGTTCTTGCTTTTAAGAAAAAAAGCCAAACTGATAAGCTATGATTATGCAAAACCATCAGATCTAGTTATAGGAGGAGGAGAGAAATATGGTGAACTTTTAGGGATTTAAGATTTAAAACCTACCAATAGTAGCTGCTATGTTGCATGTAGTCAGAATGATCACATTTGGTGAAGACTTCAATTTGTCCATCTCAGTCAGTAAAACATTTACCACCTGATCATGTCCAAGTTGCAGATGAGAGAAGGATCAGATCAGTGTTTTGCTTAAAGAATTGGATTTGGTCATAAAAAAAAAGCATGGATGATATATTGGTGGTTCAAATCATTGTACTTGGCAAGGAGATGTTAACTAACCACAATACTTCCCAAAATTCAAAGAAAAACAAGATTTTGCAGTTGTTTCTTTTTCCATGCCGAGAGTATGTTGGTTAGCGGGAAGCTCACTGCCAAGTACAATGGTTATAGATTGTTTTATTCCTTGAGAATGTTGATACCCTTAGAGAATCTGAAGGTTCTGAGCCAGATAAAGCAACTTTTCTTGCTGCAACTAGGCTTTCAACTTCATTTGCAGCATAGCGAGTTATTAGTCTTGAATGCTATAGATTGCATAGAAAACCAAGCATATATGGAAGAGGGGAGCATCGTGCAGTCATAATGAAATTAAACCAAATTAAGCTGCCAACCTAGGATCCCTGGTAGCTTTGTAGAGCCAGTAAGTGCTCTCTATCAGTTATGGACGTATTGGGTAGCTTTTCTGACCATGTTGTAGATGGATTTAGAAGAACAAGACATATGTTAATCTTTATGGCATAACTGAAGGCATATAAGAACAAAACCCACTAAGAACAAAACCCACTAAATTTCAGCAATAGAAAATAATAGATTAGTATGATTCAGACATTTTTTGGCCCATGCATCACCATTTTAAATTCTATAATAAATGTGTCTTTCTATGTGCCACATTAAGTGCCTGCTAAGAAAATGAAATCCCATCCTACAATGAAAATTGTACTCAAGGCTTGTCTGAGATACATAAGAGTAGATATCATGTTTTTAAAGCCCCTTGATAATTGGTCCACGTCCAAAGAAAGCATAAGCAAGCTTCCTACAGACTAAAGCAGGCTCCTTGTGTTTTTAAAGCCCCTTGATAATTGGTCCACGGTTGCATTATATCCCTGTTAGGTAGGCTCTCTACAGACTAAAGCAGGCTCCTTGTGTTTGGTTCTCTCATGCACTAGAAGCATTTGGTATGACCGGTAGTGCCTAAGACTATTTTTATGTGTTTTCGAAAAAAGAGTTGCAAGAGTGTTGTGCTAGTTTTTCTATAAGGAAGAGATTGCTAATATTGGAAATTTTCACCCAAAAAGAGTTCCATACTACCAAAAGACTGGTAGTATGATAAGCATGATCTGTGTGTATACAAGTCATGAGATAACAATGTAATGCCATGTAATTTGCATCGATACCAACAGTAATTCATCAAGTTAATTCGTTATAGCATTCCGCTAAACGAACTTAATATGAGAAAAGCAGCAAATATGGTTTAAAATGTTGGTTGTTATTTATGGTTTAAAATGTTGGTTGTTATTTATGGGTTCTCTTACGGAACTTGCAGTGAAATTGAATATCAAGACTGGTTATGAAAAGTTTTTATGGTAATTAATGAATATAAAAAGAAGGGGAAACATTAATTAATTAAGYAGTGAGTGGAGTGGAATTTTAGTTTAGATGAGGGGATTGAGAAACTGCTTGGACCATGGTRGAATCGTAAGCTATATGAACCTCAAATCATATATGGTCAGTCAAGCCCAAACCTCCAAAGGGACTATCTCCTCTTAGTTTGAATTRCTAAACATGAGTAGCACATTTACAAATTACAATTCTACAAGGTMTGAGATATCAACAGCCTTTTTAATAAAATTCTATCATCAAACATTATCATTGAACTATTCGTCAAGTCTTGAATTGCATTTATCATTGGACCATGAGAGATAGTAACGATTATACGAATTGATAAWTAAAGATAAAGGGTACCCATAAACATTGCAACTTCCATGGGAAGGAAAAAGCAGAGTGTACAATATGACAAGGTTATCTAAGGAAAAGTCACAGGGAACTTATTTATTCATAAAGTAGCAACGGYCTGATTATTCATCATATAAAGGATATATAAGTAAAAGTGAAGAGCTGCATGCCTGCTTCTGCTTTCCTTATAGACTACACATCGAGAAACATAAGCGTCTACAAATATCGAGAAAGTCCCTATCAAATAACACCACAGGTAAACAGAAGCAAGTGTGTTAGATGCATTGTATGAAMACACTTGAATAACCAATGTGGGATAGCAAAAGAGGAAGAAGAAAAACCAAAATTAAAAGCAATCACTTGACGAATTTTCAACAAGCACCTAATTGGCTAATTTGCATTATACTTCCATATAATACAACTTTTCATTCACGATTTTAAGACACGACTGTGGTGGTTTTAGACACGTTTGTAGGAGACACCTATGGCCCAAATACTTGTATGAAAATTCAAAATAACAACTTTAAAAAATAAAATATTGTAGATACATAGAGCCAAAATTTCTTACCTTATCCTGAGTCCTAAGCAGTCCTTTATAGCAATCCTCATTCGTACAGCAGAATAGAATGGCAAGGCATTTCCACCACAGGTAGCCTCATTTACATTTCTAAGTCCTTCCTGACATAATTTTACATTTGATCTCACCTAGAAACAAGTAAAAGAAACCATCTATAATTCCATTGACTACAATATATATAACTGCTGAAATTTCTTTAATAACTAAAATTTTAACTGACTAAAATTTACAAATAGAGCAGCCACATTTTCAACACAGATAAGATAACCAACAATCAAAACCATTGAAAATTAGGCATTTCAATTTTCAGCACAACCACATTCTCTCATAGAAAGATTGGTTATTAGATGGAAGCCCATAGAAGATAGGTCATGTTAAAATTTCAGTAGAAATGCTAACTTGAAAATTAGGCGTTTCAATTTTGTCTCAGAGCAGTGGTTTTAGTAAATTGGGTGTTAATTTAGAATGTCTAAGCTTAAACCAATAGCTATCTTAAGTTATGACTCAACTAAGTTGCTAATTTCTATCTTGTATGAAATAGTCATACCAATACAGACAGATGGTTACATGACTAAGACATGCTATCAAACCATTGTAAAAAAATGCTTTTAACTATGTCCAACCTCCTGTTAGCTACTCTTATCGAAGCTCACTTTCAACTCATTACTAAGATATCAGTATGACTACATATTAACACAATTAACATAATTACTGCGCATATCATCCAATATCGGTATCACGATCAACTGCACTACAAATTTAAGTTAGAAAAAATACTAGTYGGTTTGATTTTGTTACCGTCAATGTTGCMACCGAAAACTTCCTAACTCAGAATTTGACGAAYARCTAGGGCTTCAAAGACCGAGGGCTTGACGGATCTCAAACAGTGCAGAGGAGTCGATYGCAAACAGCCAGGCTTTGARATTCTCAGGGTGTAGAAGTTTCGACCRCAAACGGATTCTCAGGCAGAGCACTCGATGATGATCGCAACCGGATTCTAGGCTCTGAGGATTTGAGGTTTTGAGCTTTCTGAAACAAGTGTTTTTCCTTATCCATCAAGTTCGTTTTGCTGCACTATTCATTTAAAGGCTTTCTGAAATAAGTATTTGGGCTTTCAACGTCAAAATAGTCCAGTGTTTTGGCCCAGTGTTTTTGTTTAAAATTAAGTAGTTTATATAAATCATAAGAGCTTAAAACCTTGGAAGACATAAATATATTTCTAAATATATAATTATGTTCATATTATTTTAAACTTTAATGGACACTTAAAAGTGTCATATTAGATCTTAATCTCTAATATGACAACCAACCGTGTTGTATTAGCTTTTAAAAAAATAGGATAATTGAAAGTGTCATATTAGCATTTAAAATAAGATATTGGTCTTTAAAATAATACGACACTTAAAAGTGTCCTATTAGACCATAAAATAATATGACATTCAAAAGTGTCGTATTAGATTACATGATAGGACGTCAAGATATGTTGATAAGACATCAAAAGCAAGAGTCATATAAGATTAAGTCAAATATGACTCATAAAATAATGTGTCGTATTAGCCTTTTTAAAGGACGGTTTTCGAAAAGTGTCCCAAAAAAGTGTCTTATAAATCCCTTTTTGTTGTAGTGACATGAAAGAGAGAATTGATAAATATTGGAGGGAATGAAACATGTTAATGTCAATAGGGATCGTATTAGACCCAAGATTGAAAATGAGGGCTATAGAGATGACATGGCCCAAAATGATTTATCCAAATTTAGCTCCGGAAAATATTAGTAAAGTCAAAAAGGTTATGTATGAGCTTTTGGATGAATATGTGTGAATGTGTTATTCTTCTATTATGGATGAAAGTGGTGAATGTGAATTTGGATCAAATACTCTATGAAGGAAATGATGGATCTATTTTTTTCTTAGATGTTTTTAGTGGGGAGACATCGGTAACTTGTGTGACATCTGAGCTTGACATGTATCTTGAAGAGGGATGTTTCTTTAGTCGAGATTACAAATTTAATGTCTTAGCTTGGTGGAAGGAACAATCAAACAAGTTTCGAATTTTGTCTAGAATGGTTGTGAATATCTTGGTTATTCCTATCATTATTGTGGCTTTAAAGGCAACTTTTAGTGTTGTTGGTCATGTGATAGATCCTTATAGAGCTTTTGTTGCTCCGAAAACAGTTCAAATGTTGATGTGCATGGTGATTGATGTAGATCCCTCCATGGAGTGAGAAGAAAGAATAAGGTAAATGTCTAATTATATTTAGTTGTTTATCTTCACTTTTAATAACTGTACTAATTTGTTTTTGTTTTTGTTTTTATTGTAAGGGAACGAAGAACAACCAAAGGAAATCTTTCTTTCACTATCGTTCACGGAACCCAAAAATTGAATTGAAATGAGACCATATTTAACTTATCGTCTTTTGTTTTATTGATGGATTTATAATGTGCTTGGTTTTAATATTGCAATTTTCTCGACTTTAATTTGTTTTTATTTTGGTTGTAAGTTACAAATAGTTTCGACTTTATTTTGTATTTGGTTAACTCGTAATTTATGGATTTATTTTACTGGTATTTTATATTTATTTTGGACTTTTATTATTTCTTTTTTTTATTAACCTGGATATTCAACCCGCTATGTGGGTCGACTAATCCCAAGACGACCACATACTTTGCAGATAGCCCAGAGTCACCGCATTTGAACCTCCGTGACCACAAGAGGATTTTTATTTCTCCTTGGATTTGAACCTAGGACCTCCAGGTACTTTTGATCTTCGGGTCAAGCTCAAACCAATCAGGCACCACCCTTGTGGTTAGACTTTTACTATTGTTATGAATTAAACAGGTTCGAGTTTAAAACGAGCTTAATTCGAGCTTGAAACGAGTTTAAGTTCGAGCTTGAGAAATGGTTATCGAGTTCGAGTTGAGTTTGGATTTTTACTACTCACGAGTTTTCAAATCGAGTTCGAGCTTGACAATTGACTTTCGAGTTTGAGTGAGTATAATGATAGTTGAGCTCGATTAAATCATTTACACCCCTGGTGCTTGTCTTGCCTTTTTATATTTATCTTATTTGCTTATTATTACTTGTCGTTCACGCTAATATATCAAGAAAAAGCGACATGTGCTAAGTTGAAACTTAGAATCCATATCTTTGAGATACAACTAGATCTCTTTGAGGAATGTACTTAGTGTTTCTACAATCTTATTATTTGTTTCAAGACGATATTAAGAAAACATGCATACTTATGCGTAATCTTTCTTGCTTTTTCGTTCATACATATACGTCTTTGTGATATTAACCTCAACGAGATGACATAAGCCGATCGATGTGCCTTTTCTCCTTCTGCTTATTCAATGTTTCATTCTCTCATACCAAAGAAAGAACAAACAAACGGGAGAAAGATAAGTTTTATTCTTTATTTCATAGCAAGATACACCAAATTACCAAAACGAGTGTACACACCGAGCTTAACATGTCACGAGGCTTATCGCAAATATAAGGGTACATAGTTACGAGCATTTGTATCTGAATCCCACACAGAGAACGCGCTTGAACATCTCATCCAAGTCTTTGACATCTCAGGGAAATGTCGATCAATAACATCTTTCAGACTCTCAATCTTGTTAATCCATTGTAGTCCTTCTTTGGTGTACGTTTGTGAGTTAAAGTTGGTTGTAAAGAACCGATCTGCTTCAAGCCGCCTACAATTGTGGTTAAACATTGTATATCATGATAAAACTAACTGCCAAGAAACATAATCATAGATTCAAGAACCACAAAGAGCATGATCACCTTGAAGCAATCAACACAAAAATGAAGAAAGCAGTCTCACTGATGGCAAACCCTTTTATCTTCTTTTCTGCATGCATTCCCACTAGCAGATCAAGCTTCTCAACATCATCTCCGTATACTTCTTGGAGCGCTTCAATAACCTCTTCATCGTCGGTCAAATCGTCCCACTTGCTAATAGGAATCATCAACATGTTCTTCCTAAACTCATTGTATCGAGGAATCTTCCTTTCTCTATCTCTATAAACTATATCAGTTCATCAGCATGTTAAGCTAAGATCATAAACGGAAAAAAGAATCATATTGGAGATAACTGCAACGTTGCGTACTTTCCATCGAAGCCATGTCCACCAGATCTGGTCTCTCTTCTCCATTGATATCATGTGCAACAAGGTTCCTCATCCACAAAGGATAGTTCCACAATGTTATAGCTCCACAAGATTGATAACCCATAGAAACCAACATCTTCTCCATCCCAATTTTAGACAGTCTTTTTTCTCCTTCTTTCCCAATCATGTCCTTCATATTCACCCTACAAAAATCATTAATCAAGACAGTTGAAAATTGCCTCAAAAACTCACATTAGTGTGGATAACACTAAAAGAATAGTACTCTTCTTGAATCGGGGGAGTATATTTGTGTTTTGAAGCCGTGGGATCGATGTTTCGGAGAAATATTTTGTCGGGTAGTGTTGTGTGCATTCTGTAGACGCTTACGAACTCCTCTGTCAAAGAATAGGGGACTCCATGATCTTGTGGCCTTCTAAGACCAACCAACCCGCTTAATTCAGGTCCGAATATATTCCCAAACGAATCCTTCACTTTCTTCCCCAAGAGGCCGTACCTGAAGTGAATCATACTTGAGTGCTTTTCATTTAACAAACTAAAGGTTACATTCTTTCTGAACACATCATTAATTAAGCAACTAACATTGTCATACTCAAAAGCAAAAACATATCATATGCAAAAATGCAATGAAAAGGTCATAGTCCAAAAAGTATGCAGATTCTAGTTTATGAACCATTTACCAGTTGATTCTCATTGCTGCTAGTAGGGTATCAGTCTTCAAGAGTTCAACAGTCCAATCAATGGTGTGGATCTTGGCAATAGTGGCTGAAGTTATCAATCTTGCATGGTGGTATAGCTTGTCGTCGTTAAGATCTGGATAATGCTCCTATGGACATATCACGAACATTTGAGCATAGTTAAAAGTATTCCCGAAAACATGATGGTTATGATGAACTTACTTTTAGCATATCACAAACAACATTATGCTCCTTAATAAATAAAGCTTGCAAGAGGGAGAAACCAGCCCAACAATTGCGGACGTCCCCAGATACAGGAATCCCTTTCTCGTCATGTTCAAGAAGTCCATCTCTAGAAATCTTCAACTTTCCATCTTTGTATGATCTTACCTTCTCCATGCCCGCTTCATCATTTCCATAAATAACACTTCCATCCCTGCTCAAATTAGTTTTGATCAACGTGATTTTGTTGAACCATATCGATAGAGATCATGCTCTAAGACTATGTTAGTTGATAAGAAGCAAAAAGCCCTTTAAAGTTGTTGAAAAATGCTAGTTGAAATGTTTTCCAAAAAGCAAACTACTTAAGACTAATCAAATAAGACATTTTTAATGAGCTTAACAAAATAAGTCAGTTTATTATGGTTGTCAAACTTGGCCTAAATGCCACTCACCACCATGGCGTCCTTGCATTAACAAAACCAGTCTTGGTATGAAGCGATTCTGTCGAAATTTCTCTACTCTTGTAGAACTTATACGACTTCAATGGACATTGTCCAGCAACCTCAGTCGGAGCTACAATTTCAACCTGTTCTCAGCATTAATTAACTAATTAAACATGATGTTAAATTTAATCAAATTAACCTTTGCTTTTAGAATATTAAAGGGTCATTTACTAAACGCTTACATGCATGGTGAGCATGACAAAAACGCTTGCTAACAATCCACTTTTGATGGCTAATAATGTTATGGAATAAAGTAAGCAATGATGGTGACTCTTGACGATAAACTTTTACCCAGTAAGTATTTGGTAAACGTCGTAAAGTAGGGTTGAAGATTGTTATGTATAAAGTTAAGGTAGGTGTGACCTGGTGCGTGTCCTCCATATGATCAATCCAGTCATGAATCATGAACTGTAACCAAGAGCAAGCTATCATGTTGAATTGCTTTCCACAGTCTACGAATTTCCTTCTTTCCAACAGCTTTGCGGCTACAACCGATGGATGAGGCTCCAGCACCTTCACACTCGTAATCAAAATTTAATTAACTTCTATTACCACTTTAATAATCTTGAATATATATACATATACTATATATAGGGATTAGATCAAATTAAAACTACAAAAAGTTATAAATCTATGAGAATCGATTTAAAAATAACTTTTTACATGATTTTTCCCCATCAAATGCTAGGATTTACGATATTATTTTACATATCTTTATTTCATAATGTGATGGTCTCACATGTATTTGTTTATCCATGTGAATAGTTGTTACGAATATATTTCATTTCACCAAGTGAACTCAAAAAAATGCATGTGTAATTTTTTTATAAGGTGAACACAAATATATATATATATATATATATATATATATATATATATAACAATTACATCATAGCTTTTGAACAAAAATATCATATAAAAAATATTTTTATATCAGTTCTTACGGATTTTTAACTTTTTTGTTGTTTACATTTGATTATCGTTCTCTCTCTCTCTCTCTTTATCTATATATATATATACACACACACATAAGGTCGTCGGGTTCCCGTAAGAAGGAAAGTTAAGGTGAAAATCGTAAAAGGCGATCTCCCTCCTTAAATTCACATTAGGATGAGATGCACCAGATCAATCCTTGCGATTTATGGCCAAATTTGATATTAAAGGTGATCAAAGGTTAGATCATTTCATACGTTTTTCACTTTATTTAATAAATAACATAATTATCTTAAATAAGTTGCTTACATTACATCTTACAATTATCATAAATTACCCGATTCTCTTTTAAAAAAATAAGGTATCTGAATTATGTAATTTTTAACTGTCTTTTAAATGCATATAAACATTTTATTATTTATTTAAATAAAAAAACCTAATATATGTAATAAATTTATTTTCCATCGTCAACATATATTATTTTATTTTTATTTAATCAAACTTAGTCGGTTAGTCCTTACCCCAAAGTTGGTGGTGGATGGAGGCATATTGCGACCGAAAGCTGTTCCTTGACTGCCTACAATATCATCCGTTGGATGATTGCACTTGCCATCAGCCGTCCGATGAGAATACTGGTCAACGTCATATTTAGTGCCAGTCATGGTTCCGACATGGACATGCAGGAGATTGTATCTCTGGTGCAACCGCCTTCTTAAAGCCAAATAAGCCAGCCCCAGCAACACCGGCAGCCTATGCCATAACTCAAACTTGTCCACCATATACACAACCTACGACTCATTTATATTAAATCATTATTTTTTAAATAACAAATTTTTATTTTATAATATAAATTAAAAATTAGCATAAATTGTAATCACTTTTATTTTATAAAGTTTTTATTTCTAAAATAAAACCATCATTGTTTTTATTTATAAACCTAAAAAATTTAATAAAAAAAATTAAAAAGATTCCTCTAAACATAATTATAATACATTTTATTTTCTTTCATAAAGTTATAATATGTTTTTTTAATTATATCAAAGACAGTACATTTATAAAACTGAAGCTTTGGAAACCAAGTTTGATGAAGTAGAAACTCAAACAAATTATGTTTCATTTTAATGCAATTTATATATATATATATATATATATAGAGAGAGAGAGAGAGAAAGTAAAAATTAAAGGAAAACCTTGAAAAAGAACCCAGAAAACCATGAAAAAACAGATGAAAAAAATATATCAAAATAAATATCAAATTAAAGATAATAAAGTGATCATTTATTTGATATATTTTGTTTTGCTCCAATTTTTACTATATTTCACCTATTTTCCATTTAAAATTTTGAGAAAAATATGTTTATTTTTTATAACCATCTTTTTAACCACATTCGTTGGATAACCTCAACAATTTCTCGTAATAAGGAACAAACATAAAAGATATTAAGTTCTTGGAATTAAATAAAGCTTTTGAAGATAGTTTCTCATAATAAGAATAAAAACAAAGTATATTATGTTATAATGTAATTTACATACATGTGAAGATTCAAACGAGAACACTTTAATTTTATGAAAACATGAGAATACCTCGAATCACATGTGATAATACAAGTAAGAGGATTTGGTAGTGTGCGTACGACTTGGCCAATGACCTAGGTCGCACCAAAGGTCTAGTCCACGTCTTTGATTTAGCACATGTATATCATATATGTGTTGGATTATAGTATCACATTGTAAACACCCTAATGGTAGATTGGCGAATTGTTGGGCTGAGCTAGATTTGAACGACATGTGATATACATGAGGGGGCCTAGTGGTATGCGAGCGACTTGACATGCAACTTAGGTCATGCCGAAGGTCGTCTGTGTCTTTCATTTATATTATCACATGTGAATAATATGTATTGAGTACACTATCACATTGTGATTGACTACATTAAAAAAATGTTTTCGCATTTTCACAAAATGAAGGTGTTCTGATTTGAACCCCTGCATGTGTGTGTGTATATGGTTGTGTTCCGGTGAGAATAAGAGTTAAGGTGAGAAACGTAAGAAGAGATCTCCACTATTAAATGCACATTAGGATGAGATGCACCGAGATACACCATATCGTCATCAAGTGTGATTCATAGGTGGGTTTAAGATTAAATGTGATCATGGGTCTAGATCCCTTCTTATTTTTCTCACTTTAACTCTGTTTCTCGTACGATAGTGTATATATATATATATGGAGAGAGAGAGAAAGAGAAGACTAACATAAAAGAAGAGTGTGTCAAGGAAAGACATTTTGGCGAGGACATGTTGTAATTGAGGATGAACGAGGAAGAAGGAAGGGAGATGTGGAGTCATGTTGTAATGGTATTTGGGGTTTGTATTCTGCTCATATTTGCTTGCTTATAACAAGGCATATGATTCAGTGTGCCCACAGACCACTGTTAGGAATTACTTCTAACGCTAAACCACCCATTCATGATTGGGCTTGGGCATGGACCCACAACTACGGCCCACTTGGGTCGCTATCCGACCCGTTTCCCACTGTGTGTGTTTTTTTTTATTATATATTAATATTTATTATTGAATGATGAATTGAAATAATTCATAAATTTGAGAAGAAAGTAGCAGACATACAACCATAATCTGTTATATGGATATTAAAGTAGCAGACAAAGCAATTGCAAATTTGTGGGTCTCTTTAATATAAGTTTATGGAAACGTAATTTATAATTTTTCTTAATTAAATAATTTTTTATTAATTTTTAATCTCATATAAATTAAGAAGAAAAAGCCTTGGTACATAATACACGAGACGAGACGAGATGAGATGTGATTTTGGGTACATGAAATTTAAAAAGTAAAGCTTATGAGAAACTTCATCAAATCGACTTCCATGTAACGAGTCCAAAAGTGATTTGAACGTACCAATGTTTATAATTAAAACTTTTCGGGCATGGACCTTCTTCTAAACACGTTACTAGCAAGTAAAAGAATAAAGTAAAAGCCTTCAAAAGCCCGACCCCGCCCTAGCTAGGATTTGGGTGCAAAAATGGACTCGATTGGGATTTTTCAGGTCTGGATTAAAAAAAAAACTTATCGGGATTCTTGTGTCCTAGCATGGCCTAAGACCGGGTTTGTCTTATGACAGACCAAATAAGATGCAAGATGCAAGATGCCGTGATCGACTAAGATGGATTCGTATGGAGAAAATGTTGATTACTTAGTAAGATTATGAAAAACGCAAGATAAATTTTGTTTATGGATCATTATATGAACTATAATGGGGTTTATCTGTTGTATTTCGTCCATATTATTGATATTTGATTTGAGTTTTACGCATGTAAGTGTATTCATATGTAAATATGAGTTCATTTTTTATTGATGGAGTTTGAATGAGAATATAAGAAAGCTTTGAGGTCCATAAAAATTGTATACACGAAATCAACGTAATTGTTATGTTGGGTCGGGACGCAACACTTTTTTTCTTCTAAACATCAACCTCCCAGAGCTAATTTTTGAACATCTTTCATTTAAAAAGATTCGAAGATTAAATTCATATTTTTTAAAATAAGAACGAGAACAAAATCAGTTCTATTTTTAGTTCTCTAAAATAAGAATAAAGACAAAATTATTTCTATATCATTTTTATATATGGTCATAAACAAAAGCAGTTAAAGATGATATCAATCCATCCAACAAAAGCAAACGTTGTATTTTTGAAATAAACCTTGAGGAAAAAATATATGTACGATTTTAGTCCTAAAGTATTGTAAACGACCTTCACCACCCTTGTACTCGTAGATGTATATAATTTTATGAAAGGCAAGCATTAATATGACGATTTAGAAAATCTCAACCATTTTCAAACCTTGTTATAATTTTGGTTTTAAAGGTTTTATGGTTGCTCTTAAATTATGTGGGTACCCCTTTAAGCCCCCTTTTTTTCAGTAGGACGAGACATGTGAGTGGTAACTCGTACAACCCCTACCTTCTTAGTAGATCCCCCCCCCCTTCTCAAACAGTTTCAAATTTCAAGGAAGAACAAATAAAATATTTTATTTGAGAGTAAATTGCGTGAAAAAATAACGTATTTTACCTTTATTCTTATTTTGAGTAACATACTTTCAAAATTTTAGTTTTGGTATATAAGATGTGAAGTTTCAAACATTTAAGTATCTGGATAATTTGTTTAAGCATTGACTCGTTATCAATGTTGATGTGTCTGAATAATGTAACATCCAACTCAATATTATTTGCTGACATAGCTGGTGAAATGGATTTTTTAAATTTAAAATTAGTTGTAAATTTATGGGCAAATTGCATTAAAAATAATATACTTTCATCTGATTTCTATTTTAGATAACGTACTGTTAAAGCCTTTCATTTTGATACCTCAATTGTAAAACATCAAACTTTTAAGTACCTTTCTACTTGATGACTTTCAAATGTTGATTAAAATTATGTTTTTATTGATGTGACATTGTTTATTTATTTTATAAATGACAACTAAGAAAAAAAGTCCATGTCATTTTTTTTTGAGATATAAGTATTTTTCAATTAAGGAAAAAACCACATCATTTTTTTAATTATTATTTTTGTAAAATTTGTATTTTTTGGATTAAAAAAAATCCATGTCAATTTAATTTTTCTTTTTGTAAAATATATATTTTTCAATTAAGGAAAATTACATCTTTTTTCTTAACTAAATAAGATCAAATAATAAAAATATTTGTAATCATTGATAAACATTGATAAGTTAATTAACAAAAATATTGTCAATTGTTAAATATTTTAAAGAAATGACGTATCAATTACAATAAATGGGCAATAATATAATGCCGCTATCAATTATAAACCAAAATGTTCTTATATTTCGTTAAAGCTCAATCAATATTACATCCGGCTCCACTTAGTCCATTTAGACACAGTTTCTTCCCTTTCTTTTGCTTCAACTTCAAATAAGAAAAAAGTCATGTTAATTGCTTAATGACTTTTGAAAAACAAATCGAAAAATTTTAATAAAAAAAAACATATAGGATCACAAGGTTTACTTACCACAATCGATGGAATTCGACGAACCCCTTCCCTTTAAAGTTCTGCCTCTTGAACCTCTCCTTAAACTACTGCCTCTTGAACCTCTCCTTAAACTACTGCCCCTTGAACCCCTACTTGAACCACTGCCTCTAGGCCTACCAACATGATTTTTTTTTCTTAGAAGGTGAATCGTTTTTTTGGTTTTTACAACCTCTTGAATTATGTCCAATCCCCCAACAATTTTTGCAAGTCATTTGCCTTCCTGTTCTTCCTACCTCATCATTGTCCAAAATTGTTGGTCCTACTTCTACTACCACTTTCACATGCATCCTTCTGTCTAGATATTGAAGTTCTACCAGACATTATTCTAAATTTTGGTGGTAAAGGCTTGACAAAATTAATGGGCGACCAAAGCTTGACTCCATTCAATGGATTGACCCTATGGTAGCATGTGTTTATGAAACATGTTTTTGAAAAAAAGTGAGATAAATACTTATCTGGTCCGGTTAATGAAATAGATAGTCGCAACTGCATGAGCACATGAAATTCAAGAGACTTGCCCAATCCTGCAAGTGCATGTCATTTTATCCGTATCGACAACGTATCCGTCAAGCCACTTTTTTCCTTCAAAGAGAGTCCTGCCATTCGGGACAACATGCCAAGATCTAAGCGAATAATAATATTGTAATGAACATATTAGGTAAACAAATTATCGCATTTATGAAACAAATTAATAAAAAAAGTGGCCTCATTTGATCTTTGTTTATCTCCACTTTCTTTTTGATTGTTGGATAAATGTCACCATTCCATTTCTCAACTTTCTTGGCCATCTTCTCAAATCTTTCCATGATGGTCAATCTTATCTCTTTAACCATTGTTATTATAGGTTTCCTTCTTGTTGAAACAATTAATGAGTTGAAACACTCACTAACTCCATTCTCAACCGCATCACACGATGTATCGGTCTTGAAAAAGGCTCTTGACCATGTGTTTGGATCTCTTTCCATGAGATGATCATAAGTTTCATGACTTAATCCTTTCACTTCTTGCATTACATACACGTCTAAATTCCTGAGGTGTACCCACTTTTGATGCAACCTAGAATAAGGACCTGAATTGGATTCCAGTAAACCTTTTCCTGAAATTTGCATAAATGTTCCTAGCATATTGTTGATGTTCAGCCAGCGGGAAGACTTCTTCTACTGCTTCAATAAGTCCTGATGTTTTTAAGTTGATAACTAATTAGTAGAAATCATAAAAGTAGATAACATATTAGTGAAAAAAAGTAATACAATTAGGTTACCTTGTGTTGATCTGACAATAATGTCACCCCCAATCCATCCGTCAATCCAATGTCTTGCATCAAATATTCCAAGAACCACCTCCAGCTATCTTTACATTCTACTTCAACTACAACCTAAGTAAGTGGGTAGAATTGATTATTCACATCCCTGCCTATCGTGCTTAATAGTTCTCCTTTGCAATAGGTTTTCAAAATACATCCATCTAGTCGATCCAATGAACTTTCTACAGCTTGCCAACCATCCATCTTTCACACCTTTCAAACAAACATAAAAACTCTTAAATTAATTCTTCTCATCGGGCCTTACCTCTACACTCATTTTGACGGTTGACCCTGGGTTACTCCTCATGATTTCTTCTCCATAGTCCCACAATTTTCCATAATGATCAATTAGGTACTCTTCCAATCCTTCCAAAGCTTTTGCTTTGGCCCTACTACATTGACTTAATAGAACTGTGCACTTGTATTTTCTTAGAATTGATTCTTTTAATTCAACTAACTTTATAGAAGGATTTTGTATTATCTTCTTACCGTATACCTTTGTGGTCCAATTAGAATATACAAGTGAACCTAAATGGTAACTTCTTCCACATATATGATCATCGTGTAATGACTTCACTTGAAATGATTTTTCCTTCGACATCCAATTAGCCCACAACCTCCATGGACAACCATTTTTTATGATCCTAATTTTGGTCCGCATACAACAAGTTACTTGTCCTTGGAATTTTTTTGTATCTAATTGATGGAGATGTGTCAAGTAACACAAATTAAATAATGTATATATGTAAATTAATATACAAATAACGTACCTAAGCTGAAGTCCATTTGCAAGAGCATAGTTAGTCAAGCATGTCTTTAATTTGGAAACAAAAACATATCTTTCACCCACGTAGGGTTTTATTACGTTCCAAGGGACATTGGGATTATATATAGAAAATTCATTTGACTTTGTCTGAAGAACTTCATTTTCTGAATCAACTTCTTCTTCCACGAATGCATATCTTTCATACCTCTTGCATGTCTCGGTTAAAAAATCGTCTTGTTGATAAGTTTGTGTATGTACATCCTCCACCACTTCCACACTATCATCTACGCCCATTGGAACATTTTCATTTCCATCTTTAAAATCTTCCATAATTTTGTTCTTTTGTTTACTACTAAATCCATCATCTTCGATCAAACTTCCCTAATTTCCTCATCCCAGTCCAATAGATGATCTAAACTAGCGACATCATCTTCATCGACATCGGAAAACTCATTATTTAACTAGTCTTCATTTAAATCTATTGCACCTCCAAGGTTATTAATAACTCTCAATTTGTGAGAGTTATTTGTTGTTCAATACTCCTATTTTATTGTGTCTTTTGTACCCATTTTGCTCCTATCCTGTATTTTTGGTCCAAAATATTTTAAGAGGTGATGAAAGGTCAAAAATTTGATTATTTTCTGAAAAACCCATTGCTGTTGGTAAAATGCCCAATTTCTACTCACATTCTTCATACGGCATATTTTCCTCAAGACGAATTGGGACAAAATTCAAATACTGGCTCTCTTCGGTATTAAAGGGATTTAATTCTGAAGTCAGTTCCGAAATTCTTGAATTAGTTGGAAGAATGGGCCTTGTTGAATTAAAAAATGTCTTAAAGTAACCCTACCATTATTTTAATGAAAAGGCCTTCCTTACCTTTTCCTTATTTTAAGGGTTAGGTAACTTTACCTTTTTCAACCTTTCAAAAAAGGTGATAAGGCCAGGAAAGTAAACAAGAAGTGATGAGGGGTCTTTACCCTCTAGTCAAGAAGACTTTCTTCCGTTGGGCGAAGAGTTTGTCCGGTTCTCACTTTTTCACTATATATTGAAGTTTTTCTCTCATTTGGAACGCATCAACAATTCAGCCAAGCAACCTTGGAGCATCCACTCTCAACTGAAGTTCTAGGGCAGTAGAACAAGTTTAATTTCTGCATTTAATTTTATTTTCGTATTTAGTCTTTAATTCTCGCTACTGTGCATTGTATGCCCCCTGTGGGCAACAGTTTAAGTGCAATTTTATTTCAAGTATTTCTTATGCATTTTTCTTCTTCTGTTTCTTCTATGTTTTATAATTTTATTATGAACTAAGCACCCCTTTGGGTGTGAGTGTGAGTTAAACTTAAGAATTTGAAGGCGCACTTGGGTGTTGCCAATTTTATTAATTCTTAAACTTGGTCATTTAAGTCGGGACTTAAGCTCAACGCAGATAAGCTGATCACTTTGAAGTGTTAATATTAGATCCTTGATCCAGATTTGAGAGCGTGTTTGAAATCACGTAGAGATGCGGATTTTGCATGTTTTTAGCTAATGTTCAGATATTAGTCGAGTTTATGCTACAAAAAGATTTGAGTATAACTGGACGCTTTGTGGGCACTCTGTGGGCACAGTATATAAGAATTCACTTTCGAGAGATCAGAGTTCTTGTAGAAGTCCCATGAGTTTCTGACCAAACTGTTCCTGCAATTTTTTTAAAGGAAGCTTACACCTATACCCATATTTTAATATTAAAGGTTTATTTCATATTTTAAAGCTTTGCACAAACAAAACTCAACTTTTTCTCAAGCCGAAACATGCTCAAGAAGTTCATGAAACTCTCTGATTCTCAGTAAGTCCAGTCCTTGTGGAAACGATCTTGGTACTATACCACTTTATTACTTGAAGCGATCATAGTGTCGGCATGCACTTACACCGCCACTGTGGGGACTTTGTGCCCACTGTGTGAACACTTACGATTCCGCCACATCAAGTTTTTGGCGCCGCTGCCGGGGACTGGTGTGATTTTTTATCATGAGATATTGATTTTTATTAGAGCCTTGGTCATTTGTTTCATTCGATGTTCCTGTGTTGTTTGCCACGACTACAATACGGTGAGCTTTTACCTCTTGATCTCGAGTTAGAAAGAACCATTAGGAGACGAAGAAGAGGTAGAAACAATTGGCGAAATCCCACTATTAACCATACCATGGGGGATAATCCACCTCAGTGGGAAGCCACGGTTAAAATTGCCGATGACAAAAATAGAGGCATACGGGACTACACAACTCCTGAATTTGGTCAATTGGCCTCGGGGATTGGTAGGCCCGAAATGACAGCAACATCTTTTGAATCCAAGCCGGTAATGTTTCAAATGATTTCTGCAATGGGTCAGTTTGGGTGATTATCTTCGGAAGATCCACACGTTCATTTGAATTTTTTTATGGAAATGACGATCATTTTTAAATTCCCGGAGTTACACAAGAGGCCTTACGCTTGACACTTTTCCTTTACACATTGAAGGATAGAGCTAGAGCATGACTAAATTCCCAACCACCAAACTCGATCCTTACTTGGAATGATTTGGCGAAAAAATTTCTAAAAAAAAAAATACTTTCCTCCGACGAGGAATGTAAAAATTAGAAATAAAATTATGACGTTTCGCCAAGAAGAAGATGAAGCGGTATCGGATGCATGGGAGAGATTCAAGGACTTTCTACGGAAGTGTCTTCATCATGGAATCCCTCATTGTATTCAATTGGAAACCTTTTATAATGGACTTTCCAGTGCCGCTAAGATTATTCTTGACGCAAAGGCCGGTGGCGCTTTCACAGCTAAAACCTATAACGAGGGGTATGACATTTTGGAACGAATTTCTAATAATAATATTGAATGGTCTAACCCTCGTGCTGTTATTTCTAAATCTGCCTAGGGAATTCATGAGCTTGATGCCATTTCTTCTTTGAATGCCCAAATTGTTTCTTTAACTAATTTGGTTAAAAACAATTTAAACTTGAATGGGGAAAAGAATCAAGTCCAATCCATAATGTCAAATTCTTCCATGACTGAATCTTGTATTTTCTGTGGTGAAAATCATTATTATGAGTTTTGCCCGGGAAATCCCATTTCGGTAAATTATGCTGGAAACCATACAAGAAATAGCCCATTTTCTCTTACGTACAATCCAAACTGTAGAAATCATCCGAATTTTTCCTAGGCCGGAAATCCTGGACTTCAACCCCCCGGGGCAACCCAAGTCCAAAACCGACTTCCGAATCCCCCGGGAGTTCATCAAGGTGGTCATCACATGCAAGATAATCATCACATGTACCAAAATGAGCAATCTTCACAATCACATGCACCTAGGCAACAAAATGAATCGGAGGGTAATGGTTCACTCGAATCTTTACTTAAAGGTTTTATAAACCAAACCAATGCCACCTTGAGGAACTTCGAGACCCAACTCGGCCAATTTGCCACGGATCCCAATAATAGACCTCAAGGAACCTTGTCTAGTGACACGGAAACACCAAAAGAACATGTCAAAGTCGTGACTTTGAGAAGTGATGGGAACTTGGGAGAATCTAGTACCACAAAGGAGACACCTGGTGAACCGATTTGTCAAGAAAATATTTCACATTCTTTTGACATATCTTTAAGCAACTCCACATCAACATACCTTTGGTAGAAGCTCTCGAGCAAATGCCTAGCTATGTTAAATTTTTGAAAGACATCCTCAATAAAAAGAGAAGACTGAGTGAATTTGAGACCGTGTCTTTGACAAAGGAATGTAGTGCCCATCTTACTTGCAAAATTCCCCCAAAATTAAAAGACCCTAGAAGTTTCACCATCCCGTGTTCAATTGGAGGGAAAAAAGTAGGTCATGCCTTGTGTGACCTTGGGGCAAGTATAAACCTCAAGCCTTTGTCCATCTTTAATAACTTGGGAATAGGGGAAGTTCGACCAACCACTGTGACTTTGCAACTAGCGGATAGGTCCTTGGCGTATCCAAAAGAAAAAATTGAAGACATCTTGGTTAAAGTGGACAAATTCATCTTTCCGACCGACTTTCTAGTGTTTGATTATGAAGCCGATAGAAATATTCCGATCATCTTAGGAAGACCCTTTCTTGCTACAGGTAGGACATTGATTTACGTACAAAAAGGAGAGTTGACCATGAGAGTGAACGACCAACAGGTGACTTTCAATGTGTTCAAAACTCTTAAGTTCAATGAGGAAATTGAGGACTATTCGTCTATTTACTCAGTAGGTGAAGATTTAGATCTAAGTTTGATAGACTGTGCCCACAGTGGAGACACTATGGATATGGCAGAAGACATTTGTGAAGAAGACTTACTTGAGGACATAGCTGCCTTTGAACAGTTAGATTTTAAAGATATACCAGCCCAAACCCCGTCCATTGTAGAAGCACCCGATTTGGAGTTAAAACCACTACCTTCACATCTTAAGTATGCATATCTTATGGATGGAGAAAAATTGCCTATGATTATTTCTTCCAACTTAAGTAGTGAACAAGAAGAAAGGTTGGTATATTTGCTGAAAGACCACAAGAAAACCTTTGGTTGGACCATAGCTGATATTAGGGGAATAAGCCCATCCCTTTGCCAACATAAGATCATCTTGGAGGAAAATAGTGTTGGAAAGGTACAACCTCAAAGACGACTAAATCTAATCATGAAAGAAGTGGTTAAGAAGGAAATCTTGAAGTGGTTAGATGCAGGTATCATATACCCCATTGCTAGTAGCGGTTGGGTAAGTCCGATACAATGCGTGCCAAAAAAAGGCGGTACCACGGTAATCACCAACGACAAAACAAACTTATCCCAACTAGGACCGTTACCGGGTAGAGGATTTGTATGGACTATAGGCAATTGAACTTAGCTACTAAGAAAGATCACTTCCCTTTGCCTTTCATAGATCAAATGCTAGATCGCTTGGTCGGTAAGGAGTTTTATTGTTTTTTGGATGGATACTCGGGATACAATCAAATCCACTTTGCACCCGAAGATCAAGAGAAAACTACTTTCACTTGTCCCTTCGAAACTTTTGCTTTTCGACGTATGCCATTCGGTTTGTGTAATGCTCCGGCCACTTTCCAACGATGTATGATGTCTATTTTTTCGGATATGATTGAGGATACTATGGAAGATTTTATGGATGATTTTTCGATTATTGACACTAATTTTGAAAATTGTCTTGAAAACTTAAAGAAAAGTTTGGAGAGATGTGAGACCCATGATTTGATTTTAAATAGGGAAAAATGCCATTTTATGGTACAAGAGGGAATTGTTTTGGGTCACATGGTTTCGAAAAAAAGTTTGGAAGTTGACAAAGCTAAGATTGAGGTGATAATGCAATTGCCCGAACCAACTTCGGTCAAAGGCATTCGTAGTTTTTTGGGACATGCGGGTTTTTACCTACGGTTTATTAAGGATTTTTCTAAAATTGCAAAACCCTTATGTAACTTGTTGCATGTTGACCAAACTTTTGAGTTTAGCTCCGATTGTAAAAAGGCTTTTGAAACAATCAAGAATGCTCTTGTCTCGGCACCCATTATCATTACTCCAAATTGGTCCCTACCTTTTGAGGTGATGTATGACGCGAGTGATTGGGCCGTGGGTGCTGTTTTGGGACAAAAACAAAATAAGATTTTTCACCCCATTTACTACGCAAGTAAGACTCTTGTTGAAGCTCAATTGAATTACACCACAACGAAAAAAGAATTACTTGCGGTAGTATTTGCTTTTGATCGTTTCCGTTCATACTTGATTGGTACCAAAGTCACTGTTCATACAGATCATTCTGCGATAAAATATTTTTTTAATAAAGCTGATGCTAAGCCACGACTTATTAGATGGATCCTTCTCTTGCAAGAATTTGATCTTGAGATTGTTGATGAAAGGGAAGTGACAATCAAGTGGCCGATCACCTTTCTAGAATTGAAGGAAATGTATCAAGTGGGGGGAGTCATGAGATTAAGGAAGTTTTCCTGGATGAATATGTTTTGGCCACACAATACAATTTTCAAAAACAACATCCTTGGTATGCAGAATTTGCCAACTATCTTGCATGTGGCCTTAAACCATATCATTTTCAGGGAAATCGATTTAAAAAATTTCTTCACGATTGCAAGCATTATTTGTCGGACGATTCATTTCTTTATAAAATGAGATCGGACCAAATTTTGAGAAAATGTGTCCTGGATGATGAAATCCAAGCTTTGTTAAAGGAGTGTCACGCATCGCCGTACGGAGGCCACTTTGGTGGACAACGTACGGCCGCTAAAATTTTACAAAGCGGATTTTTTTGGCCTACCATGTTTAAAGATGCTTTTGAATTTGTAAAGAGTTGTGACCAATGCCAACGCATGGGAAATTTGTCCCAAAGAAATGAGATGCCCTTGAACAATATTTTAGAAGTCGAACTTTTCGATGTATGGGGTATTGATTTTATGGGACCATTCCCAATGTCTTTTCACAATCAATACATTTTGGTTGCGGTAGACTATATCTCCAAATGAATAGAAGCAAAGGCTTGCCCAAGAATGATGTCAAAAGGTAGTGGAATTTTTGCATAAAAACATTTTCGTTCGTTTTGGAACACCCCGAGCCTTGATAAGTGATGAAGGGACTCATTTCATAAACAAAGTGCTAAGTGCCGCTCTTGAAAAGTACAACATYCAACATAGAGTAGCCACGGCTTACCACCCGCAAACCAATGGTCTTGCGGAACTTTCAAATCGCGAAATAAAAAAATATTTTAGAGAAAGTGGTCAAGCCAAACCGAAAGGATTAGTCGCTTAAATTGGATGATGCACTTTGGGCCTACCGTACCGCTTTCAAGACTCCATTGGGCATGTCTCCGTACCAACTTGTGTTTGGAAAATCTTGTCACCTCCCGTTGGAATTGGAGTATAAGGCATTTTGGGCTATTAAAGAACTTAATTTTAATGCAACTCTAGCGGGAGAGAAAAGAAAGCTCCAACTCAATAAGTTGGAAGAGTGGAGGTACCAAGCCTACAAGAATGCCAAGATATATAAAGAAAAGACGAAAATATGGCATGACCGTAGGATCAATCAGAGAATTTTTGAAAAAGATCAAAAAGTTATTCTCTTGAATTCTAGATTGAAGCTTTTCCCCAGAAAACTCAAATCTAGATGGTCGGGACCTTTCACTATTGTTGAAGTGGGAAAATTTGAAACTATAGATCTCTTAAACCCACAAGACAATACTATTTTTAAAGTGAATGGGCATCGGGTCAAACATTTCTTCCCAGAAAGAATGCAAGATCCACGCTAAAAATCTCTATGATTTTCATCAAATCATCTGTGTAAATATTGTATATATTTTTAATTTTCGTACTCTATGTTTATTTCATGCAGGTATGCTTGCAGTAAGCATCTCATGCCCACATTCTGAAGTGGGTTTTGGTAAAAAAATTAATATTGGCGGTTTTTGTGGTTTTTCTTAAAAGAAAAAGAAAAGGGAAATAAGAAAAAGGTATGGGATTTTAAAAATGAAAGAAAATGATGAATTTTCTGATTTTGGTGGCTTGTGTAAGATGATGGGACATTAGCTTTTTCAATTTTTTATTCAAAAATCTTTTACACAAAGGGTTTTGCATGGGGGTGGTTTCCTAGGACTCTTAACCACCGGTATTCTAAGAAAAAGGGGGGGGGGGATTGTTTTACACTCTTCATCTTCTCCATTTCTCCTTTCCATGATAAAATCATGAAAACCCCTAATCGACTGACTTCTGACACGACGGTCTTCAAGAAAGGCTGTCGCCGGCGAGTCTTCCTCCGCCGCTCCCGTCGCACCACCGGTTGCACCATCCATGGCCCAATCAGAACCACTATCGCCCGACCCCATTGCTTTTGCACCGCCGGCTAGAGATCAAATCACCACCACCGCCGGTCGTTCCATGACCGTTCGAGTGGACTACGATGAGTCACATGCGGTTGTCACTCCGGTAAGCATTTCTAGAACTCCTCCCTTAATCACCATAATATTTCCCTCCATTTCCACTATACCTATCGCCACCACCGCCAGCACCGGTCCGTCTATTTCACGACCGTCGGCCGCCGTACCCTTTCCCCCTACAACCATTAAACTCCTTTTCCTAGCCCTAACTACACCACCACCCACCATTCCCACTCCTTCACCCATTGCAACACCTATTAGCTCTCCACCCACACAACAGCCTTCTATACCCCTTCCATCTACACCACTCGGCCCACACACTATCCATGATTTCGACCTTAACCTTAGTGACACCCTAGGAGAGGAGTTCCAGTTTTATTTCAAAGACAATAACCCCTCAATCCCAGAGGAGTTATTTCCCTTTTCTGTGCCTGAGACGATTGGGGAACAACCACAATAGAAGCCTCAAGAGACACAACCAACAGATGCCCCTCCTGTCGAAGAAACACCCGTCACTGCCCCCAGTGGGCAGACTGTGAGCACAAAATCCTCTTCGAAAAGTCCTGCTAGTTCGAGTTCTGAGTTTGTTGTACCACCGCCAATACCAAAACCAGTTGCTGGGGATAGTGATTATGAATATGAGATGGCTAAAGATCTGGAGAATGCTGAGGATGTTGCAGACGAGATTGAGGAAATGGAGGAAATTGAAGAAGAAGTCAAAGAAAAGGAGGTTTTGGAAGTTAGCAAACCCAAACCTTCCAAGAAGAGAAAGGCAGCAGCAAAGCCGAAGAAGAAGCCAACCCTTTCGAAGAAGAAAGCCAAAGTGATACTATTTCAAGAAAGGTATGACCGTATCAAAAAAAATAATATTCTTCTTGAGCGTGCTTTTTACCCAAAGTTGGTCAACTCACTTATGGCTATTAAACATCACTTGGTGGCCTTGCAATGGGAACACATGGTGGTTGCCCCGCTTAAGGCCAATGTATCTTGGGTCACCGAATTCTATGTGGCCGTAGGCACCACCAAGAGTATTTCGGTGACTATTAGGGGAAAGAAAATTGAGTGGTCCGGTCCAAAGCTCAATGCGGTTCTCGGACTTACTCCCGCACCGGAATGCTCTTTTGCCCAAATTATGAAGGGAACATTGGAAGTATCGGATGATGATATTGCATCCACTCTTACGCTCCCCGATCATGGATGGTCAAGAGACAATCGATGCCAAATTATTTTGGCCGGCCATCTCAACAAGGAGGTGGGGCTTTGGTTTCAATTCCTACGGCACAACTTGATCCCCACTGTTCACAATAGTATGATTTCAAGGGACCGATGCGTCCTACTTTATTGTATCATGAGGGAGTTGTCAATCGACCTTGGGCCGATTATGCACGCATCTATATTGACGGCCTCTCAACGGATGCATTCACGCTTAGTCTTCCCTACCCTTATTACGAAACTCATGGCCACAGCTAAGGTTCCCACAAATGATGAGGATACAATTGTTGTCGGTTCACCCTTTTTGGGCCAGAATATGATTGACCACCGAGAGCGAGCCTCTCGGCTCTTTTTGAATTTATAGGATCCGGTCCCGGTGGAGAAAGTTCAAGAAGAACAGGTGGCGCCAATACCGAATGTTCAACGACTGAGCCACCGGTTATCGCTGTTCCTGAGCCGCCCGCTGTCCCTATGACCAAGCCATCTATAGAAGTCCCGCATGTTGCAGACGATGAGGCTTGCCCGTCCGACCCACCACCAAGCAATCCTTTGGCCTCGGGTTATGGGTCGACCACATGGCTTTCTGTTTTCGCGATCCAATGGGAGGAAACAAACCAGAAATTGGATGCAATATTGAAGAAGGTGGGGAGCGTGGAAGACCGAGTCTCGGACTTAGAGAAGAAAACAGCCTGCTTTTGGGCATATACACGAGACCGGAACCGTGTGGAACGGCAGCTTCATGGCCGTCAAGACTCCCTCTTGACAGCCCAACTTCCGCAGTTTCCAAGCGGCCTATGCCCCCCACAAGTACGATGTTTCCCGCCCATTTAAGCTCCCATGCCGGTCACTGCTTCTCCTGCTGCCCTTTTTGTTCATGTTCCTCATGATGCTCCTAGTACGTCTTCTGTCGCTGCCTCTATTGGTATGCCTGTTGTCCCTGTTTCTGTTGCTGCTCCTACTGTCCAAAGCTCCAAGAAAGCTGAGGAAACTCCTGCTTGCCCACAGTAAGCAGTTTTGAAGATGATGATTTAATTCTTGACTTTTCATCACTGCCTCTTAAACATTATTTTTGGTAAATCATTCTAGGGTACAGATACACTTTTTAATTCCGTCTTTTGTGTATGATTTACGGAATTGTCATTTTTTTGTGTGAATATGATGACATGGTGTTGGATTTCATTTTGTTTGTCTAGTTCCATTTCTCTTTTCAGGTACAACATCCTTGGATGATTTTTAGTAGTGTTTAGGTTAAGAGGACGTAGGCCCTCCTTCTATTTTTAAGCCCAAACACTTTTCTCCTTGCACCCAACTCGTACCCTTTTGGTTCCTTTGGCTACAATGGGGACATTGTTGATATTAAGTTTGGGGGGATGTGTTCAAAAAACAATATATACCTTCGAAAAATTGGGAGGTATGAAAAAAGATGAAAAGAAAAAAATATATATAGAGAAAAGAAAACAAAACAATAAAAGAAGAAACAGTCTTCGAAAAATTAGAAAACGAAAATGAAAAAGCCCAGTTATCCAAAAGGGCGAGTTTATGCCTAGAAGTGGGTCACAAACTTTTTCCGAATACTCAAAAGTGAATCAATGAGAACTTTTGTTTCAAATCCTTTTGAAGTATATGATAAGTTTGGGGGAAGGATATACGCTGCTATTGCCAAAAACACTAACCCTTAAGTTCTACTTATTAACGACAACACTACGAAGATCAATCAGGGAAGTTGTACATCCTCCTTACTAGACGAATTTCCAACACTTTCTATAAAAGTTTTTTCGTTCTTGTTCCTTTCTTTAGGTGTCTTTTTCTTTATTTTCTTTTACTTGAGGACAAGTAACACCTCAAGTTTGGAGGTATGATAACTCTCAATTTGTGAGAGTTATTTGTTGTTCAATACCCCTATTTTATTGTGTCTTTTGTACCCATTTTGCTCCTATCCTGTATTTTTGGTCCAAAATATTTTAAGAGGGGATGAAAGGTCAAAACTCATTGCTGTTGGTAAAATGCCCACTTTCTGCTCACATTCTTCCTACGACATATTTTTCTCAAGACCGGTTTGGACAAAATTCAAATACTGGCTCTCCTGGGTATTAAAGGGATTTAATTCTGAAGTCAGATCCGAAATTCTTGAATTATTTGGAAGAATGGGCCTTGTTGAATTAAAAAATGTCTTAAAGTAACCCAAATATTATTTTAATGAAAAGGCCTTCCCTACATTTTCCTTATTTTAAGGGTTAGGTAACTTTACGTTTTTCAACCTTTCAAAAAAGGTGACAAGGCCAAGAAAGTAGACAAGAAGTGATGGGGGTTTTTACCCTCTAGTCAAGAAGACTTTCTTCCGTTGGGCGAAGAGTTTGTCCGGTTCTTACTTTTTTACTCTATATTGAAGGTTTTCTCTCATTTGGAACACATCAACAATTCAACCAAGCAACCTTGGAGCATTCACTCTCAACGATAAGCTGATCACTTTCAAGTGTTAATATTAGATCCTTGATCCAGAGATGGGCGAATCTGAAATACGGCTTAGATGATGCACAAAGATTTGAGAGAGTCTTTGATAATCACGTAGAGATGCGGATTCTGCATGTTTTAAGCTAATATTCAGATATTAGTCGAGTTTATGCTACAAAGAGATTTGAGTATAAATCTTCAAGTTAGTGGAACCAAATTTTTTTTTATCTATTAGCTAATTCGGCAAGTCTAAGATTGATAAAACTGGACGTTTTGTGGGCACTCTGTGGGCACAGTATATAAGAATTCACTTTTGAGAGATCGGAGTTCTTATAGAAGTCCCATGAGTTTCTGACCAAACTGTTCCTGCAATTTTCTTAAGGGAAGCTTACACCCATATCCATATTTTAATATTAAAGGTTTATTTCGTATTTTAAAGCTTTGCACAAACAAAACTCAACTTTTTCTCAAACCGAAACATGCTCAAGAAGTTCATGAAACTCTCTGATTCTCAGTAAGTCTAGTCCCTGTGGAAACGATCTTGGTACTATACCACTTTATTACTTGAAGCGATCATAGTGTCGGCGTGCACTTGCACCGCCACTGTGGGGACTTTGTGCCCACTGTGTGAACACTTACGATTCTGCCACGTCAGTCATCATCACTACTAAAAGCCCCTTCCTCATGTTCCCTGTTTTAGAAACAAAAGTGAGTTATAAAATTGACTTAAATCTTACCCGGTAAGTAAGTGATAGTGTTGAATTTTTTTTGGTAAACACTTATTCGGATAAGCGTTTAGTAAACGGACTCTAACTTGAGGAGTTATGTCAACATTGTGGTACAAAATCTGTAATATAAAACAAACTTTTTTTAACTTTAAATATAATGATGAAGAACTAAAATAATCAACATCAAAATATAGACATAGAAAGAGAAAAAATAGATTCCAGCAGAAACCCATATTAAAATGGTCCTTGCATATAAAAGAACTGAAAGTAAAACAACTTGGTTGCATGTGATATGGTAAATTTGAACGAAGCATACATATAAATGATCAAACATTGCGGTCAGAAGGCAACGTTTCAACTAATTCCTTCGTATTGGAAACAATTTAATCACAGTTGCTATTAATCGAGAAACACTATTGATCAAGAACTCTACAGTTGCATTTTATTGAGAAACCACAAAACCCTAGAAACCACAAAAATGGAACAACCAAAGGAGTAACCTTGTACTCATTTTGCAATCCAATGTAGAAGTTTGATATGCAAGGAGATGTGAGGCCAAACAAAGCTATCTCGACGACAAGGGAAGGCACGATGTCGACGATGAAGGAGGGTGACGTTTCAGTTTCAGGGTGTTTGCGGTCATGGGATGTTTTAGACCACCCACATGGGCCTTGCAAATGGAATTGCAAATAAAGTTTTGTCAGAATTGTAGCTGTCATGTAGGAAAATAATTGCAAAATTTGCAAATGACATTGAAAGCCACATGGACCACCAACCTCCTCTCCAATTTCCTTTTTTTCTTTTTCTAATTATTTAAAGAAATTAATTTTTATACAAATGAATTTAATAAATTAATAATAATAATATATTTATTAATTATATTAATTATTCTTATATGAAAATATTCTATGTATGTATATATGTTATCTTTTAGAAAAATATAAATAAATTAATTTAAACATTAAATTCATAATTACATAAAATTACAATTATAAAATAAATAAAATAATTAAATTATATTACTATATATTAATCGTTTATTTGAAATTAATATTTATATTTTAATTAACATTAAATTAAAATAAAAAATAATATGTCATGTTATTAACTAAAATTAATTAGAATGCATATACAAATAGTTAATAAAGGTTTTATTTTAAAAGTGTAGGTGAATTGCAGGTCTATGGAAAATAATTGCAAAAGCTGATGTGACATAACTGAAAGTGTAAATGAATTGCATGTATGTGGATGGTCTTAAGGATGAATAGGAAAAACATTTTAGTTTCCACGTCATCTTTTTAATTTCCATGTCACTCTTATAAAATTATAAATCATTTAATTTTAACGGTTACTTGGTAGTAGGTTATCCATGTACTTTTAAGTTTGATATTTTGCAACTGAAGTATCAAAATAAAAGTTGTAAAAGTATGTTACTCAAAATATGAATCAGACTAAAATACATCACTTTTTAATGCATTATGCCCTAACTTTATTATTAGAATATATATAATATATTAATTTGTAAATTATATATTTCACGTAAATAATTATAATATATAAATTCTAATGAAATATATAAATTACAAATGATTTTAAATTTAAAGAAATCCATGTCAGTAGCTACAATAAAATTGAGTTGGATGCCATATCAGCATTGGTAACCAATCAATGCTTAAATTGATTACCTAGATAATTAAATATTTGAAACTTCATATCTTAGGTATTAGACTGAAATATTTTGAAAGTATGTTACCAAAAATAAAAATAAAAATAAAAATAAAGTACATTACTTTTTAATACAATTTACCTTTTATTTGACATATAACTTAAAAGATTATCTTAATTTTAATCAAATGCCTAATATTTCTTATCTCTTCTAGCTTTAAGCCTTTTCTTTCTAAAATCTTTTGGTATGTTTTCTTGCACTCTTTTAATTTGTGTTTTCTACTCCATTCTAAGTATGAGCTAAACATCCTTTGAGATGTAGAAGTGAAGAGTACCCAGACTTTTTGTAAAATTCTTGAGTAATTTTATATGTTGGACCTTTATTATTTTGGTCACCTTTTGTTTGATAAAGCCCAATGATACGGACTAGTTGATCTCTTAAAAATATCTAAAGTCTAGTCCTAGATCTAGAGATGGGCAGAACGTAGTGACACGAGCTTGGGTGATGCTAGGGAGTTCGAGAAAATTCTTATAACGTTAATGAAAGTTGGATTTGTATAGTGAGAACTCCAACCACATGCAGTAGAGGAAAGCTACCTAGTGCATTAAAGACACTTAGAGTATTTGTCTCTACACATTCCATAGAAACCCGAGAGGGTTCACCAGGGGTTATCACTAACAAAAGGTATTAGACATATGAGATTTTAACTAGGAAGTGCAAGTATTAGTTGTGACAGGACCTCTCGAAAGAGAGTGCCCACTCCATGCAGTACAGTGACCACTCTTCTGGATCAGGTATTTAATGTAAAATCTAGGAAAAATCTTAACTACATCTCATTCTTTTATTATTAGAACTTCGTTAAATTTGTTTCACCAAACCATCTAACTTATTTGCTTCTTCTCTAATTGAAACTTGTAAAAGGAAATTCTTGAGAATGATATTGTCTTGATTGCCCAGTCCTTAAAGATACGATATTGGTTCTTACCAACTTTATTACTTGTGTGACAATCATAGTGACCAATGTATGTTTCGCTCGCTAAGAGGACACTATAGTTTGGAGTTCAGAATCTAGCTTTAACTTAACCTAGCAATGTAAGGTCAAGTTGTCTTATGAAAACTTTGTACATGTAATAGATGTCCATTTTGAAATATTCATGCCAAAAATATTCATTTTGAAGTATTAATGCCAAAAATGTCCATGTAAAAAGACATTTTGGAAATATAAATGGTATGATTTCGATTGGGAAATGCTTTGTTCCAACCAATGATAGGTTTTGAGTTAATCATGCCTTTAGAGTATGTGTTTGCAGAAATGTTGATTAAATATATTTTATTGTTTATGATGACTTTATTTAATAGTCAATTGGATTGTTAAAGCTTTTGGCACGACGTTGACTCAGATGAGTCTTGGGGACATTTGTCCGATTTGTTTTGCTCTATGTTGAGCTTCTGGAGTTATATGCGGTTGTGGCATATTTATTTGAAAATGTTACATGTTTTGAGTACGTGGTCGTTCATTTGGGGTCATATAATTTATACTGTAATGCAATAAATCCATAGGTGTTGGTCCCGTTAGGGTCTACAACATGTGTATAACAGTTTGTAGAAGAGGGGGATGAATACAAACACAATAAAATTTTTAAATTTAAAATGTATATTGATAAAGAAAGATCAATACATATTTTACAAGATTGTTTGCGGAAAGATAAAGTAAAGTTAACCTATCTAAACAATCTAAGTTACATTTAGAAAAGAGAAATGATTTGCTGTTGAAGACTTAGAAGAAAGTAAGTTCTTTATGAGTAAGAACTATTTAGAATACTTAAGGGGATTCTAAATTACTTTTGAAGATAAGCCTATTGTGTTCTTAGATGTGTGTTCTTTCATGTATATAAACGTAAGAGTTAGGGTTCAAGAGTATCTCTGCATGGAGATAGAACACATCTATTTATACCATTGCATTAAATGCACATTTAATGCAATGCAGTAGGGTTTGAACACATGTCAATACTTTACAGAAAGACTTGTCCTTTGCTACAGTGAATAGTATAAAAGTCTATTCATGAGCAGACATCCTTTCATGGAGTTGGTGGGCAATAGAGTCAACTAATCGGCTCTGTACCGTACTATGCTCTAGAAAGGGTATGGGTTTGTCCTTTGTGTGTATAAGGACAAGACAAAAACAATCATGCTCAACAAGCAACTTTTGATCGCTGAATGCTTGAATAACCTGAAGGTCTCTTCAGCATTCGCTGAGGCTTGGGCAGTCTTCACACATATGTAGACGAGGTTGTAATCACTGAATGCCGCTTCAGATCACGAACTCGCAAGTCTCTAATCTTCAATTTCAGTCTTCGACTTCCGTTGAAGGTTTTTTGGTGTGAGTTTTGTCTTCTTGAAGTATCGGTGTCACTGATGGATTTACATTACATGTTCTCAGCGATCACTGAACAGACTCAGTGATGATCGCTGGAACTGAAAGACCGAAACATGAATACTTCGTACAAGGTAAAAGGGATTATCATCAAATCACTGAGAGAGAGAATCAACAATCTCCCCCTATTTGATGATAACAAGGCAACATAAAGAAAGTTGTATTATCAGATAACAGTAAAGAAAAGTTATATATAAATTACATGTCCCTTTTAACTGTTTTGGGATCCTTTTCAGTGAGTCAGTCTTTACTTAGAAAATATTCTTAAGTTATAAGTCTAAGAAAAAACTAAGTGAGGGGCAACTGAAACTGAAAGCATGTTCACCAACTTATAGATTGTCGATGAATGTAATAGTAACACCGAAACTCATAGCCTTGTGTCCCTATTATCCTTTTCAGGGATCTTTTTCAGTGATGCACAAAAACATTTATATTAATTTCAAGGGAAATATTACAAGAAGTTCAGTACATGTCTAAAACTTACAAAATATAAGATTAATCACTAAAAATAAACATAGAATATAGTTTATAGTGAATAGACAATATTATATGAAACCTCGTACATTTTCTCCAAGCTCCTTTCGACATAGAAACTCTTTTCTTATCTTTTGGTTTATCATTTCACCTCTGAAGTCATCATCTAACCAGAACCTGAGATATCCGAGGTGTTCCATAGGTCATAGATGTAACTCAGACATTCTTTAAAATCTCACTTCACCTTCATAGTCAAGGAATATAAGTCCTAACTCAGGCTTACCATGCACAGTGTTGGGTCATAAGAACCCTTCGCTGGCAGTGAGAGATTAAGCATAGAGAGGTCTGGATTCTTCGAAGCCTTCAGGACTTCTTCCAAGGAGAACTTTGTTTCATATTCGTTCCTCAGGGATGGTCCATCATTAGGGATTGAAGGTCTTTTTATTCTTCCACTTTTCTTCAGCATAGGCCTTTCAGGGACTGCGACATATCTTGACACCATCTTGATCAGCTTGTTGATGATGTCTTCGATAACCATCTTATGTCTGGACTTTGAGCGCTGAATGGTTTGTCGGATATCCAGCCATTCGCTATAGCCATATTCGCCAAGGTAGGAAGGATACTCGGACACGGCCTCGAGATTATCCCTAGTGATAAGCATGGAGAGCATCAATTCACCGTCTTTTGATCGTCCGCTGATGCTGATGCTCTTGATTGGGTGAGAGTTGATCCTCTTGTTGATACTATCTTCGCTCCAGTACTTGTCGCGTTCGGCCAACTTCAGGTTCTTCTCATGTTCAGCCTCTGCAATAGACAGAAGCTTAGCCTGGGCCTAGACAACATTCACCGTTTTTTTGGATTTTCTCTTGGGAAGAACTTTTGCAGCTCGAGACTTGGCCAACTTTAAGCTGTCCTTAGTCTGCTTCTCTTGGATAGCAAGTTCTTCCTCAGCTCTTAGGGCCTTGAGTCTTTCAGCTTCGGTCAGGAAGTCGAACTCTCCAAAACTAGAGGTACGAAGAGGGATTTTTACTCTAGTTTGGTCAAGTGACCCTCTGAGCTAAATCATCTGCTGGTCGGTAGGAGTGTTGAGGGTTGGGTTCTCAGGGACCCATTCCTCTAGCCGATCACAGGTAGTAGAGGGAATATCAAGTTGGTACAGGGAAGTGACGATTACTTAACACCAGGAATCTTCATACAAGGATTCAAGAGGATTGAATAATACCTTAAGATTCCCTTCTTCAGCGACGCCTTTGCCTTTCGACTTAGGGCCCTAGTTAGCTTCTAGAGCAGGCTTCTCTTCCCTTTGCTCCCTCTGGGATGCGGAATCCCTGAGGTCAACTCCTTTGGTGGTAGTGGCGGGACGTTGGTACTGGATGGTGAAGTCGTCTTTGTCGTCATCATCATTATCGTCATCCACGTCACTGCCGGAGTCAGGGAGGTCAGAAGAATCACCTTCCTCATCTTCATCGTCTTCATCTTCATCTTCCACATCACCAACAACAGGTGCATAGGTGATGGGAAGGTCATTGTTACGAGCTTCAGCTCTAATGACATCAACTTCCTCTGGTATAGCAGCTTCACTAGAGGTTGGTATATCACAAACAACCTCAGCTTCAGCTTCAGCCTCATGGGTTACTGGAGCAGCAGGTTCAGCAAGGGTGGCAGCAATAGATGGTCCAGTGTTGGACCTTATCTCCCCCTCTCTAGCGAGGGCTTGAGAGCATAAGCCAGAGAGTTGGTCGACGCTGTGGAGTTGAAGTACCATCATCTCTTCTAGCCTGGTGAGAGCGCTGGCTAGGTTGTTCGTCGCTTCACGTGCTTCATGAAGCTGAGCGCGATCATCAGCGTGAAGGATGGAGCAATTACTAGCGCTGGTTGAGGAAGAATAACCTGGACTTGTTATAGCAGCTTCGCTTGCTGAAGAGAGTAATCTTATGTGTCATCAACCCTGCTTGTGAGAGCAGCGATGGCTTCAGCATTTGCTCGTAAAACCTCTTAAAGAGAGGAGAGCTGGCCTTTTATGTCTTGGACTCCAGCCCTGACGGCTGAGAGGTCCGCAACAACTTCATCTTTATGAGACATGTCCTTATGGACCTCGTCCATCTTGATGAGGATAGTCTCGACTGCTGGGAGGAGTAGCTTCACATCTGTTGCCATATCATACTCCTCTTTATCCATGGCCTGGGTCTCAGACGGACTTGAAAAGGAATGTGAGTGAACAAAAGGGAGCTTTGGGTTAGAGGAAACAAAAGGATAGGAGTGTGGAGTACCTCAGGGGTCTTCAATGTTATCTGAAGGATTAATGCTGGTTTGCTCCATGGTGCACTCATGAGGATGAGTATCAGTATGCTGAGGAGCCTCGAGAGGAGCTACCTCAAGTCTAGTGGTGAGTGTCTCATGATCAAAGAGGACTAGTACTGATGACTCACTGACACGTGTTGAGGCCAACAACAGAGGGGAGGAGAAGACGACTGAGAGTGATAATGAGTGTTCAATGGTGACGGCACTAGTATTCACATCTTCAGTGATTTGAGTCATTGAAGTGGTTGGGAGAGGTGCCACTGATATGACAGTGATATCAGGAATCATTGAAGAGTTAGGATGGCTGACTGAAAGTGCCTCGAGGGTAAGGCTCTTTTCAATAGCTGAGACCTTTTGAGAGGTCACAGCCAGAGATGTGGTACTCCCTTTTTGGCCTTCTTGGTCCTCGAAGGAGAACCGAGACTTGGTTGAGATGGGCATTTGGAAGAAATGGTGGTGGTGGTTGGGTTAGACTTGGGGGGGATTTCCCTTGTCTTGACCACCGAAGGAGGAGAAGGGGGAAACGAAGAGTATTGCACGACTGAAAATAGTGCAACATCTCCTTCCCTGAGCTTGTGATCTAGTATCCGAGATCCAAGTCTGCAGAAAGGAAGGTTACCTTTCTTGGAGTATTTGTCGCCAAAGATCTTGGCGAAGACCATGGACAAGAACCTGGTGTAGGACACCACTTTCTCCCTCTGACGCTTGTTCAGTTTAAGCGCTAGGTCGTCGAAGATGATGGCAACAAAGTTGACTAGGCGACGTTGGATCACTGAGATGCCAATGGTGAGGGCGACTCTGGAAGCCTGATCCTGGCTACCAGTCTTTCCACCCATACTCTGGATGAAATGCAAGAACAGGAACTTCCAGACCGCTGACATGCGGTTCTTCTCGATCTTGTAGAGGGATTTGAGGGGATCGTTGGAGTCCTTCTTCATTGGCCATTGGTATCCAATGTCATCGAGGCAGGCGATGATCTCAGAAGTAGAGGGTTCGCTGGTGAAGGGACCCTTTGGGAATTGAAGAGCGTGCCTTAGAGTGGTCACGCCAAAGTTAATAGTCATCCTGTTGAAGGTGAAGTAGATTTCTCCACCTGATGACCGTTCTTATCCTCCTCTTGCACCACCTCAGTAGTAATCCAAAACTGCTAAAGGGCCTCCCTAACCGTGACAGGTTCATGGTTGAGAGCGTAGGTGATTTGGGACATACGTAGGAAGGCAATAGCATCCTCGTAGATGGTTAGGGAATGTCCAACAAGATAATGTGGTTATTGGCCTTGAAGGAGATGTCTTCCACAGTAAAGTTCACGTTCTTGGCAGCCATTTTTGTTTTTGGTTAAGAAATAAGGAGAAAAATAGTTTATATTAGTAGTTCAAGATTGATTGTGATCTTTTTAAGTTTTAGAACAATAAAACTTCTTTTGAAAAATCCACAAATGAGATACTTGGGTTTTTCAAGTAGATTAGTGTTTTTAAAACTAGATTATAACCATGAATAAGAATGTGTTATTAATATTTATGTTTGTGTTTTAAGAGAACAAGGTTCTTAAAGTCTCAAACATTTGTTTCATTAGAAGGAGGAGAACAGTTCAAAATGTAAATAAGTTTATCAACCTTAGAGTTCTTTGGAAGAAGGTTGAAGGGTTTGAGTGTTCTTGAGAGTTTTTGCTTGCAAAGTCTTTTTGGCAGAGGTTCGTCAAAGATTTTTGTAAGCGTAAGGATAATATGAGGAAAGAGATCCCATATTTATTGGTAGGAGCAGAGAGAAAATAAATAGGAGAGAGGAAAATACGACGGTTGAGGAAATGCCATGACGAGAAATAGGACACATTCTCATCCATGATTGGATGGAAAATAAAGCAGGTCACGTGTGTCAGACCTTTTTGCGCATGGTAACAGAATGTCGTCATTAAGACGGTTCATTAACTATTTCTTTTAAAACGAAAAGGTTTTAAGAAAATTGAAGAGACACATTCAGTGATAAGACAATCACTAAATAAAAATCTTTTTAAAACATTTTGATCATTGAAGAAGAGAAGCTTCAGTGATAGTTTTGTTTAAAGAACTGAAAATAACTTAGAAGAATATTTTCATAAGAGACTTCAGTGTCAGTGATAAGAGAATCACTGAAACTAACATTTAAAAACATTTGAATCACTAAAGGTAGAAAGGTTCAGTGATTATTTTGATTTTAAGAAAAGACAAGTATAAAAGAGATATACTTACTTATAAGTAGTTGCACTTGATGACCGTCAGGCCATAATGATTATTATTTGTAGTGAACGACTATGACTAGGATCGGGGAGGACTCGGACTATAGACCTGGGCTTTTGAACCAGATGACCGTGCGTATCCCTAGTGGAACTCTCTAGCATAGGATGCAACTTACTTTAGTGTTCGCCACATTCGATGGATACAAGTCTCCCTCGTCACTAAAAGGTGTTATTTTTGGATAAGTGTACCATCCATGTTTTCGGTGTTGTTTTGAGTATAAAGTGTATCCATAATTTATTGTTTTAGTGTCTTGGAACTTATTCATATTTTGGGTATTTTGGATAAAAAAATTGTTCACATTTTCAGTATTTGAACATTTAATCTCATTCACGTTTTGGTTGATTATTGGGCTTTGGTTTTATGATAAATGAGTGTTTTGATAAATGAGATTTCATCATGAAAATGGTGGATTTTGAAAAGATGTATTTTAAACTAAATAGGTTTCATTTTGAAAATTGTGATTTACGTAACATCTTTTAATTTTACTGCTTTTATATTTTTGATGAAAACTAATTGAACTTACTAGGCGTTAAGTCTAGCCCCTTTTATTTTTCGGCATGTGCATCAGGTCCTCGTTGGGTAATGGTACCAGTGCACCGTGAAGAGTTGAATGCTAGTTACATGTACGAGGAAGATTTAGCTTTTCCGAGACGTCTTCCGTATTTTGGGATAGCAATTGTAATTGGATTTTAGTAACACCCGACTTTAACCTAGAGTTTATTGTAAGGCTTGGTTTATGATTTGTTCATGAAGAATCTAGTTTTGATATCTGAGGTAATTCAAGTGTTAATTTATAGAAAAGAATTTGTCCTTTATTTGATGTATTATTGAAAATTTTAAATTAGTTGCTCTTTATAATTTGAGGGTGTTACATATATACACACATGAGTAGAATAAGGTTCAAGGAAAAACTACAAAAAATGGAACATTGGCTTTCACCCTAATAACCATTCATTTGAATACTATGTATATGTGGATACAAATAATTGAAAATGTTTCGTGGTCTCTATGTACGCGTGCATTTATGAACATGTGTGTACCGGACAAATTTATGGTGAGTAGGGTGTTACTCAGTTTTTCATTCTATTATGCTTTTATCCTGAACCCAATCTACACAAATAATGAATTTAATGAAAAAATAGATAATAGAAGACAAACATATGTGTAATATACATTCGAGTTTTTCAAGAAATTTTGGTATTTGGTGGAAGAAGATGTGGTTAGGCTTGTTGCCGACTTTTTTGAGACTGAGTTTCACTCTTACATGTTGTAATCCATCGTGTATTTCTCTTATCCCTAAAGTACAAGATACAAAATTTGTTAAAGCTTATAAGCCTATTAGCCTAATATGGTGCCAATACAAAATAAATTAGCAAACTGTTGGCTGATCGACTATGTTATGTCATTAGCGATGTGGTTAGCAAGGAATAATTTGCTTTTATTAAGGGTCACCAAATTCTTGATGGTTCTCTTATTTTAATTGAGGTGGTTACGTACTGTCACACCTCATTAAGCGGAAACACGAGACATGACAAAGTAGGGTTTCATAGCATGAGGCAATAGACAACACCAACCACAACATTTCATAACTAGTACAAGGTACAGAAATACAAAATCATAACTTAAATTGTTTCAAAATAACGACAACAACATAAAAAATTAACAAAAGAAGTTTTAAATTCTTGATGTTGATGTCGTGACACAATATGCACGAGGGGTGCTCAAAAACCCGATGAACCCGACCAACCCAACCCGAATTTAAAAAAAACAACCCGAGGTAACCCGATGCATGATCGATAAAAAATTAGCTAACCTGACCTTATTGGGTTGGAATCGGGTTAGGCCAAAAAAACCCGACCAACCTGACAACCTGATGAACCCGACCTTAACTTTAGCTTTGAATTGTAGATGACAATCATGACATGACCAACCTCAACGTCAAGAAAGCGAAAGCATCGGGGTTGGAAACGTCCAAAACTATTGTTGTTGATTGATGTATTATCATTTGGTTTAAACATTTTTATTGTAATATCTAAATATTTGATGAACTTGCATATTATCTTGAATGGTCGGTCATATCTCAAAGGAAAGTTTCCTTTATTTTTATGTGATTTTACATTGTTTAAACACAACCTGATCAACCCGATCAACCCGAACGGGTTGGGTTGAACTTTTGTTTGGGTTGGGTTGGGTTGAAAATTTTCAAACCGCCAATATTGGGTTGGGTTGTTAAAACGGCTCCAAGCCGATCAACCCGGGCCGTGAGCACCCCTAATATGCACCCTACATGCCTTCACTTACTTATTAGTACCTGCAAAGCATGATAAAAAGAAAAAGGGGTCAACTATAAATAGTTGGTGAGTTCACAGGTTTTCGCATGCACTAAACTAAAGTTTTATGCAGAAATTTGTGGTTGTCAAATGTTTATTCACACGAAACTTTAGTAACTGATTGTTCGAATACTTGCATAAGGTATAACATATACGATGATGCCATAACATTGAGCCACTACCAAACCTTCCGACAAATCAACGCCCCTTATATTTCCCACGTCCTACCTCAGCGGTGAAATAATTCCACATGTGTAAAACCCTTATTGTTATTGGTAAAGTGCACTTCTAACTCGTTAGTTAAAAGTGGGGATGTCAAACCAAATAGCGCTATCCACAAATACCATCGGCTCGTAATGAGTTAATAGGTAGTGTCCAACTAATGGGGACTTTTCATTTAAAACTCAAGCACATCAAAAAGTATACGTACCATAGTGCAATTCAAGGATTAAATTCAACGTTTAACATTTCATAGCATAAATCAATTAGTTGCAATTCAATATCATGCTTTTCCTCAAATTGTAAGAAAATATTAAAATGGCACTGTGAATACTCACCTGTTCAGCAAAAGATTCAAGAGTTGTTGCACGGTTGCACAATTGCTCGGTTCTAGGTCCTTCCTATGGAAGTGAAACACACTACCAAATGTGTACCCAACACTTTCTGGAGTGATTGCCAAAATTGTGACGTAAAACGACTATCTCTATCTGAGATGATGGAAATAGATACCCCCTTGATGCGTAACGATTTCATTGACGTAAATTTGTGCAAGATTTTCCATCTTGTAGTCTTCCCGAAAAGGAAGAAAATGTGCAGATTTCGTAAATCGATCCACTACAACCCAAATTGAGATGTGTCCTTTAGCGGTTCTAGGCAGTTTGGCGATAAAATCCATGGAGATTTGTTCCCATTTCCATTGTGGGATCTCGGGTTGATGTAACAATCGGAACAGCTTCTGATATTCTGCCTTAACCCTTGAGCAAGTCAAACATTTCCCAACGTACAAGGCCATAACTGTCTTAATTCCTGGCCACCTATAGTACTCCTTTAGATTCGTGTACATCTTATCCACCCCTAGGTGAATCGAATACCTAGATTTATGAGATTCCTCCAAAACTATCTCAAGTAGGTTGTTAGCCTTCAAAATCCAAATTATGTCCTCGAAGTAACATACTCCATTTGACTTAGTCTTAAATCTATGCTCCAAATTATGAAGGGTCTCACTCTTCAAATTCTCTGCTTTGAATGCTTCTTCTTGAGCCTCAAGAATCCGGGCCTTTAGACTCGTCTGAACCAACGTTCCTAATGCTCGCACCCTTGACGGTTTCACCTGTTCCTTCCTGCTTAGTGTGTCGGCTACCACATTAGCCTTACCTGGGTGGTACTTTATTTCACAATCGTAGTCGCTAAGCAGTTCGACCCATTTTCTTTGCCTCATAGTAAGCATTTTCTGGTCAAGGATGTGTTGAAGGCTTTTATGGTCGGTATAGACTGCATTTCGTGCCATAAAGATAATTTCTCCAAATCTTAAGTGCAAACACTACAGCTCCTAACTCTAGATCATGAGTGGTATGATTCTTCTCATGACCTTTAAGTTTCCTCGAAGCGTATGCTATAATCTTGTCCGTTTACATCAATACGCAACCCAAACCTTGGCGTGATGCATCACAATACACTACACAGTTGTCAGTTCCTTCTGGTAATGCCAAGATCGGTGCATTGCATAGCTCATGCTTCAGTAGTTAAAATGCATCCCCTTGTAGTTTTCCCCAAACAAATTTCTTATTTTTTGGGGTCAATGTATGGTTGGGCAATCTTTGAGAAACTCTTAATAAATTGTCGGTAATAACCTGCCAAACCCATAAATTGGCAAATTTTTGTCGGGGTCTTTGGTGCTTCCCACTTTTTAATGGCCCTTAGCCGGATCCACATGAATTCCTTTTTTGCCAATCACATGACCGACAAAATGTACCTCTCGAATCCATAATTCACACTTTGAAAACTTAGCATACAATTTCTGCTCCTTGAGTAACTCTAACATCAACTTCAAATGTTGCTCATGATCTTCCTTACTTCGTGAATAAGTCAGGATGTCATCGATGAACACGATCACAAACTTGTCTAGATACGGTCTACAGATCCTATTCATGAAATCCATGAATACTACTGGTGTGTTTGCTAGACTGAATGGCATAACTAAGAACTCATAGTGCCTATATCGAGTCCTAAAGTTGTCTTAGGGATGTCCTCCTCACGAACTCTCAGCTAATGGTACCTTGACCGAAGATCAATATTTGAGAAACAATTAGCACCTTGCAACTGGTTTTATAGATCATCGATTCGGGGGAGGGATATCGATTCTTGATCGTCAATTTGTTTAACTCCCTATAATCAATGCGCATTTGAAATGACCCGTCTTTCTTTTTGACGAATAGGACTTGAGCTCCCCAAGGTGAAACACTTGGCTGAAAGAATCCCTTGCCCCAGAAGTTCCTAATGTTGACCTGACAACTCCTGCAATTCAGCCAGTGCTAAACGGTATGGTTCTTTAGCGACAGGCGCTGCTTCGTGAATTAGGTCAATTCGGAATTCGACTTGTCTACATGGAGGAAGTCCAGACAAATCATTCGAAAATATTTCTGGATAATTTCTCACCACATGAATATTATGGATTTGCTTCTCCTCTGATTTCCTTTCTATCACATGAGCCAAGAATGCAACACACTTCTTTCTCATATACTTGCAAATTTTCATACACGATACAATCTTCAAACTCCTTCCAGGTTTTTCCCCTTGTATAGAAAGGGTTTCTCCGCCTCAAAAACGTATTCAAACAATCTTTTCATAACAACAAATATCTGCTTGATTCTTGGACAAGTAGTCCATACCTACTATTACATCGAAACTTTCCAATTTAATTGGAGTAAGGTCAATACTAAATAACTTATCAGCTAGACTCAAGGTGCAATCCAAGATTACATCCCTAGCCTTTATTTCATGGCCTTTAGCAAATTCAATAGTGTAAGCATCCTTCAACTTCCTCGATTTTAAATTGATCAATGACCTAAATTCCTACGAAACAAAATTCTTATTGCTATGAGACCTATGCGCTAGCTAATTGCGCCACCACTTCATTTTGCAACCATTAGGAGAAACAATAAAAATGTCTCCAGCACCAGTCCTCCCACTATCTGACATAAAAACACCATCCTCTGCACAGATCTCTTTGCTGCACTGGCGGTCTCCCATGCCTCGTTTGAAGTCTGATACAGGAGGTCTGCCGCCTCTAATAAGTTGGTTATAGCCTCGTGCTGGTATCCCAACCTCACTCGACAATCGTGCAGCTCGACAGCCATCGCCTGAACCATCTATGCCTCTGCCTGCATCATGCTGGAAGCATGTCCTATGGGTACCTGCACGACTATACGGGGTGTCACCTCCGGCTCCTGGCGCACTGGTCCTAACCCTGTTCTCCTAGGAATCGGGACGCTCTTTCGTTCTACCTGCCAGGTGCATGGTCTATGGGGATTCTTCTAGTGAAGTACTAGGGTTGGCTGGGGTAATTCGAAAGTTGATGGAACTCTCGGATGGTTTCCGGCGGTCCTTTCGCTAGACACCTCAAGCTCTGAATCAATGTCCATGTGGGGTTCCTCTTCACGAATGATAGGCGGGTTGACTTGGGGAGGACCAATGACATAATCCGACTCATCGTTCAAGTAAGTAGTCTGAGAAAAATATGTTGATGACGACATAATGATATTGCAATAAGAGTGCTCTAAGTCACGAGGGGCATAACTACATTCATCTATGATATTCAATGTTTATGCAGGCACACACAAAAATTAGGTTTTCCATGTTTAAGTAGAAATGGTGTGTGTATATATATATATATATATATATATATAGGGGCCTAATCAAATGAGAACTGAATAGTTTTTGGTAATGGTGAGGTCCAATCTCAACCACAAATCAACAGATAAATTAGGAAATTAATAATTATAGTAGTTTGAGTTAAAATTATACTTAGAGGGCATATTAGGTATTTTTTTTTAAAAAACTCTTCTCTCCTCTCTCCTCTCTCATCTCTCATCTCTCCGACCTCCAATCTCAGGCCTCCGGTGAAATCGGTATTACAACATATCACAATGGATATCACATTGTGTATCTTTGTTTTTAAGGTTTGAGTTGGTATCATAGTTGGTATCACAATATATCACAATGATTATCACATTGTGTATCTTTGTTTTTAAGGTTTGAGTTGGTATCATAGTTGGTATCACAATGGTATCACAATATATCACAATGGGTATCTCATTGTATATCTTTGTGATTACTTGGTACATGTCGGATTAATGTTCACCGGAGGCCGAAGATTGGAGGTCGGAGAGATGAGAGAGGAGAGAGGAGAGAGGAGAAAGGAGAGAGGAGAGAGAGGATTTTTTTAAAAATACCTAAAATGCCCTCTAATTATAATTTTATCTCAAACTACCATAATTATTAATTTCCTAATTTATCCGTTGATTTGTGGTTGAGATTGGATCTCACAGTTACCACAAACTAATCAGTTCTCCCTTGAATGGACCCCTATATATATATATATATATTAAATATACTTCCAATATGACCAATCCAAGTCGCCTATTATGCATACATAAATTAAACATAGGTGATCAGGCTTTGTTTAATTGAGGTATAATAATATGACACTTAACTTAGTTATACTTGCAATAGGCTTCAGATTTTGAAAATCATTTGGAAATCCGTTTTGAAAAACTTGGTTATAGTTTGAGGTTTCCATAAGAAAACCGACATTCTCTATAACCTTAGGCTCTGATACCAAATCTATCACACCCCGCTAAGCGGAAACACGAGACATGACAGAGTAGGGTTTCATAGCATGAGGCAATAGACAACACCAACCACAACATTTCATAAAGTAGTACAAGGTACATAAATACAAAGTCATAACTTAAATTGTTTCAAAATAACGACAACAATATAAAAAAATTAACAAAAGAAGTTTTAAATTCTTGATGTTGATGTCGTCACACAATATGCACCCTACATGCCTTCACTTACTTATTAGTACCTGCAAAGCATGATAAAAAAGAAAAAGGGGTCAACTACAAAGAGTTGGTGAGTTCACAGGTTTTCGCATGCACTAAACTAAATTTTTATGCATAAATTTGTGGTTGTGAAATGTTTATTCACACGAAATTTTAGTAACTGATTGTTTGAATACTTGCACGAGGTATAACATATACGATGATGCCATAACATTGAGCCACTACCAAACCTTCTAACAAATCAATGCCCCTTATAGTTCTCACGTCCTACCTCAGTGGTGAAATAATTCCACATGTGTAAGACCCTTGTTGTTATTGGTAAAGTGCACTTCTAACTCGTCAGTTAAAAGTGGGGTTGTCAAACCAAATAGCTCTACCCACAAATACCATCGGCTCGTAATGAGTTAATAGGTAGTGCCCAACTAATGGGGACTTTTCATTTAAAACTCAAGTACATCAAAAAGTATACGTACCATAGTGCACAAGGATTAAATTCAAGGTTTAACATTTCATAGCATAAATCAATCAGTTGCAATTCAATATCATGTTTTTCCCCAAATTGTAAGAAGTCAAACACACTATTAACTTTGGGTCCAGCTCTTAAAGCTAAGGTATTGCTTAGTTCATCATATCTTATAAAATGCCTTATGTGATACATATTGGGTTTAAGTATTAATTTGTGATGATGATTACATGAAAATTTTATTAATTTATATGGTGCTTTAACAAAATCTATAACTTATGCATATTTATTCTTTAATATTCCCAAAAATCTATATTTTTCTTGAACTAGAGTTTTCACTTTTCTGCTGGTAGAAACTTAAGTTCACATATGGGAATAATAAGTATTTTCTCGATTTATTTAATCATCCAAATTTTTATGTATTTTAATTTAAAGTCTTAGGAAAATTTTGACATATATAACACCATTTTTAAAGGTGGTTAGGTATTTTATTCATTATATTCAAGTTTAAGTCTCACAATTATCAAGGCAGCATGCACCCTCTTTTTGGAACGTCAGTTTTAAGGGTCAAATATCAATATTTTTCAGATATTCCAAGTGGGTTTTAAACCTAACTCAAATATCTATCTTCCAGAAAAAGAATCATCATTTATGATAAGTTTGGAGGGAGTTATGGTCATTTTAAGACACATGTCCAAATCTGTCAGATTCTGATTACCTGCACACCCAACTTAGTTTGAGTGTTTGAGACCTCAAATCTCCATATTTTTAAATGAAACCACTTTCGTTCGAAAGATAATTCATTAAAATAATTTCTAGAGGAAGAATAAAGTACTTTTGTGGAATATTAAGAGATTTTTGACCGATTAAAGTAGAGCTTTTACTCTAACAGATCATCTCTTGCACTCTTAATTGGATACGATTGGTTGAGAAGTCAAATCTCTGAGTTTTTACATGAAACCACTTGGGTCTGAAAAATAACTCAATAAACAAGGCTCCAGAAGAATAATCAAGTCATTTGACTAAGTATTTTTCAAGATATGATTGAATGAAGTTCATGCATGAAATCTGCCAGAAACCAAAATGCTTACTCATGGAAAATGAGTGTTTTGGCTCTTCATTTTCACTAATAAATTTAATTCTTGTTTTATACACTTATTTATCATCGTTTTATCATATATTTTTGGATCAAAATCATCCTTTAACTTTTATAATTACATGCATGAACTCAAACATCTCAGATTATAGAAAAATCTACATGCATAACATCAAAACTTTGTTTTCTTGAGTTCTAGTTGTATGGATCATGGATTATCACCATTTGCTTGACATTAAGCATATCATTGGTGATTAATATACCATTTAAAGACTCATTAAAGTACTATATTTCATAAATAAAAAGAATGATGAAGAAAAAGTAGGAGAAATGGCAAGAAAACAAAGGGAATGAAAGAGAACACGAGAGTGATGAACTTACCCACACTAGAGATGATGTCTACCTTCAAAGGTCATCATAAAAACCAAATTTTTGTGGTGTTTATAGGCTGAATTCAGCCACAATGGATAGAGAAGAGAGAGAGAGAGAGAGAGAGAGAGAGAGAGAGAGAGATAGAGAAGTTTGGTTCATGAGATAACATGGGAGAAAGGGAAATGATTTTCAAGACTTATGGGGTATTTAAAAGGGGTCTAGGGGTTTTTTAAAAAAAAGCGGGGAGAGTTGGCTGAATTTTTTTTTGCTAAAAACTATTATATATATATATATATTAGGAAATTTTTATAAAGAAGATGATTAAAGGTAGCTAAAATCCTAGTTATTTGCTTACATTTTTTATTTGAATGATTACTGTTGGTCCCGTAAGGGTCTACAAGAATAGAAACAGTTTGTAGAAGGGGGGGTGAATACAAACACAATATTTTTAAATTTAAAAAATATATTGATAGAGAAGATCAATACAGATTTTACAAGACTGTTTGCGGAAAGATAAGGTAAAGAAAACCTATCTAAACAATCTTTGGTTACATACAGATCTTTAGCAATTACAAGAAAAGAGATTGCTAAAAAGAAGATCTTTTACTTAAGCTAGAAGATGCTTGAAGTAAGAAGAGGATTGCAGAGAGATGGGCGCACTCTACAGAGAGAAGAAACACTTCTATTTATACCCAGTGCATTAAATGAACATTTAATGCAATATGGTAGGTTTAGAGTGCGTGGCAAGCCTTAAGAGGAAGGCTTGTTCTTTGCTACAAGAGGAAGGCTTGTTCTTTGCTACAGTGAATAGTACAAAAGCACTATTCTTGAGCAGACATCCTTGCCTAAAGTTGGTGGACAAAGA
>NC_037540.1:20689899-20691419 GCF_001531365.2 Cynara cardunculus var. scolymus | reverse complement strand
AATACACAGAGTTGGATGTATAGGGACCCTTATCTGGCAAGTCAAGATTCAACATAGAAATGTCAACACTCATATGACCCTTCAGGACTTCATCTAAGGAGAACTTTGTTTCATGTTTGTTCCTTAGGGATGGTCCTTCATTAGGATCAGAGAGCTTTATTTTCTTCTTCCCACCCTTCTTCAGAGTTAGCCGGTCAGGGACCTTGACATACTTGGACATCCTTTTAATAAGCTCGTTGATGGTGTCCTCGATAATTGTCTTGTGTCTCGACTTGGATTGCTGAATGGCTTGTCTGATCTCCATCCATTCGCTGAATCCATAGCGGCCTAGGTAGGAAGGATACTCGGTAACGGCATCAAGATTGTCCCTGGTGATGAGCATTGAGACAAGAGTTCCACAGTCTTTGGATCGTCCGCTGATGCTGACGCTAATGATTGGGCAGGGACTGAGTCTCTTTTTCAGCTTTGCTTCACTCCATTGCTTATTCTTGTCCACAAGCTTCAACTTCTTCTTGCGTTCAGCTTTTACCATAGAAAGAAGTTTAGCTTGGGTTGGACAACACTCACCATTTTCTTGGACTTTTTCTTGGGAAGGACTTTAGCAGCTAGTTACTTGGCCAGCTTTAGGCTGTCTTCAATCTGCTTCTTTTGAAGCTCTAGCTCTTCTTCAGCCCTTAATGCCTCGAGTCTTTCAGTTTCAGAAAGGAAGTCAAACTCACCACCACTAGAGGTACGAAGAGGAATTTTTACTCTAGTCTGGTCGAGCGACTCCTTAAGCTGAGAAATATGCTGGTCTGTTGGAGTATAAGAGCTGGGTTGATCAGATACCCACTCAAGTCGACAGCAGGTTGTTGAAGGGATGTGACGTTGATATTCTGAAGTGATCACTACCTGAGAGGTAGAGTCTTCAAATAAGGTTTGTTGAGGGCATGAGAAAAGTACCTTCAAGTTGCCTTCTTCAGCAACCGCCTTGCCTTTCGACTTGGGGTCCTGGTGCCCTGATGGAGTCGATTCACCTTGTCTTTGCTCCCCCTGGGATTCAGCTTCCCCGAGGGCAACACCTCTGGTGATGGTTGAAGGCTTATGGAACTTGATGGTAAAGTCATCTTCATCATCGTCGTCGTCGTCACCATCTAGATCATCTCGAGTGTCTGGAATTACAGGTTCATCATCATCTTCATCATCATCATCTTCATCATCTTCAACATCATCATTATCACCAGCAGCAGTGACAGTATGGACATCATCCCTAGGGATGGCTACGTCAACCTCAGCTAGAGCAGCTTCGGTGGTAGGGATTACCAGAGCAGTAACCGCTTCAGCTTCAACAGCCTCAGCTTCAACTGCAACAGAAGCTGATACTAGGCCAACAACCTGAGAAGCTGTAGGAGTAGCATCAGATGATCCACCAGCGTTGGACCTCATCTCCCCCTCTCTGGCTAAAACAATAGAGATTTGGCCAGAGAGTTCGTCCAAGCGCTGTCGCTGGAGAACCATTGAATCCTCCAGCCTTTGCAAAG
>NC_037540.1:20686860-20689799 GCF_001531365.2 Cynara cardunculus var. scolymus | reverse complement strand
AAGATGCCGAAGGCACACAACCAAGCCCACCTCCCAGTGCATCCCACATATCTAGAGGCCCTGTTCTAGAGGGAACCTCTATTGAAGCAGGCACGCACATGCCAAACCCTAACCAGCCTACCACCGCAGAGGACATTCTTTCGTCCTCTGTGGAGCACACACCTGGGCAACCACATCATACTCCTTCATCCTCTCAAAAAGATGAAAGTTTTACAAAAAGAGTCCCTTCGCCCATGGACTCGACAGAACCAAGAGAGGCATCTGTTGCCTTTCCTCACAAGAGTGTACAACCAGAACGTGCTTCAGAGGCACTGGTGAGGATGACAGAGGTAGAGGGTCTAGAACGCCCTCTATCTCCACTAGATCAATCTGTAATGTTAGGCTCTGAACCTACTGCGTAAGAGATCTACAGAACACCGGTAGGCTCTGAACCTACTGCGTAAGAGATCTACAGAACACCGGTAGGCTCTCCTCAAGGAGATGTGTGAGGATCCGGTGGAAGTCCCCGAGCAGGCTACAAAAAACTAGCCGCTGAGGGCGCCTCAAGCTCTGAGGCCAAAGGATCACCATGTGTTGGTGGTCCGAGTTCCCAGAACGACTATGTGACAAAGGGGAACTTAACACCTTTGCCATAGGATTGTTCAAGAAGATGGACGAGTTGAAAAGCTTGTTCATCTCGCGCTCAACGCCACAGGACCTCACGCCGCTCACAGAAGCTCTGAAGGAGTTATCCTCCTCAACTGCAGAATTGAAGTCTACTTTGGTAACCCTTCAGAGCTCTGTCCTTCGAAAGGATGACTTAGCAGAAGCCTTCCAAGCGATGACGCTAAATCCCTCCTCCATCAAGACGTTAAAGGAAGAACTCACAGAGATGGCCGCCAAATTTGCATCCGATTTCGTCTCTGCAGGCTACGCAGATTACTCTTCATTTAGAGACGAAATCAAGGAGATGTTCTCCTCTGCAGTCACCTACGGCCTTGACACGAAGACCTCAAGGGCCAACATCAATCATTTGGCTACTTGCAGAGAGCTGGATGCTATGGTGGATGCCCTAGGGGATGTTGTAACCGGCCATATCGGAGCACTTGCCACAGAGGTCCAAGCATCAAATGCTCTCATCAAAGACTGCACGTCCAAGCTTGTAAAGGAAGGTGATCTTCTTCGAGCAGAGATCTTCAACACCGTCTCCAAGCTTAAATGGGCCACAGTACTCGATGTGATGAATGCCTCTGCAGGTGCTGAAAAGGTGATCGAAAAGATGTACAAAGCGGCCACAAAAATCTTGTGTCATTTGAAGAGGGTTCCCCTAACAACATGCAAGGCAGACGCCAAACAGAGCCATGACAATCATGAAGGTGATGATGATCGTCATGAGGGGGAGAAGAAGAAGGAAAARAAGAAGGCCCCAGAATCAAAGAAGAAGACTACTGCCAGAGCACCTGCCAGAGGTGTCAAGATTGGGGATTCTACAGCTGAAAAAGGCAAGAAAAAGGCTGCAGAGCCTAAAGGCAAGGGGAAGGCCATAGCTGTAGAGTCTTCACAGAAGGGGTCATCATCGAGCATAGAAACCCCAAAGGAGATTAATGAAGAAGAGTATGCTGATGACCCTGAACTTCTCAAAGCATTAAAAGTATCTCTGGCAGAGGCTCTAGTGAAAAAGGGAAAAATTCCAATGCACCACAGAGAAGGCGAAGCCACATCATCTGTATTCCCACAAGTCCAAACAACGTCCACGGGTACGTTTGATGCCCTGCAAGGAACTGTCAATCCAATCCTTGCAGAGGGATCGACCCAGAGGCCGATTTTGGAAGAAGAAGAAGAACACAAGATGCCAGAGTCTACAATGGGAGGACGGGTCTCTGAAATCCTTGAATCTATGAACAAGATTCCTATGCAAAATGTTCGCACAGAGCCCGTCACTACCCCAGAAGAAATTCTTATTTGGAAATACTCTGCGAGAGACACAGAACCTCCATATGACCCAGAACTCACTGATATTCCCTCGTCAATCGCCAAGTTCCACTTCACCAAGTTAACAAGACCTCGTGAGCAGGTCTTCTCACGGCACATGATCACTTCTCTGGTGACAATCTCACCAAGGACCTTGTTAAAGAAGACTGTGCTCTACACACAGTATGTTGTAAGGAGAGAAGACGGCAACATCTACATGTTCACGGATGCGGATCTTCACAACCTCTGCGTGTTTGATGTCATCTACTTGCACAAGGTTCTTAACATCTACATGGAGAGGAGGTCCACATACCAAATATCGCTCAGAAGATTGGTGGAGGTAATGCATGTGCAAGTTAGATATTACAGCCAGAAGGACTTTGAGCTGGCCGTAAGATTAATGCAGAAAAATCTGAAGCTCTCTCCTCCATACAGCAGGCCCAGTTGGATATCTAGGTACTATCCAAACTCCATCATACAAAATCCCATTTTTGGGTTTGTGTATTTGGATAAGGATGAGATACTACGATTCTTCGATCCAACAGAAGCTCACAAGTTTTCAACAGAGATGCTGGAGTGTGTTTTGACAGAGGTGGATAGAAGACATCTCAGGGTGGGTGAAGTGTCTCCATTCTTGGACGTGATCAAAGTTCAAATCAACTTCAGAGAATGGATCTTCAATGTCTACAGAACGATCAAAGCTGACTTGCTATACGCGGTAGACGATTTTCCAGACTCTGTAGTTTGATACCCTTCTGTACCAGGATCCGGCCTAAGCTTCAACAGTTTTGTAATTTAAGTTTTGTAATTCTTTTCATTGTAATTCTTTCAGAGGATGATGTTTTATCACCTCTTGTAATTTCATTTCAATCAAGTCATGTCCTTGCACTTAAAGTTCAATTTTTTACTTTTTCATACTTAGGGGAAGATTGTTAGCTCTCATTACCTTAAATGTAAAAGTATGGAAAAAGTAATACTGCAAGTGTTGA
>NC_037540.1:20675876-20686495 GCF_001531365.2 Cynara cardunculus var. scolymus | reverse complement strand
TATTTCAGTGTGCTTCCGTATTGTAATTGTTAACATTTTCATCTATTGAAAAATCATTTGAAGCTCTCTCTTGTGTTCATCAATCTTCATTACTGTGTTCTTATTGATTTCTACTTTGGTTGATTCATATCTTTTTCGCTTCATTATCACTGTCAAACAGATCATCCAAGTAAGTAATTAATACCAAGAAACAGAGTTAATCGATCCAACAACTTCGTTATTTATTGACCATATGTAAGACGTATAACGTCACATTCGTTGTGACAACTCAACTTTGGGTAACTCGAGCTACTAACCACCTATGGGGGTACCATAGGCACATCATTATGGCACCGATGGCGTGACACTAACCGTGGCAGTGTGATCAGTCCACGACATCTCCTCTTTTGTGCTCTTGTGAGAGCTATTTTGGTGTGATGGATATTAGATTTAGGAGGCATATGGGTTGGCCCTAGCACATGTGATTCGTTTGTAGGGTGGATGTCGGTGTAGTGTCCAACACCACATCTCACATTTGGTACGTGTGGATCTGCAGTCCAACGTACAGGCCTGTGTGGCCATATGTCTGACACTTGTCATGTTAATTAATATGCAAGTGTATGCGTTTTCGAGCTCGATTTATCCCTTCTTATGATTTCATATGATTATGTTATTTGTTGATTTTCTAAGATTTTGGTACTCGTTTGGTTTGATGTCTTGAGATTAAATTTGGCATGTTTGTATTACCATTTTACTGTAATTGTTTATCCGTTCACTGGGCATTTGGCTCAGCCGTGTTTTCTTCTATTCCTCACGACAGGTAATCAAGGGGGAGGCTAAGTCTTGTGACAGAGAGTAGACCAGGATCTTGATTTCAAAGGTTTCGAGAGGTTTAGAGCTATGTTATTTCGCTTTTTAGAATTTTTTTTCTTTCTTTTGGCTATTAGATTAGATTTCCTTTAAGGGTTGTTTTTGGATTTTTCCTCGGTTGTTGGAGGATTTTGGAAGTGGATGTTTGGAGATCTTTATATCTTATTTGTAGATATATTAAATTTCATTATTGGAAGATTTTAATTTATTTCTTTGTATTGGAGACTATATTTTGGAGGTTTTATATAGCGGCTCCGTTACGTTTGAATCAACCTCCTTCCTACGGAATGGGGGTGTTACATAACTACTGCAATAATCACAACTTTTGTTAAGAAAAAAATGTTTCATTTACATTCGTTTTGCACAAATCTTTTACCAATTGGTTGGTTTTAATTTCAACCATGGCTATAAATTTCAAAGCTCTATCATGCATTTATACATCCATAATCTTCTTCCAAATGTCTACCAATGTGAGATGGTGAAAGTCAACCTTATTTTATATTTGAGGAACACTCGAATCTCATGTTGCCAAGTCATTATCCTTGGTTTCACTTTTATATTTGCACGTCATTAAATCAACACTTTCATTCTATATATAAGTGATATAATAGATACTTAAACTACATTTGTTATTATAAGTACTGCAATAATTACAACTTTTGTTAAGAAAAAAAAATGTATCATTTGCATTCGTTTTGCACAAATATTTTACCAATTGGTTGGTTTTAATTTCAACCGTGGCTATAGATTTCAAATGTCTATCACACATTTATACATCCATCATCTTCTTCCAAACTATCATCCGTCTATCAATATGAGATGATGAAAGTCAATCTTATTTCAGATTTGAGGAACACTCGAACCTCATGTTGCCAAGTCATCATCCTTGGTTTCACTTTTATATTTGCATTATAATTTTTACTATTTAATTGGTTTTGATTCCAACCATGGTATAGATTTCAAAGACGGTCATCCAAATAAGACAACCTTATGAGGCAAACCCCATGATTTAACTAAAATACATCCAATCCACCTTTCGTATACACTTCAATTTGTTCAAATCTTTCAAATTTTCATCAATGTTGGACAACTAAAACTCAATCACAATTCACCATATGAGTATACTCAATTCTCATAGTGTCACCTCAATACCTAAAGTTTTCTTTTATATATATATATATATATATATATATATAGAGAGAGAGAGAGAGAGAGAGGTAGAGAGAGATAAGATCAAATGTTAACCAAAGTTTTTGTGTTAATTTTACAAATTTTTTCAACCAATCACAATCCATGTTTCTATTAGGTTTTTTTTATCTAGATTACTATTTAATGCCAATGGTAGTTGAGTAATTTCATTTTTTTATGTAACTCCCATATCATTAATTGAGAGTTACAAAATCATAAAATCCCTTAAAATGTGCATTTTTAATACTGATTTTTTTTAAAATAATGATCTTCCATTTTTATTGTTTTATGAGTTTGTGATTCGTGGAAGAAACACAGTAGTAAAATCTTCGGTATCATTCAAGCTATTATGGATAAACACATTGGAAAAAAACTCGACAACATTGAGAAGATTAAAATGGTTTATGGTGATAATCGGAGTTCGAGTGCGGGAAGTGAAGAAAATAACCAAAGCAAATGTCCTGGTAATGGAATAATATTTTATTGTGCTCGTTTTTATCGAAATTATGTTCATTATGATGTATTGTATTTTTTGTAGTTCATATTGTTGGTAGCTTTTTCTTTAATTATTAATACGTACCTAATTCACATGTTCAAATGGAATTCCATGCACGGCCCATTTTCATATGGTCATATAACCGAATTTTATGAATCATGAACCATTGTGTTCATGTTACTACTCTCATTTGAGTATATATAACACATCATGAACGAAATTTTCTGTCATATGAACACAAGTGTCATTTTTGAAGCTTGATCCTAAATCTTTATATTTGTGTAAGTGCTTGCACCTGGTGTTCATATATGTCAAATTGTGTAAGTAATTGCACCCAGTGTTCATAGTATGGGGGTTATGTGTTCATATATTTTCTACGATATTCTCTTCCTATGTGGCTTGATCATGTTCACAATTTGTTCATATATGTTCATGTCAACTTATAGAGTCGTTGGTAAAAAATTTGTCCCCAAATCTTTATATTTGTGCAAATGCTTGACCTGGTGTTCATATATGTCAAATTGTGTAAGTGATTGCACCTGGTGTTCATAGTATGGGGGTTATGTGTTCATATATTTTATACGATATTCTCTTCCTATGTGGCTTGATCATGTTCACAATTGTATATTGACGTATATGTGCATGCGTGCTAGTGATGGCCAAATCGGCCCGGGACCGCCGGAGGATTGGTTGAAGGACCGCCGGTTACAACCCGGTTAAGGATTTTGGCGTTTTTCGGGACCGAGACCGATCACGACGGTTATGGGACATGCCTAGTCAACAAAAGTCAACATAGCCGTTACATAGTCAAACTAGCCATTAGGCTCGGTCAAACTAGCCGTTATCTAGCCGTTTTTTCATCATATTTGCTACCAATTCACTATAAATATGCATTTCACTCCCAAGTAAACATACCAACTCATCTCTTTTTCAAAAATGCAAAAAACGCTCTCAATTCTCGGTTTTTCGCTATATTTTGTGAATTCGACTCGTATTAATTTCTCGTTTCCACTTCACAATTCTCGTTTCTTTATCTATTTGTCTTACAAAATGGCCGGTGAACAAGCATCAAACAAACAAGTTGCCCAAGTTCTCGTCGAACACGGACGAAAGTCCGAGATTTGGAATCACTACAGCTTGGTGGTTCTCACGAACGAAAAAAGAAAGGCACAATGCAAATTGTATCAAGCTTTTCTTACGGCGAAAGAAAATTCTACGTTAAAGAGGCACACCAAAAAACCATGCCTGGGGTTGAGGTAGGGGAGAGATTCAAGCCAACCGATACTTGACACCCAAGGTCAAATATGGTCGTATGATGCCGAGTTGAACCGATAAATGACAACACAATGTGTCATTCAAGTTGGGTTGCCTTTCGGACATTTCGACAACCCTCACGTTACTAAGTTGATTCAAAAGACGCTACAACCACGATACAAGCCGGTAAGTCGTCAAACCCTTAGACGTGAAGCAATAAAAATGTGGAAAATGTGTCGGGACGAAATGCAACAAATGTTTTCCGCTTTGCCTAACAATATTTCTTTAACGTGTCATGTATGGAGCGCACCATACGGATTGCCGGTTTTGTATATATGCATAACGGCACATTGGATTGAGCCTACAACATGACATTTTTTCAAACGTGTAATCGTGTTTGAACCGTTTGGTGCGCCACATTCGGGACCACGTCAATTTTCAATTATTAAAAAATGTCTTGCATTATATAATTTAACCGCTAAAATAATTAGTATTTCATTTGATAATGCTAGTAATAACAATTCTTGTGTGGAAAAATTAAAGTGTTATTTGACACCTATATTAGACGGTAAATTATTCCTTACACGTTGTTGTGCATACATAATAAATTTAGCCATTCAAGATGGTTTAAATACTTGTAAACCCGTAATAGATAGGTTTAGACTTATGTTGCGGCGAATTTTCACAAAAGGTAAAAAAAATGAATGCGGAATATAGAAAGTATTGCGAGGACGTTGGTTTTAGAGCTTTGGGACCGAGGTTCGATATGGCCGTTCGTTAGAATTCAACTTATTTTATGATTGAAAATTTGTTAAAACAAAAAAAATTGTATTTTTGCTTTTTATAGACATCATTACCTGCAAAATTCTATTGGAAATTTTGATTGGGCCCTACTTGAAGAATTGTACGATATTTTAGGCGACTTTAAAAATGCGACAACACTTCTATCCGGAATTTATTATCCAACAAGCCCTTTAGTTTTAAACCAAATATATATATTTTGGCAAGTAAAATTGCCCAATACGAAGACCATCACGATTGAGGAAGGTTGATGTCTTCAATGAAAAAGAAATTGTTAAAATAATTTATGGGCATTCCATTTGCTTTTCTTTGTGCTGCGCCTTTAAACCCGTATTTAAATATTGTCGGTGTTGAAGTTTTAATTACACAAATATGTGTGGCTTTTGGTTTGGATACCGCTACGGATAACTCTTTTTCAATGAAACAAAAATGTTTGTTTAATCGTAATTTTCAAGATTTATTTGATCATTACAAACAAACACCTTCAAGTCGTGGGTTTGCGGGTTCTAGTTCTTCTTATAGTGGTCATCGACAAAGTCGTAAAGAGTTGATGACTAATTTAATGAACGAGGTTTTAAATGAATCAAGTAAAAAAAGTCGATATGATAACGATTTGGGTGAACTAAATATGTATGTGTATACTAACTTTATGGCCGCATGCAGTGGCGGATCCAGAAAATTCTATTATTGGGGGCACATTTAAGAGTGTCAATTTTTTTTAAACCAAAGAACTCATTCGAACCAATACGATTTCGGGTTATTTAGTTTACGGATTAAACAGTTTAGTTATCGAATAAACATAACTTATTTGGTTTTCAATTAATTTTTGACTATTTTAGATAAACCGAGACATCATATTGTCATGTACATAATTTACTTTTCGGTAAAACCAAAGCCAATGAACACACTACACATTAATAGTTAGTAGCAAGAAATTAGAGGGCAAGAGGCCCATAACTTAGGGGCTGTTTACCAAACGCTTACCTGGGTAAGAGTTTACTAAGTCACATCACCTTACCGGATGAATGTGGTAAGGACCAAGAATCATACCCTGTAAGAGCGAGGTAAGGAAAATAGTCTTACCTGATAAGTGTGGGCGATGACTTTTACCATCGTAAGCGCTTACCAGGTAAATTGTTGCATATAATGTCGTTTTCGTGAACTAAAATCTTACCGGATAAGTAAATGATAGTGTTGAATTTTACCGGTAAGTGCTTACCAGTTAAGTGTTTGGTAAACGGGCTCTTAGATTCCATTAAAAAGAAATTAGATAGCAAAAGGTCAAGAAATAAAAAACAAAAGACAAACTAGTAGCAAATCTTAAATCAAAATAACAAACCCAAATGAAATAACAAATTAAAGAATTCTAAATCAAATAACAGTTAAGAAAGAGAAATTAATAATTAATAAATAGCAATAATTATAAATCTATAAAACAATAAAATGCAAAAAGAAAGTTGGAAAAAATCAAAATAGTGATTAATCAAATTAATAGCATTATAGCAAACAAAATAAGAAAAATAAAATGATTTTCAATAGATTGAGACTTGGAACTTAAGGACGTTTAATTGAAATGAGATGCATAAATTTAGATTTGGTGCTTTATATTTAATTGTTGGGGGGCTATTAATAATTTTTTGTAAATTTTTTTAAACCTACTACTCATGCTTTATTTGTTTTTTTAGGCTTAGTTTGTTGGGGGCCTGTGCCCCCTACACCTATAATGTGCATCTGCCAATGGCCGCATGCCTCGCAAATGATGTCGAAGTTTTTTAAAAAATTGATTTATTAGATTTTTGGAAACAAAAACAACCTCAATTCCCGAATTTGGCGTGCATTGCACGTGATGTACTAACAATCCAAGCAGGTATCGTAGCTTTGGAGTCTGCTTTTTCTCTTAGTGGCAGGATCATTTCGATACGCCGGACAAGACTAAGCCCAAACTCCGTGGAGTGTTGCATCTGCTTGAAGGATTATTTGGATAGCGTTGATAGGATTCAACACACGACATCGTTAGAGATGGAGATTGAAGCGGTGGAAGAAAATGTGGAAGAAAATGAAATCTCCATGGGACTAAGCACGCCGCCAACTACAGATACCGATGGTACTTACTAATAATATGATGATGATGAGGAACTCGATATTGATGACCTTGATGACCAAGAGGCTAGTAGAAGAATTAAAGAGACCGGAACTCTTCAAGTCAATCCGACATGGGATACCGATGAAGATTGATGAATAAATGTATTTTCAAATAATTTTATAATAAACTTTTGTAAAACAATGTAATTTTAATCATAATAAAACGTATTTTTAAAGTGAATTTGAGTGACCCGTATTTTTAAACATATTTATAATAAAACGTACTTTTAAACGTATATATAACAAAATGTATTTTTAAACGTATTTATAATAAAACGTATTTTTAAACGCATTTATAACAAAACAAATTTAATAACATATTAAAAATATATTAATAACATATTAAAAATATATTAAACACAAAATATAATTTTTTTTTTTGAATGGGACCAACTTGGCATAACCAAATATAGGTTGCCTTGACCGGTTATGGGTATTTTCATCGGAACTGGGACCGGTTACAGCCGGTTAAGGAAGGCATCAGGCCTGGTAGGGACCAGCCGGCCCCGCCCAGGACCGGTTTTTGGCCATCACTAATGTGTGCTCACATGTTACGATGTACGTATCTGTGAACATGTGTTCCTATAATGTTTTGAATTTGTGATTGGTAGAGGAGACCCGGTAGTAAAGTTTTCGGTATCGTTCAAGCTATTGTGTTCATATGTATACTAGCTGCATATCTCAACATTGGCTCGCTTCTGAATGTGTTCATAATGAAGAAACTATTGTTCACGAGCTGTTCATATTGTGTTCATATGTACAGTAGCTTCATATCTCAACATTGACTCGCTCCTGAATGTGTTCATAATGAAGAAACTATTGTTCATAAGTGTTCATATTGTGTTCATATGTACACTAGCTGCATATCTCAACATTGGCTCGCTCCTGAATGTGTTCATAATAAAGGAACTATTGTTCACAAGCTGTTCATATTGTGTTCATACCTGCTTTTGTATTTATTTCCTTTTGTTTAGCAGCCATTCTTATTATGTTCATATTGTGTTCATAAATGCTATGCAGTTGTTGGTCCTTGAGGGTCTACAAGATAAGTAAAACAGTTTGTAGAAGGGGGAATGGATACAAACACAATATTTTCAAATTTAAAATGTATATTGATAGAGAAGATCAATACAAACTTTACAAGACTGTTTGCGGAAAGATAAGGTAAGAAAACCAATCTGAACAATCTTTGGTTACACACGAATTCTTAGCAAATGACAAAAGAAATGCTGTAAATAAAAGTTCTTTTACTTAAGCTAGAGAATGCTCAAAGTAAGAATTAGGTTATGAGAGTGAGTTGCGCGCACTCTGCATGGATAAGAAATACTTCTATTTATATCCATTGCATTAAATGCTCATTTAATACAATATGGTAGGGTTAGAGTGCGTGTCAAGCCTTAAGAGGAAGGCTTGTTCTTTGCTACAGTGAATAGTACAAAAAGTACTATTCATGAGCAGACATCCTTTCCTAAAGTTGGTAGGCAATAGAGTCGACTAGTCGGCAACGTACCGTACTAACTATTAGAAAGGGTATGGTTTTGTCCTTTGTGTGCATAAGGACAAGGCAACAAAAATCCTGCCAAGCAAGCTTCATTTGATCGCTGAATGCTGGAATAACCTGGAGGTCTCTTCAGTATTCACTGAGGCTTGAGCAGTCTTCACACATATGTAGACAAGCTTGTAATCACTGAGTACCATTTCAGATCACGTACTCGCCAGTCTCTAATCTTCAGTTTCAGTCTTCGACATTAGCTGAAGGTTCTTTGGTGTGAGTGTTGTCTTCTTGAAGTATCGTTGTCTCTGATTGAATTACAATATAAGTTCTTCAGCGATCACTGAACAGGCTCAGTGATGATCGCTGGAACTGAAAAGACAGAAACATAAATACAACGTATAAGTGAAAATGGATTATCATCAAATCACTGAGAGAGAAGATCAACGATCTTCTCCTATTTGATGATAACAAGACAACATAAGGAAAATTGTCTTATCAAATAATAGTAAGAAAAAGTTACATATAAAGTACATGTCCCTTTTTACTATTTTGGGATCCTTTTCAGCGAGTCAGTCTTTGCTTGAGAATTTTCCTTAAGTTATATCTAAGAGAAAATTACAAGTATGGAAACTGAAACTGAAACCTTATTCACTGACTTATAGATTGTCAGTGAATGTAAAAAGTAACACTGTAACTCATAGACTTGTGTCCCTATTACTTTTTTCAGGGATTTTTTTTAGTGAAGTACAAGAAATACTAATTTTATTATCATTGGTAATATTACAAGTAGTTCAGTACATGTCTAATGCTTACAGACTAGAAGATTAATCACTGAAAATGGACATAGTACAATAGATTTACAAGGAAAAGTGAACAATTATTACGAAAGAGAACATATTCTAGAACACTCAGATCTATGTAGCTAGGTACATCTTCACCCAGGTTTCTTCGACGTAGGCATTCCCTTTGTATCTTCAAGTCCATGACTTTTCCAGGCACGCTATCATCTATCCAGAGCAAGAGGTAAACCAAATGACCCATTGGACATAGATGTAGCTCTGATATTCTCTGAAATCTGACTTCACCTTCATAATCAAGGAATATAACTCCTAACTCAGGTTTAAAATGCACAACATTGGGTGTATAGGGACCCTTATTTGGCAAGTCAAGATTCAACATAGAAATGTCAATACTCTGATGACCCTTCAAAACTTCATCTAAGGAGAACCTTGTTTCATGTTTGTTCTTTAGAAATGGTCCATGATTAGGATCAGAGAGCTTGAGTTTCTTCTTCCCACCTTTCTTCAGAGAAGGCCTGTCAGGGACTGCGACATACCTGGACATCCGTTTGATGAGGTCGCTGATGGTGTCCTCGATAATCGCCTTATGTCTTGACTTGGATCGCTGAATGGCTTGTCTGTTCTCCATCCATTCGTTGTATCTATATCGGCCAAGGTAGGAAGGGTACTCGGTGATGGCATCGAGATTGTCCCTAGTGATGAGCATTGAGACCAGTGTTCCACCGTCTTTTGAACGTCCGCTGATGCTGACGCTGATAATCGGGCGAGGACTGACTCTTTTTGTTGATCCTCTCTCTCAGTGATTTGATGATAATTCCTTTTTCCTTTCACGTTGTATTTGTGTCTCTGTATTTTCAGTTCCAGTGATCATCATTGAGTATGTTCAGTGATCGCTGAAGAACTTGCATTGTGAATTCATCAGAGACAAACAATACTTCAAGAAGACAACACTCACACCAAAGATCCTTCAGCGAATGTCGAAGACTGAAACTGAAGATTAGAGACTGGCGAGTACGTGATCTGAAGCGGTATTCAGTGATTACAAACCTGTCTACACATGTGTGAAGACTGCTCTAGCTTCAACGAATGATGATGAGACCTCCAGGTCATCCCAGCATTCGCGATCAAAAGAAGCTTGCTTAGCACGATTGTTGTTGTCTTGTCCTTTTGCACACAAAGGACAAACCTATACCCTTGCAAAACTTAGTACGATACGGAGCCGATTAGTCGACTCTTTGTCCACCAACTTTAGGCAAGGATGTCTGCTCATAAATAGTGCTTTTGTACTATTCACTGTAGAAAAGAACAAGCCTTCCTCTTAAGGCTTGCCACTCACTCTAAACCTACCATATTGCATTAAATGTTCATTTAATGCAATGGGTATAAATAGAAGTGTTTATTCTCTCTGTAGAGTACGCGCATCTATCTGCAATCCTCTTCTTACTTCAAGCATCTTCTAGCTTAAGTAAAAGATCTTCTTTTTAGCAATCTCTTTTCTTGTAATTGCTGAATATCTGTGTGTAACCAAAGATTGTTTAGATAGGTTTTCTTTACCTTATCTTTCCGCAAACAGTCTTGTAAAATCTGTATTGAT
>NC_037540.1:20662925-20675776 GCF_001531365.2 Cynara cardunculus var. scolymus | reverse complement strand
TATGGATTTTCATCTTATTAATCTGTTTAATGCATGGTTGATGAATTACCTCATCATTCATCTGCTCTTTCTCCTTATAACTCTCGATGTTCTTTTCCAGTTCAGCAATCTTAGCTCTCAACTCCTTTATGATATYTGCCATTAGAAACAAATTGATCAGTTAAGGATCTATGCAGTGAAATCAGATAAAAGAAATATGAACAGTTAAGCTCAAAAAGAATAGAAAAACACAAACACTGAAAACACACACAAAAACAGATATACAATGATCCAAAAAGAAAATCTAAACACAAACAAACTAAGAAACCAAAAACTGTCCAAGAAAAAATAATCTCCAAGTCCAAAAACTAAGTTTAGTCCAAACCAAATATCAACAATAGTATGAACAATACAAATGTGAATCTTGAAAATATTCTATCTGCTCTCGAAATTCTATCCAAAAGACCACTTGAATGTTACGCTTATGGATCCACTTCTCACAGTTCTTAATTGGGCAACACCCTCGTATTAGTCACTTCTTGTAACAGCTAACTCTGCAGCCTGTTCACTGTGAGCTGCTATTTCAGACTTCTAACAGCAAGAATAATCAACCAAATCTGTGTAAACCAAACTCAACTCAACACAGCTGCTTGGCATCAACCAATGCTGCTTAAATCTGCAGTTTGAATCGAACCAGAAACCTGTGTGTGCACTGATCTTAAACTTGTTGCTGCTGCTTGCTTAAAACTGCACACATATATACAACAGCAAACACATCACAAACTCACTAACACAGTTTCAATTTGCACAGAGATTGTTCCTGTTGCTGTTCCAGTACTCAAGCTCACAAACACATCACAAACCAACAGCAAAAACTGTTATATTGAACAAAAATATAATAAACCTGCTGTCAATAGAACTTAAACTGCTGTCAAGACGTGATGTTGTTGCTTAAACCTGTTGCTTCTTTTGCTATTCGTCTTCTATTGCTATTACTGCTTTACCAAACAGCTTACTTACTGCTGTCAAGACCTGCACACAATGTCCACTCTTGCATATATGGATAAACCTATTCCAGTTCTCAAGAAAACAGCAAAATTATAAACCTTGAAATAAATAAAAAACGATCACACAATTCAGCAGCAAGTTTGATGTTGCACAGAAATCAGCAGCAAGTTTGATGTTGCACAGAAATCAGCAACAAGTTTGATGTTGCAAACTGTTTCAAACGTTCACAGTCTATGTAGTTGCAAATGGGTATGGTAATACATCTGCAAAAATCTACAGTCTATGATTCCAACAAAATAAACCAAGAAACAGTGAGTAACATAGAACCTGTCAACACAATAAACCTATCAGCTCAAGATTATAAAACTGTCACAATGAAGTGGAATGAAATGTTGTCCGGATAGGTAAGCCGGATAAAAAAAACTTCACCTTGAGACAGAGACAAACGGCTTAATAATCCGGATAGCACAAGAATCTTAACCTAACAGCATGAAGCTTAACCGGACAGCATGAGAAGTAACAGGACAGCATGTATATTAAGTTTTAACAACACAACAGTCTAAACCTGTCAACAAAGATATAAACCTGACAACACAACAATTTAAACCGGACAGCTTAAGAGTCTTAACCTAACAGCACAAGAAAGTAAACCGGACAGCACAACAGTGAGTAAGAAGAATTGAGCGGATTAGTAAACCGGACAAAAGACTAATTGGAAAAAATTCAAGTCAAAAACCGGTCAAGAAGTCCTCTCAAAGGTTAATCGGTATACATGAATACCGGACAAGAAGTAAACGGTTTAGGTATAAACCGCTCAAGATAGAAAACCTAAAATACTTAACTGATTTGTGCAAAACGTGCGGTTTACCTCTTCTCTCTTCAAGCTACGTGCGGTTTAGACAAACACCGCTCAAATGGTGTGCGGTATAGAAGAATATCGCTCAAGAAATCCTACTTGCTGAACGAATCAGAGCCCTAATCCGGTCAAGTGGTGACCGGTTTACATGAACACCGATCAATCTATGTACGGTTTACCCCAAGTCTTGAAACCCGATTGATACACGATGAAAAATCCGAGTGATGAAGAGATGTTAAAGATGAAGCGGACTCTTATCCGATCAATGTATATTGGGCAAAAAAAATTGGGCTTTTGAATGGGCTTAAACTTGACGGATTAACAAAAAGGAATCAAACAAAAAAAATTAAAAACAGATTAAAACTATCAAAAACACAAAAACTAAAAAAAATTTAAACAAAATTGGATCAAAAACACTGATTTAAAAAAAATCAAGAGCACGAAAAAATTTAAAAACACAAAAATCCGATCAAATCTTGATAAAAGTTGATCAAATCAGAAAAGTTTGTGAATAACAAAGATTCACAATTCAATTTCGAGCATTTTGATCATTTTATAACATGAAAACACAAGATTTTTCTGAAAAATCAGATAAAAATAAAATAAAATAAGAACACTCAAGAACAAAAAAAAATTCCAGAAAAAAATTCACTTATCTTTCAAATTCTTCCTCTGATTTCTTGCATTCCAGCTCTGATACCAATTGTGTGTCCAAAATCTCTGTTCAATCTTCATGTAATTCATAACAATGGCAGATCTAGATATTGCATTCAAGAACACATAAGAATATTGAGAGAGAAAGTCAAATGGTCAATCCTTCTATTATGYACGTAATCTTACAATTGAGCTCATCTTACACTAATTACAAAGACTTAACCATATTTATATGGTCAACCTAATAAAGACAAAGTCAAAGTCAAACCTATAAGAAAAGTCAAACACGCTGACTTTTTACAATTATAGACTATTTATAAACTTTCAAGACGAATACAATTAATACTGATTTCTCAGTCCTAACACTAAGTTTCAACTGAAATCAGATGGACTGTATTACATGGGAGACAAGGTATGGATACCTAAGATTGGCAATATTAAATCCATAATTTTGGATGAAGCCCATCGATCAAAATACTCAGTCCACTCGGGAGTGGATAAGATGTACAAGGACCTTAAGGAACACTATTGGTGGCCTGGAATGAAGAAAGACATTGCATTTCACGTAGGCAAATGTTTAACTTGTGCATTGGTCAAAGCAGAACATCAAAAACCATCTGGTTTACTTCAACAACCAGAGATTCCCCAATGGAAGTGGGAACAAATATCGATGGATTTCATCACAAAGCTGCCCAATACTGGAAAAAGGCATGATGCAATTTGGGTGATTATAGATCGACTGACGAAATCTGCTCACTTTCTACCGTTCCGAGAAGATTATAAGATGGAGAAGCTGGCTCAGATTTACATAAATGAAAGCATTACTCGGCATGGAGTACCTATCTCCATTATCTCGAATAGGGACAGTCGATTTACATTAAGATTTTGGCAATCACTTCAAAGAGGGTTGGGTACACGTCTGGATCTAAGTACTTCATACCACCCTCAAATGGATGGACAGACGAAAAGAACAATCTAGACACTGGAAGACATGTTGCGCGCATATGTCATAGATTTCGGAGGAAGCTGGGATATGCATATTCCATTAGTCGAATTTGCATACAACAACAGCTATCATACCAGTATTCAATGTGCGTCTTATGAAGCATTATATGGACGCAAATGCAGATCTCCATTCAGTTGGCTAGAAATTGGCGATCGGCAATTAACTATACCTGATATTGTCCAAGAGACTACTGACAAAATTGTAATTATCAAGGATCGACTCAAGGCTGCAAGAGATCGTCAGAAAAGTTGTGCTGATAATCGAAGGAGACCATTAGAGTTTCAAAAAGAAGATAAAGTACTCCTAAAAGTCTCTCCATGGAAAGGAATAATGCAATTTGGGAAAAGAGGGAAATTGGGTCCTCAATATATTGGTCCATTTGAAATATCCGAGAGAATTGGACCAATGGCATATAAGTTTAAACTGCCACAAGAGCTGAGCGCTATTCATGATACATTTCATGTGTCAAATCTCAGGAAATGCTTAACTGATGAAACTCTGGTCATGCCATTGGGAGATGTGCAAATTAACGAACATCTGCGCTTTATTGAACAACCAACAGAAATCAAGGATAGAAAAGTCAAATAGCTGAGGCATAGCAAAATCCCAATTGTAAAAGTTCATTGGACTTCGAGGCATGGACCAGAATATACGTGGGAAAGAGAGGATTTCATGAAAAGCAAGTACCCCCACTTGTTCCCCAATCGAGTCCAAAGTTAAGGACTGACAAATAAATTTCGGGACGAAATTTTTCTGACTTGGGGAGACTGTGACATCCGTCATTCTTGGAGCATCAGGTTAGCACCTTTGTAGGGTACCTATATTTAGAGCTATATTTATTTAGGATCTAGTCATGATTAATTTGGAATTCATCTGACTTAGTTCCCAAAAGTATAGTTCAGTAAGACTTGTTTCGACGAGTAGCGGATAAAGTTAACTTAKGTAATRMCAAAATATAWTAACAAATGCTCYAAAGATAATAAAGTTGATATTTTAAGTCCAAATCAAAATATTAAAGTCTTAGGTAGTTGCCCAAATAATTTGGCCAAAAAGGTGAAGTTTTGATTTTATAACAATAATAATATCTTTAACAAATTGTATTTTGATATAAATCTCTTGGGCCATAAATTGTTTAAAAGAAAAATAATTTTAAATGGACTTGGGCCTTTGAGGCCGGCCCATTTCCTTTTCTTAAATCCCACATATAAATACTCCACCTCCTTTGAAAATTCACATTTTATTCACTTTTCAGCAAAAGAAAACCTTTCCTCTCCCTAATCTCTCTCTTTCTAAAATCAAACCACTCCAGCCTAGTTCTTCTCCAAGAAATCTTTGGAAAACCTGTCAATCTTGAGAAGCATTCAAAATTTCAAAGAAAATGGTATTAGCCAAGTTATCTTATCTTAATGTAATAACAAAGATTCTAACATATCCACACCTACTTCTCGTTCTAGTAATTAGAACTTTCTGGAGAATCTAAGGTGAGAGATTATACATCAATGACATGAAAATGTCTTCAAAATGATTTGCAAACATTAGAACTCAAGAAAAGTTGGTAAAGAGGCTTGCATGTGGGTTTTTGACCATTAAAAACTGAGTTCTGAACCGTCAAGTTCTTGATGCAAGTTTACCTTGTAAAAAGAACTTTGCTAATAGAATCTTGCATGCATCTTAAGTCGGTTTATTCTGTAAAAACTCGTTAAAAATAGGTGAATCTTCTTTTAGAAGTTAGCTGAATGTGTTAGCTTTAAAATAAATTTAAAATCCTTGAAAAATGATGAGTTTAGACCCCAAATGACTGTCACTCGAAGAGTGTGCAATCTATTTTGGGGGCTGTGTAACTCAAGATTGTAGGGTAATAATGAGTAACTTAAACCCACTCAAAATTCTTGATATTTGGAAAATGTTTGCTTAACTCATTATTTTGGATGATGTAAAAAGTTGGACATAAAATGACTTTTGGAAGGTTCCTATTTATAGTGATTTGTGAAACCCAAGAATACCAGAAACATAATTTATAATCTATCCAAAAATCAGCTTTTGTGTAAAGGATTTTGATTTCTTTTAATATATATAATTTATGGGCTATTTTTAGAATAAACAATAAAATATCAACTTTAATTCATAAAACTCATTGGCATTACATAAGATACAATGTGACTTTATCTTTGTCGAGAACCGATAGGTGATCTAATTTCTGGATGTTGGTCTGTCTAGGAAGGTTAGGTCTGTCAATAAAATATCAACTTTAATTCATAAAACTCATTGGCTTCAAACGTCACCAAGTTCTTGGATATTCAGCCTCAAATCAGTGAGTTTTCACGACCCCACTTTTAATGTTTTTTGTTTATTTAAACTGGGGGGAAAAGCATGAAGTTATGCAAACTATAATTTATTTATAACCATTGGACTAAAGAAAACTGTTTAGTCGATGCTTTGTTTAAAATCTTTGGACTAAAGAACTGTTTAGTCAAAACCATTGGACTAAAGAACTGTTTAGTCGATGCTTTATTTAAAATGTTTGGACTAAAGAACTGTTTAGTCAAAACCGTTGGGCTAAAAAACTGTTTAGTCAAGTTTTGTTTACTGTTTTGCACTATGATATAAATGCTAAATTGATGTGCTTGGGAGTATGTTTCCAAATAAAGTCCCCGTCCGTAAACGCTACTTGTTAACTCGGGCATGTCCCCGAGGCGTGGTATTGTGGATAGTCGCTATTGTGTTGACAGTCCCACCCAGAAAGGGGTGCACATTACCTATGTTTTATTGGTCTAATCATGTAGAATTTGGACCACCACTGAATTAGTACTATTACGAACTGTGGGACCTAAGTGCGTGTACGGGCTACTTATGGTCGTTCGTAAAATAATGGGGCACATTGGTCAGGAAAGGCTCAGTAGCGTCTCAATTTTCTAAACATCGTTATAGATTTACATTTATTATGTGCAAAAGTTACGTATAGTTTTGCAAGAATTGATTTATGCATTGTAACGTTTTATGCATGTGAAAACCCGTGAACTCACCAACTTTTTGTAGTTGACCTTGTTTTATGTTTCATGCTTTTCAGGAAGTAAGTAAAAGGGAAGTGTTTGGAGCATGATTATGGCGATACCGATTAAGTCCAGAATTGAAGTTTTTGTAACGAAGTTTTCTATTCCATCTCGATTATGGATGTTAAATTTGAACTTTTGTAAAATTTGAATGATGTTATTTATTTTCTGTTGCTGTGACACGCTTACCTGTTACACTCGTGTTTCCGCTTTAACGGGGTGTGACACTTGAGGATAGTTGGAAGAGAATATTCCAACTCCGAGACACTGACCAAGTTTCTAGAATGCTTTTCTGAATCATGGGATACTTATTCTATATGTCTCAGGATGTCCAATGATATGTTCTCTCTCTATTAATTTTATTTATGGGATATTGCTTAATCATGAGTAGTCCCGTCCGCTGAAGAGGAACCTCATGAAAGATTCCAGAGAATTGAAAAGCTCTCCATTAGGTTTGATCTTTGAGGATTCTTCAGCTTATCTTCCATTTTCTTCTTATTCTAACCCTCTTGTTTTCTCTTTTTCTTTAATAGAGTTACATCCTACTACCTCTGAGGACTTGTCAAATTCTGATCTTGCAGAGTTTGATGAGTCACTGGCCCTTCTAACCAAATCTTTTAGAAGATTCACCAGAAAAAGAAATTTCTAAAGATCTCTCTCGCTGACCATCTCGGACAAGACAAAGTCAAATCCAATTGATAGGCTTTAGTGATCTGCTACAACTGTCAGTGCAAAGGTCACTTTGCTAGTGAATGCAAGTTGAAGAAAACTGCGACGCCATCTTCCAAAACCCCATCCTCTTTCAAGCCCAAAAATGACAAATATTAAAAACTGAAGGAGATGTAAAGAAAGATGAAGAGTTATCACCATAAAGGAAAAGGTCTTGTCGCTGAAGAACACGACTAGGCTTATTCTTCTGATGAATCATCCTCTGATGAGGAATACACGGCCTACCTCTGTTTTATGGCCAAGGATGTCAAGGGAGAACCTTTTCAGATATCATCCTCCTATGATCCCTCATCATCTAATACTACTCAGCTATGTTCCCTAAATGAATCCTCTTCTTCTTCTTTTGTCCCTGATAGCCTATAAGGTTTAGATACATTGACGTTTGACCTTTACAATACCTTGAATGGCAAATCCAAAGTAGAAATGCTTAATCTTGATCTTCAAAAATAGTTGAGGATATGCCATTCTAAGATCAAGGAGCTGACCAAGATCGAGGAAGATCTCAAGGATTAGGTCACTGTAAACCAAACCATCAGTATCGGGCATGAACAGGCTATAACTGAGCTTTAGCAAGCTATTGCTAAACTCAAGGCTGAGAAGGCTACCATTGAAGGGTGGTACAAAGCCTACATCAAAGCCTCTGAGATCATTAATGCTCATATCCCCACCAAGATTAAGACTGGTTTAGGCTTCTCATAGGGTCAGGATGAATGTGTCACAGACAGGTCCATGCTAAAGTTTGGCACCTTCGTCTCCTCCATTCCTGACACTTAAAGGAACTCCTTCGATTTCAGGTTGCAAACACAAAGGTAAATCCATTTTCATTGCACCTCTTCCCAATAAGGCTAATAAGTCATATAGATCCAGATCTATTCCTTCAGCTTGTGCACCTTCTTCTTCTTCTTCTTCTTCTTCTTCTGGGATCAAGATATCTGAATCCACTCAGAAACCTAAGTCAAAGCTTAAGGTGAATGTTTCACCCAAGGACTCTAAATTACTAGTTGTTCCTCCTAGAACAAAAGAGAAAGGAATCCTTGGAGCATGTCCCTTAGAAGAATAACAAATCAAAAATAAGAAAGAAAGGGTTATCAACCTGTGATTTTTTAGAAGAAGAAGGTTGAAGGTTTTTGAGCGTTTGTTGTTTCTTGCTTGCAAGAGTCTTAGAAGCAGAAGTTTGACGATAATTTCTGTAAGCATAAAGAAAAAAATGAGAGAAGAGGTCTCATGTTTATAGGTAGGAAGAGAGAGAAATGGAAATAGGAGGGAGGAAAATTCAACTTAAAAGTTGTGCAGTGATGAAAAAGTTAGCACGTCCTCATCCACGATTGGATGGAATTTCGAGGGTACGCGTGTGTCAGAACGGTATGTGTGTCTCAAAAATCGTATCAGTAAAACGAAATGACGTTAGAAGATGTTTCATTTTCCATTTTCTTATAAAAAAAGTTTAAGTCCTTTAAAAGCATATGAGATACTAAATATGAATAATCAGTATAAGTTTTTAAGAGTATATCTTTTTTGAAAAGATAAGTTTAAAAAGTTCACTGAAGGAATTTTAACTTGTAAAACATTTATCACTGATTAATAAAAAGTTTAGTGATGGTTTTTGTTTTAAGATAAAATAAGTAAATCTTAGAGAGATACACTTGCTTAAAGAGTTTAGTGATAGAAGGAACACTAAAACAATCTTTTAAAACAGTTTGCTCACTCAATACAGAAAGATTCTGTGATAGTTTTAAGTTTTGAAGAGAGGGATAAGTATACATACCTTAGAGAGAGAAGATATATTAACTCAAGACTTTAATGATAGAATAAGAACACTGAATCATTTCACTTACTGAGTAATGCTTATAACTGAAAAAGGAGTTAATCCTCAGCGTTCAGCATTCCAAGTTCGCTGATGAAGATGTGAAATCTTGTCTCATCAAGAGGCATTGTAAAAAGGTCATCGCAATAGAGTGAAATCTTGTCTCATCAAGTTGGAATAAAGTGAAGTTCAATATTACCATTCATAACATGATCTCCGATAAAATGATATCTGATCTCAATATGTTTRGTCTTGGAGTGAAGAACATGATTGTTTGCAATAGCAATAGCACTTGTGCTATCGCAATAGATAGGATCATGGAAAGTTGTACATCATAGTCGCTGAGATGGTTTTTCATCCAAAGAACTTGGGCACAACAGCTTCCAGCAACAACATATTCAGCTTCATCAGTTGATGTGGACACATAAATTTTCTTTTTACTTGTCCAACTAACTAACTTTCCACCTAGAAGCTGACAACCTCCAGTGGTGTTTTTCCTATCAATTTTGCAACATGCAAAATCACTATCCGAGTAACCTATTAGGTCAAAACTGAACCCTTGGGATACCAAATACCTAAATTAGGAGTTCTCTTCAGATGTCTGAATATGCGTTTTACAGCAATCAGATGAGATTCCTTAGGTTCAGATTGATATTGTGCACATAGACAGGTAGAGTACATGATATCTGGATGACTTGTTGTGAGATACAACAGAGAGCCAATCATTCCTCTATAAACAATAACGTTCACAGGCTTTTTGTTTGGATCCTTGTTCAGTGACAGAGGAGGATCCATCGGAGTCTTCATATATGAGATGTTGGATAGATCAAACTTTTTCATCATCTCCTTGACATACTTTCTCTGACTGATAAACATGTCTTTATGTGATTGCTTGATCTGGAGACCTAGAAAGTAGGTTAGTTCCCCCATCATACTCATCTGATATTCTTTCTTTATGCGATCAGCAAACCAAAAACTCAAAGAGGGATTAGTTGAACCAAAAATAATATCATCGACAAAAATTTGGATTAGAATGATGTGACCTTTAACTTTCCTAAGAAATAAGGTCTGGTCAATCTTTCCACAGACAAATTTCTTAGAGATGAAAAATGAGGAGAGGGTATCATACCAGGCACGAGGGGCCTGTTTCAACTCGTAAAGAGATTTATCCAATCTATAGACATGATTTGGATACTTAGAGTCAACAAACCCTGGAGGTTGTTCAACGTAAACTTCCTTTTGGAGTTTTTCTTTAAGGAAAGTACTCTTTACATCCATTTGAAACACTTTAAAGTCCCTATGGGCCGCAAAGGCTAGAAAGAGTCGAATAGCTTCAAGTCTAGCCACTGGTGCAAAGGTTTCGTCATAAGCGATTCCATGTTATTGTCTATAACCCTAAGCAACAAGACGAGGCTTGTTAGAAGTTACAACACCTTGTTCGTCTAACTTATTGCGATAACCCCATTTGGTGCCTATCACAATTTTGTCAGATGAACGTGGGACAATATGGCATCCGTCACTTTTGGAGCACCAGGTTAGCATCTTTAAAAGGGCTCCTATAATCAGAATTTTAATTCATTAGGATTTAGTCATGTTGATTAGAAAATCAATCGACTTAGCTCCCAAATTTGTAGCTCAGAAAACACTGTCACGACGGGTAACTGATAAAGTAATTTATGTAATGCCAAATATATTAAAATTCTCTTAAAATAAATAGAGTCGATTTTATAAATTTAAAATTTTAAAAAAATATAAAGTTTTAACTGTATGTGCAAATAATTGTTTTACAAAATTTGGAATTTTGACTTAATAATGAATAATTTTTCTGGTATTGATAAAATGTATTTAAACTTATATTTATTTGGGCTGAGTTTGTAAAAGAAAAATATGGTGGTTGGGACTTGTATGGGCCGGCCCTTCTACCTTCATATAAAAACTCCATCTCTTTTGAAAATCATTCATTTCACTTTCACTTTTCCCTTTTTTAATCTTTCTCTAAAACCTTTCATCTTCCTCTAGCCGAACCCAAGTTCCAAAAATCCTTTTTGATTCCTTAAATCTTGAAGAACACTCAAGTCTTCAAGAAAAATCAAGCAAAAAAGGTATTACGATTGATTTTATTTTCGAATATTTTTCAATAATGATTCTTGTATATTTATATTTCTTGCTCCTTCTTGGGTTCAAAACTTTCTAGAGATTCTAATATGGGAGATTATTTCATCACGACATGAAAATGTTCCCAAAATGATGATAATCTATGATCTATGAACTTAGGACTCAAGAAAATAGGATAAAACCACATTGCATGTAGTATTTAATCAATAAAAATAACATTTTGAAACTGACAGGTTGTTTCTAACAATCCTGTCAACTGTATTCTTCAAAATCAACCCCAAACTATTTGATTTCTCTTGAAATCTGTTTTGGATTAGTTCTTGTTACTGTTTCGGTTTCACTCACAATATGAATTTTGAGTATTTAAATGTTTAATATAAAACTTTAGAAGCAAAAATAAAGCTGTTGGACAAAAGATGTATAACAACAGTGACACTTATGGTTAAAAAAGTTAAAAGTAAAAATGATTTTTGGAAGGTTCCCTTGACAAATGATTGGCAAAACCAAGAGTTCAAGGACAAAATCTATATATTTGTCCAAATATCAACTTTTTGTGCAAAAACCCTTTTATTTAATTAAATATTGGATTATTTTTTGTAACAATTTTGACCCATAAAGGTTTATTGGCATTACATAAGATATAATCATACTTTATCTATATCGTGACCCAATGGATGATCTAACTATTGGAATTTCGGGTGTCTAGGACATTAGTGCGGACGATGGTGCTCTAAGTTTCACCAAAACCTTGGATATTCTTCTTCAAACCTGTGAGTTTTCACAGCCCCACTTTTATTGCTTTTTAGTTATTTATATCTGGGGGAAAAGCAAGAGAGAATGCAAACTTTACTGTTTAAATGTAAAACTAATGGACTAAAGAACTGTTTAGTCAGAGTTGTGAAAATCATGAAAAATTGATTGTTAATGCTGTTATAACCGGGTTTCACATAACTTGGGTTGAGGTAATTTATACGTGYTTATTATGTGGATTACATGAAATATGCATATATGTGRAAAGGTGTCATGACATATATGATTTATACATGTATGCATGTGGTGTGAAACATGCATAAGGTGGTTTCTAATTGTGATAAATTATTTGGGTGGACATTATTTTATTATTTAAAAGCTTATATCTTCATGGTTAAGAAACCATGAATTTTATAATGCAAAATCGGCCGCCCAAATTTATTTCTATTGGACAAAAGCTTTCACCGCCTTTGAAGTTTTATTATTAAAATCCTCCACCGCCTAGGTGAGGATATTTAAAGAAGAGTTTGATAAGGTTATCCTTATCACTGTCACTCTTTTAGAAAAGAACATGTGCGTGTAAGCTAAAGTGTTCTTCAAGATTATGTGTTAAGAATAAGCTGTTGCTGTGTGTTTATCATCAAGAAATATGTTTGATAAGGTGAGTTTTAAACTACTGTTGAGTATAAACTGTGAGTTTTCTTTTAAAACTACCTTTACTTATAAACTGTGAGTTTTATTGTTGATTATATGCTATGAGTTTTGATGTTGGTTTTGAAGAAAAGATGGTAAAACTATTTTGATAGTTTTAAAGGTGTTACTGTTATTGTTGGAAAGATAAAGAAGAGTTTGCTTCTTTAAATCAGTTTCGGAAATGATATCCTGTTTTGAGGATTTAAA
>NC_037540.1:20650172-20662590 GCF_001531365.2 Cynara cardunculus var. scolymus | reverse complement strand
TCATGAGGAATCAGAGGGGCTCTGGTTGTTCCTTGTAAGGAACCAGAGGGGCTCGGGTTGGTTCTCATCATTGGACCAGAGGATTTTAGTTATTGATTTGAAGGATGAGCAAGTTTTTACTAAATGTATTAAATGGATTAGAGGTGTTGTATCTTTTGTTAAGTGTTTTCACGTCAAAATCATATTTTAAATGTTTAAGAAAATAATTTTATACTTAGAATTTTTTTATGAAAAACAGACCAGAGGAGCTCTGGTTGACTTACACGTTGAACCAGAGGGGCTCTGGTTGGGCATGTCTTTTGAACCAGAAGCTCTGGTTAGTTCAACCAGAGGCTCTGGTCAAACATGACCTTTTTATAAATTACTCGTTTTATGAAAAAGGTTATCTTATTGATTGAGAGTTTATCTAAAGATCATTTATATTTGTGAAGTCTGTTTAGTGAAACCAGCGGCTTTGGTTATGAAGAGCAGAAGCTCTGGTAGAGAGACTAGAGGGGCTCTGGTCCTAAATGTCGAATTATATTCTAAGTGTGGTGTGAAACCAGCGGCTCTGGTCGTGAAGACCAGAAGCTCTGGAAGAGAGACCAGAGGAGCTCCGCTCCTGAATGTCGAAATATTTTCTAAGTCTGGATATTTAAACCAGAGGCTCTGGTCGAGGAACCAGAAGCTCTGGAAGAGAGATCAGAGGGGCTCTGGTCAAGAATGTTTAAAATATTTTCTAAGTGTTGTTTGAGACCAGAGGCCCGATGGACCAAAGCAGTATGTTTTTGATTTTGCTTCATAAGCTGTTTGATTTGAAATAAATGTTTTAGTGATCTTCACCCTGCATTACATAGAAGGGAACCTCACTAGATATTCATGTCTAACCCTCATTTTCGTGTTTCCAAAATTATGTGTGCAGGTAATGATAAGGGAAAGAGTATTGTGTGAATTACTTCCCTATAYGCTTAGCTRTTTTTGGAAGCATAGATGATAGGATGCAAGAGCTTGTACTTTTGGAATTTTTGAGCTGTGTATTTTATAGACTCTTGTATCGAGGACCTATGTGGGGGAAAACATGTATTCTGTATATGAAATATGTGTTATATGCAATAATGGTAAATTGATGTGCTTGAGAAGATATTTCAAAAAGTCCCCGTCCGTACACGCTGCTAGTTAACTCGGGCACGTCCCCGGGCCGTGGTAATTGTGGATAGCCACTATTGTGTTGACAGTCCCACCCAGAAAAGGGTGCACATTACCTAAGTTTTTCATAAATCTACTCATGTGTGCGAAAGGGCCACCACTGAAGTAGTACTGATACGAACCCCATGGTACCTAAGTGAGTGAACGGGCCACTTATGGTAGTTCATAAACTAATGGGGCACATTGGTCAGGTAAGGCTCTGTAGCGTCTCAAGTTATTAAGCATCGATGGAAAAATTTACATTTATAATGTGCATGTTATGTAAATGTTTGCAAATTGTGATATATGGATTGTAAACCTGTGAACTCACCAACTCTTTGTAGTTGACGTCGTTTTGTGTTTCACGCTTTTCAGGAAAATAATTAAGGATGGGAGTTTGGAAGATCTTTTGTGATAACACCTGTTCACAGTGTTTTTGAAATTTCTTTTTGTAACTGATGTTATCTTCATCGTGAACAGTTGAATTATGAACTTGTAAAATTTTCCATGGTTCATGTAAGTTAATGGTGTTATCTATTGATTGGAGCTATGAATTACTTACCTGTTGTGCCTCGTGTTTCCGCTTAAGCGCGGTGTGACAGACAAGGTAACAGACTTTGTTCTAATCAAACTCAATGAGTTCTTCTTTCATGGCAATGACCTATCTAGGGTCTGAGATAGCCTCATGGATTTTCTTGGGTTCAACTAGAGACAAGAAGTTGACAAAGAGATAGATATTACGTAGACCATGGCGTGTCTGAATACCTGCACTTGGATCACAAAGAATTTGATGAATTGGATGGTCTTTCGTCCATCGCTAAGCTGACAGAGGATTATCATATGAGCATTGATGTTCAAGTAGAGAATATGAGGCTTCGGCTACAGATTCTTCATCAATAGGTCGAATTGCTAAAAGAGCCTCAGAGAGATATTCAGCGATCGATAGAGGTTTAGATGTTGGAAGCATTTTATCCACTGATGGGTCAGTGTTTGAAGTAGAGGAATGAATGCAACTAACGGGCACTGCAACAATCCCTAAATAGGATTCGCCTTGGTTATTAGTTGCAACTGGAATGATAAGTGGATCATCATCAGCTTCTTGAGTATCAGCATTGGGTTGAGTACAAAAGATCGTAGCCGTTGTGCTGGTTTTTCATCCAAATAATTTGGGCACAACAGCTTCCAACGGCAACGTATTCAGCTTCAGTAGTTGATGTGGACACTGAGTTTTGCTTTTTACTCGTCCAGCTCACCAACTTTCAATCTAGAAGCTGACAGCCTCCAATGGTGCTTTTCCTATAAATTTTGCATCCTGCAAAATCACTATCCAAGTAACCTATTAGGTCAAAACCTGAACCTTTATGGTACCAGAGACCCAAGTTAAAAATGCGTTTACAACAATCAAATGGGAATCCTTAGTTTCAGATTGGAATCGTGCACATAGACAGGTAGAATACATGATATATGGTCGACTAGCTGTAAGATACAGCAGGGAGCCGATCATTCCTCTATAAACAGTTACGTTTGCAGGCTTTCCATTTGGATCCTTGTTGAGAGATAGAGGAGGAGCCATAGGTCTTTTCATAGATGAGCTGTTAGAGAGATCAAACTTTTTTAGCATATGACGAATATACTTACTCTAGCTGATAAAGATACCTTTATCTAATTACTTGATCTGGAGACCTAAAAAGAAGGTTAGTTCTCCCATCATACTCATCTGGTATTCTTTCTTCATGCGATCAGCGAACCGAAAACATAAAGAGGGATTAGTGGAACCAAAAATAATATCATCGACATAAATTTGGACTAGAATGATATGACCTTCAACTTTCCTAAGAAATAAGGTTTGGTCAATATTTCCACGGACAATATTCTCAGAGATGAGAAACGAGGAAAGGGTATCAGACCAGGCATTGGGAGCCTGTTTTAACCCGTAAAGAGCTTTATCCGAGTGATAGACATGGTTTGGATACTTAGGGTCAAGAAACCCTGGAGGTTGTTCAACATAAACTTCCTCTTGGAGTTTTCCATTTAGAAAAGCACTCTTTACATCCATTTGGTAGACTTTGAAGCCTCTATGGGCAACAAAGGCTAGGAAGAGTCTAATAGCTTAGATCTAGCCACTAGTGTGAAGGTTTCGTCATAATCGATTCCTTCATCTTATCAATAATCCTGAGCAACAAGACGAGCCTTGTTATGGGTTACCACACCTTGTTCATCTAACATGTTGCAATAAACCCATTTAGTGCCTATCATAGTTTGGTTAGATGGACGTGGGACAAGGTACCAGTCTTTGTTCCTATCAAACTCAATGAGCTCCTCTTGCATGGCAATGACCCAGCTAGGGTCTGAAATAGTACCATTGATTTTCTTGGGTTCAAGTAAGAAAAGGAGGTTGACAAAGAGATAGATATTACCTATACCACAATGAGTTTGCATACCTGCACTTAGATCACCATGAATTTGATGAATATAATGGTCTTTTGTCCATTGATGAGCTGGTAGAGGATTATCATCTAAGGATTGATGTTCAGAAACAGAAGATGAGGCTTCAGCTACAGATTCTTCAACAATAGGGACAATTGCTAAAAGAGCCTCAGATTCAGCGACTAATAGAGGTTCACATGTTGAGGGCATTTCATTCACTGATTGATCAGTGTTTGAAGTAGAAGGAGAAACGTAACTAATGGGCAATGCAACGATCTCTAAAGAAGATTCACTTTGGTTATTAGTTGCAACTGGAATGATAAATGGATCATCATTAGCTTCTGGAGAATCAGCGTTCGGTAAACTACTGAAGGAAGCTTCAGGTTGTCCAGCATGAGAGAACATCCAGTTTTCTAATTCTTCATCATCCTTAACGATGGGTTTAGAATTAGCGGATTGAGATTCTTTAAAGGTGACATGAATAATTTCTTCTATTGTCTATTGGCGTTTGTTGAATACTCTGAAGAATATCCAAGAAAGATTCCTTCATCAGCTTTGGGATCGAACTTTCCCAATTGATCACGGTTGTTGAGAATATAACACGTGCAACCAAAGATGTGTAGAAAGCAGAGAGTAAGCTTTTTGCTATGGAAGAGTTCGTAAGCTGTCTTCTTGAACCTCTTGACGATCGGCGACCGATTTTGACTGAAACAAGCGATGTTGACAACTTCAGCCCATAAAGGAATGGGAAGATGAGATTCACTGAGCATTGATCGAGCAGCCTCAATGATTGTTCAATTTCTTCTTTCAGTGACCCAATTTTGCTGAGAACTTCTCACAGAAAAGAAGTTGTGAGGGATTCCCTTGTCCTCAAAGAAGTTATCCATAATACTATTTTTGAATTCAGTTCCATGGTCACTTCTGATAGACCGTACTTTAATATCATTAAGTACTTCTATCTTTTTGATGAACGATATTTTTTCTTCAGATGCTTCACTTTTGGATCTGAGAAAGAAGACCCAAGTGTACCTGCAATACTCATCAGCAATGATGAGTGTATATTTCTTTATCACACAACTGACTGATGCTAAGAAGATTGTGCTTCAGTCCTTCAACATATGAAACACGCCTGAAAGTGGTTGCACCATTGGTTAATACACCAAAACCTTTGGTATATCCTTTTCCGTTTCCTCCAAATGTCATGGAAGGGCCTCTTTCGTCCTTGTAGTCAATGGGCAGGGATTTGTCTCTAGTCATATGTCTTGAGCATCCACTACCGAGATACCAAATTTCTTTGACTTCCTGCACAAGGGAATAGTTTAAAAATGCTTTGGTACCTATTCTATTTAGGTCCAGCAGTTTAAAAATGCTTTGGTACCCATTCTAAAGCTAGCATCAGCTATAAAGGTGTCTTCACTGAAGAACCAGTGTCAGCAGAAGGCTTCACTGAACCTGAAGAAGAGGCTTCAGTGGTATTAGGAACAACCTCTGACGCTAATGGAGTAGAGTCAGAAGGTGTCTTCACTGAGCCTAACGAAGAGGCTTTAGTGGTATTAGGAACAACCTTTGACGCTAATGGAGTAGAGTCAGTAGGTGTCTTTATTGAGCCTGACACAGAGGCTTCAGTGGTAAAAGGAACAACAACACCTAACGCTAAAGACTTAGTGTCATTAGTTGTCTTTACTTAGCCTGAAGAGGAGGCTTCAATGGATTTCTTCACCTTAGTTGTTGTTACAACCTTGGTGGCATATTTTTCCTTGGTAAATTTCTCATCCTTGGCTACTTTCTTGACCTTGGCTGATGGACCAGCCTTGACGGCAGATGGACACTTACTGGCAATATGTGTAGTTTCACCACAGTGTCTACACTTCCTATAGCTGAAGATAGCTTTAGGGCCAGGAAGTACCAGAGAAAAAGAGGGACAAGCTCCAAGGAATCCCTTCTCATTTGTTCTAGGAGGAACTTTTCAGGATAGAGTCCTTAGGTGAAACATTCACCTTGAGCTTAGACTTAGATTTCAGAGAAGATTCAGATATCTTGATCCTTGAGGAAGAAGAAGGTGCACAAGCTGAAAGAATAGATTTAGATCTATGTGACTTGTTAGCCTTCTTACAAAGAGGTGCTATGACAATGGGCTTACCTTTGTCTTTGCAACGTGAACTCTAAGAAGTTCCATCAAGATGACTCTCAGTAAAAGAAGACAAAGAGGAAGAAGTGTCAAGAATAGAAGAGATGAAGGTACCAAACTTGAGCATGGACATATCAGTGACACTATCTTCTTGATCATAGGAGAATCCTAGACCAGTCTTTATCTTGGCAGGGATCTGAGCGTTAATGATCAAGAGGCTTTGGCAGAGGCTTTGCACCATCCTTCAACGGTAGCCTTTTCAGCCCTAAGTTCAACAATTGCTTGCTCACGCTCAGCTATAGCCTGTTTGCGTTCAATAATGTTGGTTTCGTTTAAAATGACCTGATTTTTAAGATCTTCTTCAATCTTCATCAACTCTTTGATCTTGGAATGACAAATCTTCAACTGTTCTTAAAGATTAATAAATCAGTATTTATGCTTTAGATTTTCCATTTAGGGCATTATAAAGGTCAACCGTCAACGTATCAAATGCTAATAGGCTAGAAGAAGAAGAAGAAGAAGAAAAGGGTTCATTCAGGAAACATACCTGAGCAGGAGAGGATGATGAGGGATCATTGGAGGTTGACGTGTCAGAAATTTCTTCCATGACATCCTTGGCCATTAAGCAAAGATCGGCCATATCTTCCTCATCAGAGGATGATTCATCAGATGAATCGGTCCAATCATGTTCTTCAGCGATAAGACCTTTGGCCTTTCGCTGGGAAATCTTCATCTTCTTATACTTCTCCTTCAACTTCAGATATTTATCATCTTTGGTTCTGAAGGAGGATGGGGTTTTCGTAGATGGCATCGTAGTCTTCTTTGACTTGCACTCACCTGCAAAGTGACCTTTACGGTGACAGTTGTAGTAGATCGTTGAAGCCTTGTTAATATTATATAACTTTGGCTTTTTTTAATGGTCAGCGTGGGAGATCTGCGGAAATTACTTTTCCTGGCGTATCTTCTAAAAGACTTAGTTAGAAGCGCCAATGATTCACCAAAGTCTACAAGGTCAGACTCTAACAAATCCTTAGAGTTAGTAGAGTCTAACACCGTTATAGAAACAGAAGAAGGAAGAACAGAAGAAGAAGATGGAAGTTCAAATGAAGAAATTGCAGAGGTCAAAGCTAGCGGAGAGCTTTTCATGTCTCTGGAATCCTTTATTAGGTTCCTCTTCAGTTGTCGAGAATGCTCGTGATTGAGCAGTATCCCATATAAAGAGCTGAGAGAGAGGGAGGACATATCATTGGACATCTTGAGACATAGAATATGTATCCCAGGATTCTGGTAAACATTCCAGAAACTTCGTCAAAGTTTCAGAGTTGGAATATTTTCTGCCAACCATCCTCAAATCAATAAGAAGACAATTAAACATTTGATGTACTTTAGACCACATTTGAGTCTTTCCATAGAGAAAGATTTCATATTGTCTTACTAAGTTTATCTTCCTCGATTCTTGTACCTGAGAGGTATTGTTGATCCCAGATTTCTCAATAACACTAATAATCTAGTTAATAATAACCAAATTATAGTGATTTGATGAACAAAGTGAAGAACACTCAAGAAAAAATTATGAATAATTAAGAACAATCTTGAGCGTCAAAGATTTCACTTTATAAATAAGAGAAACGTAAAAGCGACTCTTTTTACAATAGGCCTAATCATCTATTTATACTAGAAGACTAATTAGAAGATAACTATCTAGTGAGACTATTTAGCTAATCATCTACTAATGGATAAAGTTTATCTAAACTATGGATAGGCTTTAATATTAAAGATAAACTTGAAATCTAGCTGTTGACTTGTCATCTCCAGCTGTCATTCATGGTATGATGAATCATCCTTATCTTGAAGTCTTCATCGCATGCTTCTGGATGAATTGCTGGATAATTGTCTAAGTGTAGTTGACCAGAGGGTCGATGAAGATCCTCTTTCCATCGCATCCTTGGTCATCCATCGGTCCTCTGGTTGTGCTCCAGACTTAGCCAATTCTGCCTTGATGTCTTCATCGGTCTTCTGGTTCTTCATCACTTATTTTTTTTCATTACTTTTTACTTTATGAATTATAGGGTTTAACAATCTCCCCCTAAGTAATGAAATAACAAACATAGTCTAATCTAGAAACACTTGTGAAGAACAGAGACTAATATGATAGAAAAACATCAAATTCCAAATTTTCATTGGATGATGAAATTCTTACAATACTGGAATCAAAAGACATTAAGGCAAAAAAAATACAACTCATCATGAGCTACCTTAATATATTTCTCTGAAGCACATGAGCAGTCTTCGATAGCCGATGACTGTCGATATCTCATGAATGAGCTGACTCCCTTCTTCTCTTGGCACGTGGTTTCTACCCAGTCTTTTTCTAATGACTTTCTGAAACCATTCAAATGTATCCGATGAATACTTGAAGGCCTCAGTTAGTCTAAAGAACTTTTTAACCCCGAACTCATTCTTGTAAAAAAGTTCAAGTTCGGGTTGAGTTAGAACTGAGGCAGATCTTTTCTCCTGCAGGCCTTGGAAATCTTCGTTTGGTGGAGCGCAGGAGAGTCTTTCAATGCTTAGCCGAAGAGCAATTTCAAAATCACTCTTGGCTCTATGGTTCACCAGGGATTCCATCGTCTTTACTACCGCTCGGTTCGCCATTCCATATCTGATGCTGTGGTCCTGCCTTTGAGCCGTGTATGCGTATAATTCAATCAGGTCATATGGATTGAGATTAATGAGGTCATTTTCGTTGAACACGCTAACTTTCCCATGTGCACTCTCCATAGTGAACTCGATGTATCGAATGGCTCGATTGGCAAATGTCCTTATTTTCAGATCCATGACCCTCCTTATCCCATCATTCGAGAAGACAGCCTGAGGTGCTTGTGTAGTCTGTCTAATGAATCTATGGTGTAAGAGGTCCATGGACTCAGGCGATAAGATAGGAGGGTTGATGGTCAAACTTTCATCGCGGTCTTGGTATAGGTATTGATGGATGTTTTCCATCATAATTGGTTCCTTGGGCGACAATTTAGGACGTCTCCGCATCGACTCCATGCTCTGTATAATCTCATCTACCAGGCTCTGAGGAGGTTGCCTTGATGAAGAGGGAGTATCCACATGCACCACGGGTGGTTGGGTTAAGGGTTGTGTATGAGTTGGTGAGGGTATGGTTTCTTGTTGAGTTGGTTCAGCTTGGGTTGGTTGTGGTTCATTGGGTTCAGCTTGGGTGCTTTCTGGTGCATGGGATTCTGTTTGGGTTTGTGGTTGTTGGGGTGATGAAGGTTGGATTATCGTTGGTTCTAGTTGTATGGATAAGGAGAAGGGTTGTGTGATGCGAGGTGTTGGGGAAGGTGTTAAGGGTAGGTTTGGTGTGGGTGATGAAGGTTGGTTTATATCTATTGGAGGGGTGATTGGCTCTTCATCGATTGAGGAACTCAACACGATGGGTTCTGGGGTTGCAGCAAAGGGAACATGTACATTTTGTACATCTTCAGAGGGCAAATCCTTTGGTTCCCTTGCTTGGGTTCCTTCGGTTGAGGGAGGTGGTTGAGTTTGTGGTGATGGTGATGGTGGTGCAGCAGATTCTGTATTCTGTGCAGCCGTGGCCTCTGTCTCCCCCTCATGAGGCCCAATACCTTGAACATCGGGGTCTTGGTCTACATGCCTTGGGCTTTTGTGATGGCGGCTGCTGGAGCAAGAGGCTCTAGTCCTCTTCTTCTTGCCCTTCCTAAAGGACATGAGATACGCCTTCAGGGAGGCTTGTCTTTGACTCGCCTCCATTGTTTGGAGGAGAGAGGTGGTGTGTCGTTGTTCATCGGTCAGGTTTTGGGAGAGAACCCTAGTTGGATAGATGGCCCGATGAACGAATTTGGCACTAATTTCATTGAAAGATGAGACTAGCGCCTTGGACAGATCCTGCAGGTCAACTCTGGTTGCGAACTCGGTAGAGGAGGATGAGGCTTGAGGTGGCATGGAGGTGGTGGTGGATGTATATGGAGGGATGGAAAGGTTGGTAATAAGGTTTCTCACCTCTACAGTGAATGAGAAGAAGGCTTCATCAAAGGATGGGCCTGCAGAGGGAGGTTGGGGTGGAGGAGTAGGCTGGGGGATTTGGGCTAGGATAATGGCGGGTAGTTGGGTGAGGGTGGTTTGGATGGAGGCCATTTGGTTGGTGAGGTTGGCAAGGGTAGCACCGATGGATGAGGTGGATTGAGGTAGGGCTTGATGAGGAATTTGGGAGATGATGGTTGTGGGTAGGGAGTGAAGGTTTTGGAGGATGGTTTGTAGCTGGGCGATGATGTATGTAAGGTTCTCATTGGCCTCAGTTGCCTCGGCCGTGAGGGTGGCGATGGATTGGATGAGGATTTGGTTTCGTTGGGTGGCAAGGGAGGATGTGGTATTGTGGTGTTGGGTAATGGTTTGTTGGAGCATTTGAAGGCGGGTGGTATTGGCTTGGGTTTGGGTTTCAATCTGTGAGAGGTGGTGTTGCAGGTTTGCAAGGGATTGTTGGAGGGCAGAGTTATCGGTGGAGGGTTGGTTGTCAAAAATCCCTTGTATGATGTGTTTAAGGTCTTACAAGGATCGCATCATTGCATCGACAAAGGGTTGGAACTTCGTCTTTGTGACCAGATCTGCATGTGGGGTAACCCTTGCAACAACAGATGCTACAGGTTGTGCCTATGCTCCGGAGGCGCCTTCTTGGCCTTGTGAGAAGGTAGGCCTTGAAGGACTTCCATCACGTCCTTGATAGCCCTCAAGAGAGGAGCTATCTCGTGAAGGACTTCCATCAGCTTCCTCTTCCTCGGCTTCAGAGGCCGAGTAAGTGAAGCGAATGTGTGTGCCCTTCGGTACATCAAATATAGAAGGGGGAGGTGCATGAAGGGAAGATCGTGCTGAACGATCTTGGGGGTCAATATCAGAAGCAACACATGCTTCTGTTTGTGTGATGGGATGTGTCGAGCCCTGAGGCGAAGAGGCTCTTATATCTTCATCACCTCTCTGTTGAGAGAGGGGTGATGGAAAATGTGGTTCCTCGGCTAATACATCTCCAGAGGCCCGAAGGATGGCCTCTGGATGGCTGGCTGGGGTTGGGATTGGACTGGGTGGTCCTTTTTCAATAACCCTTTGGCTTTGATCGCCAGGGGTAGAAGATGTGGTTGCCCTTTGGGAAGTGGGTTGAGGAAGTGTATGAGTAGGGTCGGGGGAGGTACGATGAGTAGCATCATCATTATCATCTTCATCATCCGATGAAGATGACTCATGTGCTCCCTCGCTTCATATGGGGGACGGTTCTAATCGCTTTGGGGTAGCTGCCCTCGGTTCCTGGGACAACATAGAGCGTTCATAGGCCTGGCGTATCTCAGATGTCGATGGAATGACATTGAGCATAGCCCTGGAGAGTGGTCGGTTGATGTTGTATCCTTCCTTTGAGAGTGTTGGTCGATGGCCTTGCATCTGGTAGGCCATGCTTCCTCATTGCGTCCCCAATGAAGATGGCGACGAAGCGAGGGAAGAGAACCACAGAGAGAGGCTTGCCAGCGGCTTGGAGTTTAGACTTCTTGACCACTGCCGAATGAATCTCGTTGTAGATGAGGAAGGCGTAGTCGAGGTTCAGGTTGAAGAACAGCCCATACATGATAGTCATGATGTTGATGTTCCCTTGGTCCAATGAGCCCAGTTTGCATGTAAGGGCTCTGTTGAGAATGGAGAAAAACATAGTCCACATTGGTGGGAGGAATTGGCGTTTGAAGTTCGATACATTGTGTAGGTCACGATTGTAACCTAGCATCTTCACGAAGCGGAGGATGTCGTCGGTGGTTGGTGGTTCGTCATATTGTGCAATTCCAAGTTCCTTGCGATTGGGAATGCACAGAACCCGAGAAACCTTAGCCCGCGATATTTTGAGCTAGCATATCATATCGTTAAGGGCGTCCATGTCCCCTATTATACCGTGGCTGTCTGGGTCAAACTCACAGGTTTGCCAATATTGCTGGACGTACTTTATGGGTACGCCGGTGTTAGCAAGAGTGAGAACGGGAAGAAGAATGCAGTTCTTGAAAAACTCGATAATAACTGCAAATCGTTCGTCAAATAGTGTGTTTCGGAGTTCGATAGCGTGGTTGTTTGGTTTCATTGGGAGGAAGACGATAGCGCGACTGTTGGCGCCGGTAGATTGCACTCTGCTATTGTTCGATTCGTGGGAGGCGGAGGAGGCCATTGTTGAGGAAGTTGCAGGTTTGTTGTTTGCCAAAGTATAGTTGCAGGTTTATGTAAGCGTAAAGAGAAGATGTAGGAGGAAGAAAGGTTTATATAGGCGGGAATATGGTGAGGGGGGTGGGGTGGGGGTGGAAGGGAAACGGTTTCTTGATTATTGAAATACAATAATCATGAAAAGTTTTGGCGGTTTGGATATTGATGATTTGATTTGAAGAACGTGAGTCGTCTTGATTGTACGTGCTAGAAATGTAGTAGGACACGTGTCAATACGGGGTTAGGAAGGGGGAAAGTTGAAAAGGGTGTGTGGGGAACAGGCTGTATGTGGTGTCAGGCGCGTGGTATGATGACGTTATGAATTATTTGAAATAAAAAATTATTCCAAATAATATCTTGATGAGTACGTATCCCAAAAATAATTTGAATTTAAAATCCCATCTAATTGTAAGATTAATACTAATTACGAAGTTTTGGTCTTTTAAAAACCCA
>NC_037540.1:20630910-20650072 GCF_001531365.2 Cynara cardunculus var. scolymus | reverse complement strand
CCTAAGCCATGCATCATAATAAAGAGAAATCTCCAATCAACCATATCATATGCTTTTTTAATATCAATCTTGAAAGCACAGCGAGGAGGACCTACCGAAGTCTGATAHCCAGAAACAAGCTCATGAGCCATAAGAATATTATCCGAGATCTTCCTACCCGGAATAAAGGCCGAAATGGGCTTTATCAATCAGAGAATCCAAAGAATCCTTCATTCTATTTACAATGACTTTACTAATGCATTTATAAAGAACATTGCAACAAGCGATAGGACGGTAATCAGTAACCTTWGAAGCATTCACAGATTTAGGAATAAGACAAAGAAGCGTATGATTTAATTCCTTCGGGAGCTTACCTCGATAAAAGAAATTGTGAATTGCAATCTCCACATCTCRCCCAACAACATCCCAAGAAGCTTTAAAAAACCGCGAAGAAAACCCATCCGATCCTGGAGCTTTATGATTGCCAATACTAAACATAGCTTTATGATTAGCATTTTTTATCAGTCTTTAATGGGTATAATGGGGTAAATATTGTATTCGAGTCCAATTGAGTTATAATGATACTAAATGTGTCATAATTAGTCTTATCAGACGTTAATAGAAGTAAATGAGGTAGAATGGATCTTCATGGGTCCATTTGCTGTTAGTGGATATGTTATAACCAGGTTTTCTGCAAATCTAGTCAAGGTAACTCTATGTGTTTATTATGTGATTTATATGATAGCATGCTTGTTATCTTAAATATAAATGCATGAATTATGTGCACATGTGTGGTAATTTGATATTATGCATGCATATGTGGAAATTTTATAGGCGGTTATATCATAATATAATATGTGGGAATATTATTATATAATTCAAAACCTTCAAGGTTAAGAAAAGTTGATTATAAAATATTATCTTTCCACCGCCTAAGGACTCGTTATATTAAAAGTATCATCCACCGCCTCATCCTAAGAATATAAAAGGAAGAGGATAAGGTTAAAACCTGATCAGTTTTACTATTTTTACAAAATATACAAGAGAAATTTAAGGCGGTGAAGAGTTCTTGAAGAAAATTGCTGTTAAGAATTCTATTAAATTGCTGTAAGATAATCTGCAGAATCTGTGTTGATTAAGGTGAGTTTTAAACTACCGTCGATTTATAAACTATGAGCTTTATTAATCATTTTTATTATAACCGTAAGTTTATAATTTGTTGTTCAATTCTATAATATTTATAGATGATTGAGATTTAGAAGGAATCAGGTGAAAACTGCTTTTAAACAGTTTTGAAAGAAGTATTTATGGTTCAAAAGATTAGAACCTGTTTTGAGAAGTTTGAACAGAAACTGTTCTTTAGAAACCGTTTTAAAATCATGCCTGTTTGGGAAGAACCAGATAAGTTGAGCAATTTGATCTAGAACAGAGTGTTCTTATGATTTGAAAGGTTTGAATATAAACCTATGTTGAGAATATGGTTTGGATAAAAACTATGAACGAGGTTCACTCTGACAAAAAGGTCTGCATCCTGTCATTGGATGAAATAGTTCATATGAATTTCAGGGGAAATAAGGATGGTCGTTGTGTGTGATGGATAGCTACTGCTATAAACAGGGGATTTATGGATGTAATAAGGATGGTCGTTGTGTGTGWATGCATGGTATAACTCTTGCTATTATATCTAATAAGATTACAACAGATTAGAGTTCTCTCTTCTTGGTGATTTGAGGATTCAGAGATGTTGTTCTTATTTGAAATAGTAGTATTGATTTTATGGTTACAGGAAAATATGACCTATAGTCATTAATTTTGGTTAGAAGCATTTGGAACAGAATGTTCATTTTTATGAGGAATCAGAAGAACTCTGGTTGGTCCTCACTATCGAACCAGGGGGTTCTTGTTATATATTTAAGGAATGTACAAGTTTTACTAAACGTACTATTTTGACTAGAGGCTCTGTATCTATTGATAAGAGCTTATGTGTCAAAAACATATTTTAAAGAGGTTTTAAGAAATATACTTAGTAATTTTCTATGAAAGACAGACTGGAGGGACGCTGGCCAACTCACACGTTGAACCAGAGGCTCTGGTTGGTCATAACTTTTGAACCAGAAGCTCTGGTTAGTACAACCAGAGACTCTGGACGAAAGAGTAAAAGCTCTGGTAGAAGGACCAGAGGGGCTCTGGTCATGTTTATTGAAATATATTCTAAGTAGAGTTTGGAACCAGAGGCCCGATGAACCAAAGCAGAATATGATTTTTAGTCTCTATGATAGGAAATGGATTATTGAAATAAATGTTTTAGTGATCTTCACCCTGCATTTCATAAAAGGGTACCTCACTAGACATTCATGTCTAACCCTCATTTTGTGTTTTCAAAAATATGTGTGTAGGTAATGATAATAAGGGCAACAACATTATGTAAAAAATATTTCCCTACGTGCTTAGTTGTGTGAATATGTTGACTAGTCTTGTTTTGGAATATAAATACTAGAATACAAGAGCATGTACTTTTGGAAATTTTTGAGTTATGTAATTTACAATATAGAAGCTTGTACTAAGGACCTATGTGGGGAAAACATGTATTCTATGTATGAAAAATGTGTTATATGTAATGTATGGATTTGGGGGTCTTACATGTTATAATGAACCTATTTCTCTTTAAAAAAATTCGAATTAGGTCAAAATGTCACTAGGTAGGTCATAATTTCTCTCATTAGACCCTAACGGGATTAATTGACCCATTTATCCCAAAGGAGTCTAATTGGGTCAAGATGACACTAAATGGGTTATAAATAGTATAGTTTTCTCCAGCTTGAGTCTAATTGAGTCATAATGGTACTAAATGGGTCATAGTTATTCAAATCAGATGTTAATGGGAGTACCTAAGGTAGATTGGGTCTTAATGGTCCATAACGGGTCCATTTGTTTTTAGTGGATATAAACGACCTATTCCTCCATAATAAGTCCAATTGGGTGAAAATGACACTAACTAGGTCATACTTTGTCTCATTTGACGTAATGGGATTAATTGGCCCTTTCTCCAAAAGAAGTCTAATTGGGTGATGTTGACACTAAATGGATCATCATTAATATGTTTACACCCTGATGGGTTTAGTGTGCCCATTTCTCCACTAGGTGTCTACTGAAAGGGGAAAACAACCCCAAGCAATTTTATAAAGACTAGTAAAAGAGAGAAAAGTCAAGAGAGCATATCAGCAAGAGACGCTACGGCAACTTTGGCTTACAAACCAAGCCATAAGAAGCCAAAAAAGACAAAGAGAAATGCACCAATAAGTTATTATAAAGCAAGACAAAAAATAAATGGAGCAAAATCCCGCCATCTTCCAAGAACGGAACCCTTTAGCAAACACCTTTTCACGCATCACTGAGAGGTATGAGTTTTTGTCTAGCCTTCCACGCCATTCTTTGAAGAATCTGACTCTTGATCTCAGCCACCACTTTCTCTCCAGCTTGATTATACTTATCAAAAAAAATTTTGTTCCTTTCCCGCCATATGTGGTATACCGTAGCAGATATACCAATCTTTTGAACCGTGGACCATGACTTCCACCCTTGAGATAATCCCTGTGAAGAATGTCCTCCCATTTGTTCGGACAATTTGTTATCCCAACTTCCTTCTGAATGACCTCCCATATACTATTCGAGTAGTTGCATTCAAAAAATAAATGATTATGCGTTTCAAGCACAAGATTACAGAAAACACATTTCAAGTCCGGAGGTTCATGTTTCCAGTGACTGATGCGATCATGAGTTGGTAATCTGTTTTGACAAGCCATCCACATACACAGAGCATGTTTTGGAATGTAGGCTTTATTCCATACAACCTTATACCAATGCACCTTCAGCCTTGCTTCTTGTAATGTATGCCAAGCCACTTTGACTTCAAATGCTTCCGTTGATGGTTAGCATCAAGCCATTGGACCGTATCCTCAAGTTGAGTAGGGAGTGGGATCAAAACACTTTGCAATTGGGGATACAGCTGAATCCAATCCTCTGGCCAAGTAGTACCAAACCGTTGCATTAGATCATACACTGTAGAATTATTGTGAAACCCATCACCATTAATGAATCTGTAAGTGAGCAAATGGATAAGGGGACCCGACTCACTCCACGTATCTTCCCAAGCATGAGTGGATATACCATTACCCACATTATAGATAAAAAACCTTCTGCAGTGAGGTCTCAACTCCAAAAGGTTTCGAAGAAGCCACGACCATTCATTCCTTTTCTTTATAATCCAAAAATTCCTGCCTCGAATACAATGAGACTGGATCCAGGGTACCCACATAGTATTCCTATGAGAAAGAATATTCCAAATATATTTAAACAGTAAACACCGATTCCAGAGTGCTAGTCGTTTCAAACGAAGACCACCATGTTGAATAGGAAGACAAATCCTATCCCAAGATACTCGACATTTACCCATAGCACCCTCCATTTTATTCCATAAGAAATTACGGAATAGCTGCTCAAACTCATGAATAGTGGTTGCCGGCACAAGAAATACCAACATCCAATAGGTTTGCATAGATTGAAGCACAGAGATGATGAGCTGTCTTCTTCCCCCATAAGAAAGAAATTTATTTTTCCAATTCATCAAACGAGATTTAAGTTTGAGCACAAGAGGGTTAAAATCACGCACMTTTAACCGAACAGGAGAGAGAGGCACTCCAAGGTAACGAATAGGAAAAACCCCCGGACGAAAAKGAAGACTGTGTYGAATGATATTCTGAACATCCATCCCTACATTCCCAAAGAAGACTTCACTTTTAGCAAGACTTGGAGACAAACCCGATCGTTCTTCAAACAAATGGAGAGCACGTTTTAGCACTTCAACTGAAATTGCATCCCCTTTAGAAAAGAGAAAAAGATCATCCGCAAAACATAAATGGGTCAATTTAATCTCAACGCAACCTTGATGATAAGCAAACTGGACTTCCTCCTCAATACATTTTGTCAGAATCATCGATAATCCTTCCATAACCACCGTGAACAAATAAGGAGACAAAGGGTCCCCTTATCTTAATCCTCGCTTTCCATGAAAAAAACCTTCCGGTTGTCCATTAATACAGATAGAGAAAGTAGGCGAAGTGACTAGAGATTTAATCCAGTTAAGCATAACTGGATGAAATCCCATTCCCTTAAGCATTCCCAGAAGATACTGCCAGTCAACGGTATCATATGCTTTACGAATATCAATCTTAAAAGCACATTTTGGTTCCCCCTGATGTTTTTGATAGCCAGCTACAAGCTCATGAGCCATTAGAATATTGTCAGTTATCTGACGACCAGGAATGAAAGCAGATTGCGCCTTGCTAATAAGAAAATCCAAAGAACCTTTCATCCTATCAGCAATAATTTTACTGATACATTTCAGCAAAACATTACAACATGCAATAGGTCTAAAATCAGTAACACAAGAAGCATTGGGGACCTTTGGAATTAAGCGAAGAAGAGTATGATTCAACTGGTATTCTAAAGTTCCAGAGTAGAAGAAATTATGTACCGTAATGAGAACATCCCTCCCAACCACATTCCAAGCTGCTTTAAAAAACTTTGACGAAAACCCATCAGGACCAGGTGCCTTTTCATTCCCAATATCAAACAGCGCAGTCTGAATCTCCATGTCCGTAATAGGTCTGATTAAGTGCAAAGATTCTGATACCGATAATGAGCGAACAAATGTACAATCTTCCACAGACGGATTAACCAAACTATTAGACATACCCAAAATACCTTCAAAATGCGTAAGAAAGGCTTTAGGCACATCTTGATTAACGAAAACCGTACCAGCAGCATCAACAATATTAGCAATATGACTCCTATGACGTTTTTCTCTCATTGCATGAAAGAAGAACTTTGAATTACCATCACCTTCATTTAGCCAAGAAATCTTTGCTTTTTGTCGAATCATTTCCATTTGATCATTTCTAGCTTTTTGATATGCTAACAGGAGGTGAGCAATGTCCTCCTTCAGCAAATCTAAAGGGTCTAGATCGCAAGCCAATTGAGCAACTTCAAGCTCCGTTTTTAAACTAGCCACCCGTTTATCCRAACAACCAAAAGAATTACGAAGCCGCCGACAAACTCCTTTTAAATCTTGCATTTTCCTGAGCACTCTTTTCATATAAGAGCCTCGATGAGGTTTCTTCCACACCCCCTCCACTGATTTAATAAAATCCACATGAGACGTCACTATATTATCAAATTTGAAACCACGCTGTCGAATACGCCTACCAACTTTGAAAGAAAGAATTCCCGGAGAATGATCGRAAATCCCCCGTGGTTCAAAGACAACAGCTGCATCCCCAAATCTAGAAATGAAAGCTGAATTACCCAAAATACGGTCAAGTTTACGCATAATACCGTTTCCCCCACAGGGTTTCTGCGTCCAGGTAAATTGGCATCCCTGATACGAGATATCAAAAAGTTCAACTTCTTCCAGACAGTGATGAAATTCCTCCATATCTGAGTTACGTCTAGAGGAGCCACCCAAGCCATCATGAGGAAACAACATGGAGTTGAAATCCCCCATCCCGACCCATGCCTTTCTTTGAACAAACACACTGAATTTATTTATATCCCGCCAGAGTTCCCTCCTCTCCACACCCGTGTTACACCCATAAACGAACGTAATAAAAATTGGCTCCAAATGACCCAGAATCCGAATTTCACAATGAACATATTGCAAGTGTTGCTCAATCATAATTAGGGACAAAACTGTCGGATCCCAATCAATAATAATTAATTGGGCCATTTCTCCAAAAGGAGTCTAATTGGGACAAGATGACATTAAATCGGTTATAATTAGTCTAACAAGTGGGTAAATTGAGTAATCGATGCAGAATGGGTCTTTAGGGTCCTAAATAGGTCCATGTGGCCTTAGTGGGTATAATAGGCCTATTTCTTTTAATCGAGTCATTTGGGCCAAAATGACACTAAATGGATCATCATTAATCTGATTAGACCCTAAGGGGTTTAATAGGGCCATTGTTTCCATAGGGAGTCTAATTGACTCGAAAGGACACTAATTGGGTCATATATACTTTGATCAGACCTAAATGGGTATAATGGGGTAATTCCTATACTTGAGTCCAATTGAGCTTTAATGATACTAAATGGGTTGTAATTAGTCTTATCAGACGTTAATAGGAGTAAATGAGATAGAATGGATCCATTTGCTATTTTTTTTTTGAACGGAAACCAGGCAAATTTATAGAAACATAATAAGAAGTACAACGATTAAACGTTCGACCACACCCAACAAAGCAGAAAACCAAAAGACTTGGACATCACCCCGTACCAAGCCACAACAAGCCAAAAGGAACAAAGCCCAACAGACTCAAACAAACAACAAAAAATAAAGAAAAGGAGCTTTAAACACATAAAAGCTCCCCAAGCCTAAATACAAACCGTCATGTCAACCAGTATTTCTCACAGCTTTTTTCTCCATCCAAGCCGCACGAATTGCAATATTATGATCAATAACTTTGATAATTTGCATAGAAGTTCGGCGATCCCCTATAAAAAGTCTTCTATTTTGTTCCTGCCAAATATAATAAACAGACGCTGCCACCGCAAGTTTCTGCTTTAAACGTTTCGATCGTCGACAAGAATCCGAAATAGCTTCCAAAATTTGATCCCACAAAGAAGGCATAGTCGTCAAGTCCACAATATGCAAGATATTATCCCAGACTTCTCGAGCAAAAGTACACTGAAAGAATAAATGTGAATGGCTATCCATACAATGTCCACAAAGAGAGCATTCCAGGTCCGGAGGTTCATCCTTCCAAAGCATACGGTCTTGAGTAGGAAGACGCCTCTGACAAGCAAGCCATAAACAGAAAGCATGCTTAGGAATATGGCCTAAGAACCATACCGATTTATACCAAGGTGCAACCGGATGAGTTCCCTCCAACGAAGCCCAACCAGTACTAACCGTGAAGTCCGAACAAGAAGTACTATCATCCCCCCAAAGAACTTTATCACGAATTGAATCATTTAAAGAAGGAATAAGAAAAGAACGAATAGCAGCAAACCTGGTACACCACTCATCCGGCCAGACACCATCCAAACTAAGAAGCAGCTCATGAACCGTAGTGACAGTAGAGAATCCACAACAGTGGATAAACCGGTAAGATATAAAAGCCAAAAGATGACCACAGGTTAGCCAGGAATCCTCCCAAGCATTAGTATCCCGGCCATCACCAATCTGGGACAATTGAAAATGTCGCAAATGAATTCGTAAGTCCAGCAGTTTACGGAAGACCACGACCAATTGGAATTTTTCCTAACCAACCAGAAGTGAGAAGAGTGAAGATTATGACGATACACCCATCAAACCCATAGTGAATCTCAATGCCGCACAATATCCCAAACATGTTTAGCAAGTAAAGCCCAATTCTAGGTTGACAACCGCCGAATACCAAGACCCCCCGACTCAAGAGGTCTACACACCACATCCCAAGATAACCTACACCTACCTCGAGGATCATCTCTTGGAGCCCAAAGGAATTTCCGGAAGATAGATTCAAGATCATGGGTTAGCCTAGACGGAAATAAGAACACAGACATCCAATGCAGCTGAAGAGATTGAAGAACCGAGATAATTAGATGTCTTCGTCCTCCAAAAGAAAGAAACTTAGACTTCCAATTATGAATGCGACCCTTAACCTTAGCAATCAACGGTCCATAATCACTAATCTTCAACCGAGCTTGAGATAAAGGGACTCCCAAGTATCAGACAGGAAACGAGCCAAGCTCGAAAGGAAGACACTCTAGAATGGCCTCCTTAATGTTAGGCGACACGTTCCCAAAGTAAATCTCACTTTTTTCAAGGCTTGGTGGTAGTCCCGAACATTGCTGAAAGAGAAAAAGTGCCTTTTTTAGCACCTCCACAGATTGGAGATCACCTTTAGTAAAAACAAACAAGTCATCCACAAAACAAAGGTGAGTCAAATCCAGCTCATCACAACCCCTATGGTACCCAAAATCAGCTGCTTCCCGAATACTATGCTTGAGAATCATAGAAAACCCCTCCATCACAATCGTGAAAAGATAAGAAGATAATGGATCACCTTGCCGAAGACCCCTACCACCATGAAAAAACCCATAGGAATTACTATTGATCATAAGCGAATAGGATATAATAGACACCATCTCCCTTATCCAATTGATCATAACCGGATGGAAGCCCAAACCCTGTAGCATAACAATGAGGAAACGCCAATCCACCGTATCATAAGCTTTTTGGATGTCGATCTTGAATGCACATCTCGGTGGACCAGTCATGGACTGATGCCCAGAAACTAGCTCATGAGCCATCAGGATATAATCCGTAAACCTCCTACCCGGAATAAAAGCCGATTGGGCTTTATCAATTAGAGAATCCAAATATCCCTTCATTCTGTGTACAATGATTTTACTAATGCTTTTATAAAGCACTGTACAACAAGCTATAGGCCGGTAATCCGTAACCTTAGAAGCATTAACAGATTTAGGGAGGAGACGAGTATGATTTAATTCCTTCGGGAGGTTACCTCGATAAAAGAAGTTGTGGATAGCAATCTCCACATCGCGCCCAACAATATCCCAGGAAGCTTTGAAGAACAGGGAAGAAAAACCAACAGAGCCTGGAGCTTTATAATTTCCAATGCTAAACATAGCATTTTTAATTTCATCATTCTGAATCGGCCGAATCATGTGATTAGCTTCCATGATAGATAGCTTTCTCGTAAAAAATCTTCATTCATAACCGGATCAGAAGAATCATACCTCATGCCAAGAAAATCTTTAAAATAATCTACGAACACTATAGGGACATCGTCCCCATAAACGTACTCACAACCATGAGAACAGACTGACTGGATGGAGTTGTAGTGATGCCGCTCTTTAATCACCTTGTGGAAACATTCAACCACTTGACTTTGGCCCATTGCTTAGCCGCACATTCCTCGTCCCATCAAGCATTTTGGTAAGCAATACGGATATGCCGAAGTACAAGCCCCAACTCAGCATTAGAGGGATCTTTATCTATGTCCAACTGAATACGATCTAACTCGGTTTTCAAAAAAAGAAACCCGCTGTCCAATATTACCATAGGAATTCCGAAGTTTACGAAGAGGAGTCATAAGAGCCTTCAAGTGAGAAGTCACCCGAAACATAAAGGACCCCTGAACATTTTTAGACCTTTCTTCCTTAACAACCTGCAAAAAAAGTTGGGTGCCACAAAATTGTCAAATTTGAAACCATACTTCATTTTTCGTGATCCTCCTTTAAAGGATAAAACCACCGGAGAATGATCCGAAAGGCCCGAAAGAAGGAAATCAACCTTAGCATCATGGTATTTAGACGTAAAATCTGAATTAGCCATAGCCTTGTCAAGTTTACGCATATATCCTCCTTTTGAATTCGGCTTTTGGTTCCAAGAGAAGTGGACACCAGTTGTAACAACCCTCAATTTCTACTAGACAGATAATCCACATCATCATACTCATAACACAGAATGTAATAATGTTTACAAATATATGGACTAACAAAAACTTTCTTTAATACATTTATGAGTAACAAAAAGTCATCAATTCTAAACTTTTCCCTTGCCTCTATCCTGTGAAGAATGATGACTTGCAAAACAGGTTAGTCCAACAACTGAGTCTTAGACCGAAAAGGTCTAGTGAGTGTATATAACTCATATCAACAACATACTCGCTAAACTAGCAGTTTAGAATCAAACCTGTATATCACAAACATTTTATCCTTATCTATCACATATCTTTTCATCTCTCTTGCGGTTACACCGCCATTTTATCAATTCTCTTGTTTCAGCAATTCTAAGAGTAATCTCAAATGATGTGCATGCTCTTCCTCTGACCGAGAATATACGAGAATATATCAGAATTTAATCAATGAAGACAATCACAAATTTATCAAGATAGGGACGACACACCCTATTCATCATGTCCATAAAAGCTGCAGGCGCATTTGTGAGTCCAAATGGCATAACCAGGAATTCATAATGACCATAACGTGTACGAAATGCCGTTTTCAAAACATCTTCATTCCGAATCTTCAACTGATGATAACCGGATCGTAAATCAATCTTTGAAAAATAAGTAGCTCCAACCAATTGATCAAACAAATCATCAATTCTTGGGAGAGGATACTTATCTTTGATTGTCAATTTATTTAGTTCCCGGTAATCAATGCACATCCTCATTGATCCATCCTTCTTTTTCACAAAAAGTAATGGCGCACCCCACGGGGAAGTACTTGGTCGGATAAAACCTTTATCCAACAATTCTTTCAATTGAGACATTAACTCCTTTAACTCAGAAGGAGCTAATCTATATGGTGCATGTGCAACGGGTGCTGCTCCAGGAAGTAGTTCTATTTGAAACTCAATTGTTCGATCTGGAGGTAAGCTTATCAAGTCTTCTGGAAATACCTTAGGACATTCCTTCACAACTGGAATATCTTTCATCTTTTCTTTCTCTTTCTTCATATCTATAGCATATGCAAGAAAACTAACACATCCCTTTTGTACATACTTTCGAGCCTTCAAGACTGAAATAATACTAGAGTAACGATCCCGTCGATCTCCATAAATCACAACCTTTTCTTTTTCTGGTAAGTCTATATGGATCATCTTCTCATCACAGACTATGTTAGCTTCGTTTTTAGCTAACCAATCCATGCCTATAATTATATCAAATTCCCTTAGAGGCAAAGGAAATAGTTGTATAGGCACTTCACACCCTTTTATACTTATAAAGCATTCATATATTCTTTCCTTAATTGAAACTTCACTATCGTTTGTTGTTTCCACAATTAAATCTTCACTCAACGCTTTAGATTCTAAATGTGCGCAGTTAACAAACGATGGTGACACAAAAGAACGATTTGCACTCGAATCAAATAAAACTTTGGCACATACTGAATTTACGAGGAATGTACATGTTACCACTTCAGGGTGCTCTTCTGCCTCGCCTCTCATCATCTAAGGCTCTCTGTCTTATATTAGACTCTGCCTGTCTTATCCCTCTCCGTCCACTTGGATTAACACGATTATCTATTTGTCCACGACCCATTGGCACATACCCAGATCCTCGACCCCCAGAATATCCAGATCCCTGACCTCCAGCAAAACCAGACCCTCGACTCTTTGCTTGCGGACAATCGGCATATACATGTTGAGATGAATTACAAGTAAAACACCTCCGCGTCATCCGACAGTCGCGAGCTATATGTCATGGAACCTAACATTTAAAGCATACTCGAGATTCTGTATTGCAATTTTCCTGATGTATCTTATGACATCGGGTACACGCCCTATCAGCAAATCTTGAGACTAGCCGATTCAAATTTTCCATAAACGTAGGTCTACGGAAATCAGTTACTATAGCTTCCCCTTTTCTTTTCTCTCCAACCTTTTCTTGTGGTTGTCGGTTAATGTCTTGTTCTAGTATTTCAGCGGCATCAACTGCCACTTGAAATGTTGTCGGATTCCTGGATATCACATATTTTCGAAGATTCGACTCCAACCCCCAGATATACTTTCTCACTTTACTGTTTTTAGATATAATATAGGCTTCAGCAAACCTAGATTCTTCATTGAAAACTTCTGTATACTGGCGGACTGACATGTTTCCTTGTTCAAGACGAAGGAAATCATCTTCCAACTTTCTTACTGCAGCTTCAGGACAATACTGCATTTTAAACTTAACCACAAATTCTTCCCACAACATGGTTTTCAGAATATTTGGATCTGAACTAGACAGAACTTCCCACCAGAACAAAGCACTTGATCTTAAACGAGATACAACAAACATGACTTTATCTTCTTCTGCACTTTTACTAACCTGCAGACTCAGTTTAATTTCTTTAAGCCAACACATAGCTTTAACAGGATCACGCTTACCAGAAAACTTTGGAGGTTTACAAGCAAGAAACATTTTAATATCTCCTCCTTTTTGTACTGAGGACGAAGTAAGGGGTACAGATGTACCAGTTACCGGTGTACTAGCTCCGACTTCCTCCTGATAATCGGGATTTCTTACCACTTCTGGATTATTTTGGGTTGTACGTCCCAACAAGTTCACCAAACTTGCTTGGAACTTTCTCAACTCTGCTGCCAACATTTCTTGGGTAATAAATCCGGGATCAGGAACATTGTGTCCACCCCTTGCCCTTCTTCTTCCATGACCAGACATTGAACTTTCTTAAGCCGAAAGTTCATGTTCTTGTCTAGTACCTCTACCTCTTCCTCGACCCCTGCTACGACTTTGCATTTCTATCGTCATCACATTTTCCGGGTCCTCTCGTTGTGTTATGTTTCTTCTTCCCCGACCTCTTCCATAACCAGTAGAGGTCCTTTCTGATTGATTGGGATTATCTGCCATTTCTCAGTATATAACTTTTTCTGTCACATTTAAACATACATGATTATTCTCATAATCACAACATAATAACACATTTATCCTCATGTCTATCCATAACTCAGATTATATCAATCATATATAATCTATCTTTCTCATAATAGGTTCAACTATAACATATTCTCCATGTTCATAGTCCCAGTGAAACCTATTATTATAACTTCCACACCTCTAGTTTAAGTCTAAGTATTTCGCAAATACCCAAATCCCTTAAACTAAGGCTCTGATACCAACTGTAACAACCCTCAATTTCCACTAGACAAATAATCCACATCATCATACTCATAACACAGAATGTAATAATGTTTACAAAATATGGACTAACAAAAACTTTCTTTAATACATTTATGAGTAACAAAAAGTCATCAATTCTAAACTTTTCCCTTGCCTCTATCCTGCGAAGAATGATGACCTGCAAAGCAGGTTAGTCCAACAACTGAGCGTTAGACCCAAAAGGTCTAGTGAGTGTATATAACTTATATCAACAACATACTTTCTAAACTAGCAGTTTAGAATCAAACCTGTATATCACAAACATTTTATCCTTATCTATCACATATCTTTTCATCTATCTCGCGGTTACACCGTCATTTCATCTCTCTCGCGGCATTTCATATCAAAAGTTTCATCACATTAGCCGGATTTGAAGTTCGGTCAACCTTGTCCGGATATGAAATCCGGACAATTACTTAGAGTAGAAAAAGATAAATCGGACATGGCTTGAGCGGTTTAGCTCTTTATCCGGTTAACACTTGAGCGGTTTAAGAAAATATCTGGACAACACTTGGGCGGTTTAAGGATATATCCGGACAACACTTGGGCGGTTTAGGCTTTCATCAGATGGCACATGAGCGATTTAAGGGAAATCTGATCACCTCTTGACCGGTTTAGATGAAATCCGGTCACCTCTTGACCGGTTTAAGGAGAACTCCGGACACTCTTTGACCGGTTTAAGGACTTAACCAAATATTTATGAAATGCAGTTCATAAATAGCAGATTCTAGCAGTAAAAGAAGTAATAACCAATACTTTAAAGAAATATACACTCACCTTAAAAATCGGATATCCTAGCTTTGAATTCTCTTCTTCTTTTTCTGCTAATTCGTATGATTCACCAAGAAGTCTTTCCTATTATAGAAAGTGTGTAAAACCTTTTCATCTATCTCAAACTTTCTATATATATATATATATATATATTACTAAGGGAATGTGGTGGGCGGTGCATCCAACCGACCTCCCCCCCTCCTTTAAAAAAAAATATCCCTTATACACATACCTCAACACTAACACACACTTCACACATTTCTAATACACACACACACACACACACACACACACACACATATATATATATATATATTCGTTCCAAAATCGTAAATCAAAACTTGAAACCCGAATATTACACCAGTATAGTAGAAATCAAAAATTACAACATCCTCAACACACGCATAAAAATCTAACATATCTGTATTGCGACGAGAGGACCCACCAAAACCGTCATGGGGAAATAACATGGTATTAAAATCCCCCATTACAGTCCAAGGTTGTGAGCCAATCAGAACTTTAAACTTACGCAACCCTGACCATAAATCTTTTCTGGCATTGCAAACATTCGCACCATAAACAAACGAAAGAAAAATATAATCTTGGCCACCTCAGAAAAGAACCTTGCAGTTCAGGAATTGACTATGAACCTCCAAAACCATAACATCTAAAACTCATAAATCCCAGGAAAGGATTATAAGCGTTCCAGATTCACACGCGACTTGATTAGAACACCATGACCATCGACCAAAGGTATTAGAGTACACGCTCTGAAGGGATTCTTTAGAGACGTGCGACTCCACAATAGCACACAAATACAAATCATTACAATGAATAAAAAATTTCGCCTCTTTTATTTAACCAGAGAGTTAAGCCCCCAGATATTCCAAGAAGCGAAATTTAACATGAAGAAGTAGTTGGATCCGCCCCTTGATCCCGACTATCCGCATTCAAATTACTCACAACCGGGTCATTTTCCAAACCCTCATGAGTATCCCCTTGAGATTCCTCCCCTCCAAACTTCTCTAGAACACCAAATCTGTTAGAAGACTCTAACATAACACCCCACCGGGGCAAACGAAAGTTTTTTACCACAGAATCAAGAAGAAGAGTAGATTTAGCAATATAATGGGCAGAATGGGTAGGCTGGGAAGAAGATGACCCATAATCTACCCTAACAGAATTCGTACCTGAGTTTATTGTAGCATTTTTCACTGTATTTCCATTAACGGCCGAAGGATCAACCTCCATAGTACCAGTATTCCGCTCCTCCATCTGTAATCTTCGCGAGGTACTAGCTACCATGGTCGCCGGATGTGGTCCAGATTTCGCAGTCATAGTTACCTGCCGTGGTACAGAGTGCGTAGGCTTACCTCCCGATTTGACTCGCCATTTGTTCAGACTAGCAGCTTTTGCACAAGACGACAATTTGTGTCCAAAAACTTGGCAATGGAGGTTAGGGATTCCTACCTCAATTTTCCTTTTCAGGTCCCCAACAGCCCAAACCTCAACCAAAACTTTAGCAAAACCCGGGCGAGCCCAAGCCTTTTCACACATTGCAGCCGTGCAAGAATCCATCTGTTTCGGGACCCCCAAGACACTGGCAATGCGACTGACGCCCTCTTTATTAAAAGCAACTAGTGGGATGTTGTGCAATTTTACCCACAAAGGGCAAGAAGAGTGTTCCGGTTTCCTTAACCCCTTAGATGGATCCCAACGATGGACAAAAAGAAGTATACCTCTAATCATTAACGGACCTGTTTCAATGACCTGATCACATCCTCCAACATCATTAAACTTGAAAAAGAAGAAACCATTCTCATTTAACATAGCATCTTGAAATCCATATTTTCCCCACGCCGTTTTGACAAATTTTTTGACTAAGGGAAACGGTATACGCTGGCCCAGAAAGTAACCATACAAAACCGAATTATAAGCTTTAGCAGCTTCCTTTGCCATTTCAATAGGGATTTTCACACTAACCTGTTTCTTATCAGCTAACGGATAAAAGTTGAGGTCCATAGCAACTGAATGTCCCATAGCTTTCACAAAGTTTAACTTATTTTTCACCAAAACCTTCGGGCCCATAGGCAAGATGCCACCCAAATCATTTGAACCACCTGACCCATTTGCAAGAGATGAGAGTCTCTCAAAAATCAAAATTCTGTTAGGATCTGAAGGAACCGATTCATCTCCCATTTCCATGGCACACTCTAAGAAGCTGTGGTGCTGAAACTTTCGAATAGCGCCCTTAATAGGATAGACGAATTCACGCTTTTTAGAGTTTCACATAATATAGTGTGCAAGTTCAGACATTAATGTGTTTCTTGCAGGGAAGAGCACACTTCTAAATCATCTTTTTCATACCAACTTCAATGAAATGGATGCTTACAGGGAAAGGCATGTTCTGGTTAGATCTTTTTAATGTGTTTTCTTAGCTTGCAATTTGCTTAAATTTTGTTTCTCTTTATCAGGTTTCAGACTACCAAAGGTATATGGATGGCAAGGTGTGCTGGTATTAAGCCTTGCACCGTTGTAATGGATCTTGAGGGTACCGATAGTACAGAGCAAGGAGAGGTTAAAAAAATTTAATATTGCTTTTATTGTTATCTCATTCTTTGATCATTTTTAATAAGATTTTATAATTATTCCAGGGTGATACTGCATTCAAGGAACAAACTACACTTTTTGCACTTGCTGTTTCAGATATAGTGCTATTGTAGCAACCCCTACTATATGTACTAATTATGAATGACAATAGATCACCTTATAGGGTGCTGAATAGCTATCAAGGGAATTCAACGAGAGTGACGAAAACAACGTACGTAGAAACAGAAAATGAGAAAAAAACCAACAAGAGTTAACCCACGGAGGAAAAGAAAACTACGCAAAATCACGAAAAAAACCCGTGAAAGATTGCACTACAAACAGCCCACAAGTCAAACTAGAAAGTACCAAGAAACACCAAAAATCCTTAGCCACACAGCCGTAATAATGCAGTCGGAAAGCAGATTAAGCTTCCACCAAACTAAAACATGTTCTTGCACTTTAGCCGAAGACATTAAAAGAACTTATGCAGGCCAAACCCAAAAAATGTTGCGCAAACAGCAGCAAAGAAACGTTGGATAACCGAGCTCCTTGTGCAGCCGAGGAACAAACAGCCGTGCAAAAACCAACAGCAGAACAGCAACTAAAAAATCAAGGCAACAAGAAGCCGAATGCTAAAACAGCTAGCTAAACGGCTGTTAAAGACAGCAGTCGCAAGTCGAAAGCACACCGGAAGCAGCCTACGAGGAACTTTACCAGAAACCTGCAGCAAACAATTACCAACAGCAAAATGGCAAAATGCTACTGCAGTCAACCAAACAGCTAGGTGCAGCAGCGAATGGAAATAAAGACAGACACAAAAACAACCCCCAGCAGATCGCCTTGGCCAACAGCGCAAACAGCAGCCGACAACCAATAAAACCCTAATAGTGCCTTCTTCGAACAACAAACAGAAATGACCAGAGGCAGAAATATGGAGATGGTTTCACGACCAGAAGGCACCCAGATATGACAACCACCCAACAAAACACAACGACAAGTAGATTAATTTAAGCAACCAATAAACCAGCACATAAAATCATAGACCATAGCGATCATAACTTGGAATTGATAACCAACACCCAACAATAAAGATCGTACGAGCAGGTTTAGACAGAGCAGCACATAAAATCATACATAAGAGTGATCACAATCGACAAACTAGAGAGCCTACAGCAACCTACTACCTAGATCTGGTTCAACTCAAACAGTCCAACGTTGAACAAACAAAGCCTACCGGCAATACTTTCCAAAACCAATACAAAAAAACCACAACGAGGCTCACTACTAGCCACGTTCAACAGCAAAACGGCAGAAAAGGAGAAACACTAGTTTATCATAAAACAAAAACCGGCTATTAAAAGGAAGAAGAGAACGAAGATACCAGAAGCAGTCAATAAACAACCAGATCGTGGGCCACACAGCAGCCAGAACTTGGTAAATGTATTGACCGCAAAACCCTAATTCCAAAGCCGCAAGAGCAATACGATTTTGAAAGAAATCCAAAGCAAAACAAAACCGAATCTACACATGCAAGGAACCGGAATCGCTTAGCAAGATCCAAGCATCAAAACTTCATTTGCTGTTAGTGGATATAATGAACCTATTTCTCTTTAAAAAAGTCGAATTAGGTCAAAATGTCACTAAGTAGGTCATAATTTCTCTCATTAGACCCTAATGGGATTAAGTGACCCATTTATCCCAAGAGTCTACTGAAAGGGGAAGAGTTTCCCCAGGCAATTTTATAAAGACTGAAAAAAGCGTCATCAAAACAATCAGCAAGAGAAACTACGGCATCCATGACTCACAAACCAAGTCATAAGGAGCCAAAACATACAAAGGGAAATACACCAAAACAAAATAACACCAAAAGCCAACAAGCAAAAGGCAAAAAAACCCAAACCAATCAAAACCGAAAGAGCACCACCCACGAAATCACATGTCATTGAGAGTCATAATCTTCTTTCTAGTCTTCCACGCCATACGGTGAAGAATCTGCATCTTGATCACCCCAATAACTTTATCCTCCGAATGATTGAAATTGTCGAAGAACTTCCTGTTACGTTCCCTCCAGATATTATAAATCGTTGCCG
>NC_037540.1:20628606-20630660 GCF_001531365.2 Cynara cardunculus var. scolymus | reverse complement strand
GCAAGCCATCCACATACAAAGAGCATGTTTTGGAATGAAGGCTTTGTTCCAAACAAGTTTATACCAATGCACAATCGGATGTACCTCTTGTATAGCCTCCCACGCCACTTTTACCTGAAAATCACCCCTTTCACCATTTTTATCAAGCCACCGTATTCTATCGATTCCTTGAGTGAGAGAAGGAATAAGGACATTGTGCAGCTGAGGATAACGATGAAGCCAATCATCCGGCCAGTTAGAACCAAATCTGTGCATTACATCATAGACCGTAGAATTATTATGGAAACCCTGCCCATTGATAAATCTATAAGACAAAACCTGAATAAGAGGTCCCGAAACGCTCCATGTGTCTTCCCAAGCATGTGTCGATAAGCCATTACCCACATCAGAGATAAAGAAGCGTCGGCAATGAGGTCGTAGATTTAAAAGAGACCGTATGATCCAAGACCATTCATTCCTTTTCTTGATAACCCAAAAATTTSGACCCCGAACACAGTGAGAGTGAATCCAAGAGACCCACATCGTATTTCTTTCCCTTAGAATATCCCAAATATGTTTGAAAAGGAGACACCTATTCCAGATCCCAAGTCTTTTCAAACCCAGTCCCCCACTCTGTATAGGCAAGCAAATAGAATCCCAACAAGAGTCTAATTGGGTCAAGATGACACTAAATGGGTCATAAATAGTATAGATTCTCCAACTTGAGTCTAGTTGAGTCATAATGGTACTAAATGGGTCATAGTTATTCAAAACATAAGTTAATGGGACTACCTGAGGTAGATTGGGTCTTAATGGTCCATAACGGGTCCATTTGTTTTTAGTGGATATACTGAAAGAGGAAGATCCCCAGGCAATTTTATAAAGACAATAAAAGCAGGACCGTTACAAGCAAATCAGCAAGAAAAACTATGGCAACTTTGACTTACAAACCAAGCCATAAGAAGCCAAAAATGACAAAGAGAAGTACACCAAAGCATAAAAATAACATATGCCAAAGAAAAAACGGCAAAACACACCCACAAACGCCCAAACCGAGAAACCATACCACCCACACAATCACCGAGCATTAGTAATCTTCAGCTTCTTCCTAGTCTTCCAAGCCATACGTTRAAGAATCTGCATCTTGATYTCCGCAACAACTTTGTCCCCTGTATGATTGAAGTTATCAAAGAACTTCCTGTTTCTTTCCCTCCATATGTGGTAGACCGTTGCCGATATACCAAGTTTTGAACAGTAGACCAAGATTTCCATCGTTGAGTTAAACCGCTGTTAAGAATATCCTCCCAATTGTTCAAACAGTTCGTTAACCCTACTTCCTTTTTAATAACTTCCCAAATGCTACTTGAGTAATTGCATTCGAAAAATAAGTGAGATATAAACGGCCTATTCCTCCATAATAAGTCCAATTGGGTGAAAATGACACTAACTAGGTCATACTTTGTCTCATTAGACCTAATGGGATTAATTGGCCCTTTCTCCAAAAGGAGTCTAATTGGGTGATGTTGACACTAAATGGATCATCATTAATATGTTTACACCCTGATGGGTTTTTGTGTGCCCATTTCTCCACGAGGTGTCTAATTGACTCAAAGTAACACTAATTGGGTCATATCTAGTTTGATCAGACCTTAATGGGTATAATGGGCTTCTTTCATCTATTTGAGTCTACTGAAAGGGGAAGAGATTCCCCAGGCAATTTTATAAAGACAGTAAAAAAGTCACCAAAACAATACAATCAGCAAGAGAAACTACGGCAACCTTGACTCACAAACCAAGTMATAAGGAGCCAAAACAGACAAAGGGAAATACACCAAAACATAACAACACCAAAAGCCAACAATAAAAAGGCAAAMGAAACCCAAAAGAGCCAATACCGAAAAAGCACACCACCCACGAGCTCACATGCCATTTGGATTCCTAATCYTCTTCCTTGTCTTCCATGCCATTCGATGAAGAATCAGCATCTTGATCTCCGTAATAACTTTATCCTCCGAAAGATTGAAATTGGCAAAGAACTTCCTGTTCCGCTCCCTCCAGATGAGATAAACCGTTGC
>NC_037540.1:20622504-20624931 GCF_001531365.2 Cynara cardunculus var. scolymus | reverse complement strand
AGACCCCTAATATTCCACGCAGCAATCTTTATCATTGAGAAGGTGGAGTGGATCTGGCCCCTTTGCTATAATCCAAGGAGTGCCCCTCTGTGTCTATTATTTCCATATCATCATCATCACTGGAGTCAGGAGGTAGAGGGGAGAATCTATTACTCGTAGACGTAATAGAAACAGCACCACGCCTTGGTTTCATCGCTTTAAGCACTCCTTTAACAAGTTCCGGACCCCGTTTTGATCGAAAAGTCACATTCGCTTCATCATCTCTTCCTCTTGGCGTTCGCCCAGCATCCACCGTACAGTATTGACTTTCCTCATGATCCCTACGTTCCCTTATTGATGGATCAGAATCAACCACCGGAACTGCTTCCTTATCCTTTTGAGTAACACCCAAAGTAGACTGGTTATCAGGAATCGGCTTAAGCATACCAACTCCCACCAAAGTTTCACGCAAATTAGAAGGATCTCCTGAAGAAGAGGCCTGAGCACCATTATTAGGTCCTGAACTTTGTTTCTGTCTCCATTGTTTACTCTTTTTCTCTATAAACCCATCATTWTGTACCAACTTGGCAATCTCCTGTTGTTTACGAGGACCCCCTTTCTGGCAAGAATTCGTAGTATGGCCAAAAACCTTACATTTCGAACATTGAGACGGCACCCAGTCATATTCCAAAACCACCTTTATCACATCTTCACCATCGCCCGACAGCTTAGGAATGACAACTTCGATTTGCCTCTGAATTGTACCGACAGCCCAGACATCAACCAAAACTTTTGCAAAGTTAGTACGACCCCAAGCTTTATCACAGGTACTAGCAGTACAGGCATCCAGGCACAAAGGGACTCCAACTGTACTAGCAATCCGACTAATGCCCTCTCTGTTAAACGCAACCAGAGGAATATTATAAAATTTAATCCATAACGGACAGGAGGTATGTTCTGGCTTCTTAAGTCCCTTTGAAGGGTCCCAGAGAGAGACAAAAAGAGGCCTCCCACGAATCATGAGTGGGGACGACTCAACCACTTGATTGCAACCACCATTATCGTTGAATCGAAAGAAGTACCCAAGTTCATTTACCATAGCATCCATAAGCCCAAACTTACCCCATGCATTTTTAACCGCTTGCAGAACAATGGGGTAAGGAAGTCGAGGTCCCAAAAAGTATCCATAAAGAACCGAMTGGAAAGATTTCGCCATGTCCCTTGTAGTCTCCAAGGAAAATGCAATTCTCGGTTTCACACTTTTCTCAACTAGGTAGTACGTTAAATCATGATTAAAAGTGCCACCAACAATTTCAGCAAACGACTTTTGAGGAGCTATACCACTCCYTCCCAAGACTGCAGGTGATATGCGCTCCCATACCGAAACCCTTTTAGTGGGTCCAGAATTGTCCTTACTCCCCGTTAACGACGCCTCATTAGTACCTCCATGCATACGAGTCCCATGCACATCATCACACACCGAATCTCCAAGAATGGCGTCAAAAAAATCCTTTGGAGGAGAGTCCCCCAAGATAGCTTCCRCAAAATCAATCATAATTCCTCACGACCAGAAATACCTAGTTCCCCCTATTCCTAGCCAAGAAGCCGTGGTGCTGAAACCCTTACGAAGCGTTCCCAATTAAAATAAACGAAGACCCCACAAGGAGGTGCTTAGGAAGGAGAACCCAGATCCGCCTTCAACAAAACCGTAGATCAAAACAGCCGTGGAGGAAAACGTAAGCAATCCAATCAAAAACGCTAAAACAAACCGAAAAAGGAGAGAAGAAAACGTAAAACCATCACCAAAGCACGGTCAAAAACATCATCTTCATCATCTTCATCATCTTCAAAACATTCATCACCAAGCAAAGCCTAGAGAGAAAACGCCTTCCATCCCTCCATAAGGATTCTCCTCAAAATGACACTTCCATAACGATTCTAATTGGCTCAAAATGACACTAATTATCTATTTGAGTCTAATTGGGGTATAATGGTAGTAAATGGGTCATAACAGCCTAATCAGACGTTAATGTGAGTAATTGAGGTAGAATGGGTCTTAATTATCCTTAAAGGGACCATTTGGTGTTCGTGGATATTATGGGCCTATTTCTCCTTAATAAGTCCAAGTGGGTCAAAATGATACTAACTACCTCATAATTTGTCTGATTAGACCCTAATGGGATTAATTGGACGATTTCTCCAAAAGGAGTCTAATTGGGACAAGATGACACAAAATCAGTCATAATTAGTCTAACAAGAGGGTAAAGTGAGTAATCGATGCAGAATGGGTCTTAAGGGTCCTAAATAGGTCCATGTGGCCTTAGTAGGTATAATAGGCCTATTTCTTTTAATCGAGTCATTTGGGCCAAAATGACACTAAGTGGATCATCATTAATCTGATTAGACCCTAATGGTTTTAATAGGGCCATTGTTTCCATAGGGAGTCTA
>NC_037540.1:20617675-20622028 GCF_001531365.2 Cynara cardunculus var. scolymus | reverse complement strand
TCTGAACCGTAGACCAAGATTTCCAATTTTGAACGGATCCCCTGTGAAGAATATCCKCCCAATTGTTCGGATAAGACGTTAAACCCACCTCCATTTTAATGCCTTCCCAAATACTGCTAGAATAAGAGCATTAAAAAAATAAGTTATTGTGCATTTCAATCACTAATTTACAGAACACACACTTTAAATCCGGTGGTTCATGCTTCCACTGACTGATACGATCTTGGGTTGGCAATTTCTTTTGGCAAGCCATCCACATACAAAGAGCATGTTTTGGAATGAAAGCTTTGTTCCATACKAGTTTATACCAATGCACAACCGGATTTACCTCTTGTAAAGTCTTCCAAGCCACAGTAACCTGAAAATCACCCCGAGCACCTTTATTATCAATCCAACGAACTTTATCCTCCACYTGATTGGGAGAWGGAATAAGKACATTTTGCAGTTGAGGATAACGTTGAATCCAATCCTCCGGCCAATTTGAACCAAACCTGTGCATTACATCATATACCGTAGAATTATTGTGGAAACCATGCCCATTGATAAATCTATAAGACAAAGAATGGATAAGAGGTCCCAACACACTCCAGGTATCTTCCCAAGCATGTGTTGATAAGCCATTACCCACATCATAGATAAAGAAGCGTCGGCAATGAGGTCTTAAGTCTAGAAGACTCTGACCGTTGTTGACTTTTTCTCTCTAGGTTTGTGTGCAAGAAGATGGTGATGAAGTATGGTTCGTTCAAGGAAGATTGATTACTGCATGTTTTTCTTCACGTCTTCTTGCATTGGTTGCTGCGTTTGATTGCTATTGTGGTTTCGTTTGACGCCATTGTTATCGGATTAGGGTTTTCTTCGATCGGCCTTTCTTCTCGTTGGTTTTCTCGTGTTTTCTGCTGTGAAGATAATCGATCTGGTTGGCTGCTTTCACGACGAGGCTTGCGTTCGGTCTTGGATCTTTTGGTAGTGGTGATAGGGTTTGCATGCTTTGTTGGGTTTTCTGCCGGCGGCTACTAGGGTTTCCTTTTTATGGTATGTTTTCTGTTCGGTTTTGATCTTCGCTTCGTCCTTAGTTCTGGTTCGTCCTTTCTGGTTTGAATTCTGGTTCGACTAAGGTTGGGCGCATCAAGGGTTTGGCTTGCGATTTAGGGCTTCTAGTGGTTGTTTACGTAGATTCTGGTTTTTCTCTTCTTTGTTACAAACGTCTTGGTGCTGTGATCTTTCTTTTGCTGAGTGTGGGTCCTGTTAGATTGCTTACTTCTGTGTTGTGGGACTCGTTTCTTCATCCGCTGTTACCTTATCGATTTTGCTGTATTTATTGTGATCTATGCGACCGATCTGCTGTTACTGTTTGGTTGCTGTGATTTGAAGAGCAATTTGTTGAGGTTTCTGTCGGGCTATTCCGTTTGGTGCAGTTTGATTCTGGTTTTTGTGGGCTGTGTGGTATTCTGATTTGCTGCTGTTACCTTCTTTCTGCTGTTCTTGTGATTTTATGCGACTGATCTGCTTTGTGGCTGGTTGTTCTAAGCGTGTTTGTTTGGTTGCTGGGATTTGAAGTGCAAGTCTTTAAACTTTCTGTTGGGTTAATCCGATTGGTGCTGTTCGTTTTTGGTTTTGTGTGCTGGGTGGTCTCGTCAATCTGTTTTGCTGCTGTTAGTTGTTTGTTTTGCTGCTGATTGAAGGTGGAGGCTAATAGTTGGTGCATTTTCTGCTGGGTACTATTGTGGGTGAGATTTTGCGTCCATTTGCTTGATTTAGCTGCTGTTTGTCTCATTTTTTCTTTTTGCTGCTGTGTGGTTGAGCTTGGGCTTGATTTGAGTCTCTCTTGTACTAGTTGAGTGTTTCTGTGGTCTTCGTTGTCTTCTGAAAGTATTCCTAGTGGTTATTCAGCACCTCTTCGGGGGTCTTCGTCTAATTCACTTGGATACTTACGGAAACTTCAGCACCACGGCTTCTTAACTGGTGTAATGGGTGATGATAATCTTTCCATTGACCCTATTAGGGTTTCGGTTTTTGATAGACTTACTTCTGAGGATCAAAGCAAGGATTTGGGATATGGTGATCGGTCTAGCCTGAATTTTGCTAAAGCGGTTGGCCGTTCTATGGCAACTGATCTGAATTTTTATCCCCTTGCGGACAAGAAACAGGCTCATGTCTCTATTCCTATAGAAATGGCGAAGGAAGCAGCCAAAGCCTATAACTCAGTTTTATACGGCTATTTCCTGGGACCCCGTATTCCTTTTCCTCTTGTGAAAAAATCTGTTAAACTGGCGTGGGGTAAATTTGGTTTTTTGGATGCGATGCTTAATGAGAATGGTATATTTTTCTTTAAATTTAATGACGTTGGAGGATGTGATCAAGTGATTGAGGCTGGCCCGTTGATGATCAGAGGCATTCCTTCCTCTTGTCCTTTATGGGTGAAACTCCATAATATTCCTTTAGTCGCGTTCAATAAAGAAGGCGTTAGTCGTATTGCGAGTGTTCTGGGTATTCCAAAACAAATGGATTCATGCACTGCTTCAATGTGTGAAAATGCTTGGGGCAGGCCTGGTTTTGCAAAAGTTCTTGTTGAGGTTTGGGCTGTGGGAGACCTAAAACGGAAAATTGATGTTGAAATCCCAAACATTAATGGTGGTGAACCCGATAGTGTGCAAATTCAAGTCGAATACTTATGGGAACCGATTCAATGTTCCCATTGCCAAATTTTTGGTCACAAGCTTTCGTCATGTGTCAAAGCTGCTAGTTTGAATAAAGGTAAACAAATTGATGGCCGTAAAGATGCTGATGGGTTTACTAGGGTGGTGAGAAAACAATGGAGGGTTAAAGGTGGAAATAGAACCGTACTATCTAGTGATCATACGGATAATGGGAAAAACAAATCAAACCCTATTGATGCGCCTTTGGGAGCGAATGCTGTTAGTCAAGGAAGGGAAATGGAAGAGAATATGGTTTCTCCTAATGTGGAGATGGATCCTCCTTTGCCAGAGGGGAATGATGTGCTGGGTGAACCAGGTAAGAACTTTTATGGGCCTTCTTCTTCATCGTCTAAGTCTTCGATCCATGCTATGTCTACTCCTACCCCTCTAATTTCTTCTTTGATTAAAAACTTTCGGTTGCCGAGACGAGGAGTAGTGATAAACCATGTGGACTCTAATCAGTTTGGTGTTCTTGAGACCTTAGGGGAAGAAAATTCTCGGGTGGACTCTCATGATGAGGTGGTCAATGTTCTGACTGATGGTCAGGGGGAGAATCAAAATAATGGGGAGCAAGGAGAAAATCTAAACCCTTCCTCATGATGAAATTTGCTTCGTGGAATATCCGGGGGCTTAATTCTCTGGTTAAACAAAAAGAGGTACGGAATTTTCTCCATTGTAATGATGTGTGTTTATGCTCCATTGTCGAATCTCATGTTTCTAATGATTCACTTGAAAGTGTTTGCTATAACTCGTTCGGTCAGTGGAGTTGGGTTTCTAATCAAAACATGTGTGATTATGGTACTCGTATAATCCTTGCTTGGGATGCTCGTTTTTTAGATGTCATGATTTTAGAAGCTCATAAGCAATACTTAAATTGTAAGGTGCTTGTTCGGGGTAGTCAGTATTCTTTTTTCGCTTCCTTTGTATATGGGGCTAATGTTTGTAATGACCGTCGTGCTTTATGGTCGGGGCTGCGAAAATTTAAAGTGCTCATTGATTCTTCCCCGTGGGTTGTAATGGGGGATTTTAATACCATGTTATTCCCTCATGATGGATTTGGAGGGTCCTCTCGTCGTAACTTGGATATGGCTGATTTTTTTGCATTTGTAGAGGATGTGGATTTATTTGATTTACATTATACGGGAGTCCATTTTACGTGGAACCAAAAACCAAACTCTTTGGGAGGTATCATGCGGAAATTGGATAGAGCTATGGGAAATGTTGAATTCACGTCTGGTTTTCAAGATGTTAGTGTTCATTTTCATCCTCCGGGTCTTTCGGATCATGCKCCAKTRACGGTGTCTTTCAGATGCGGCACTTGGAAAAAAAGAAATGGGTTTAAGTTTGACAATTTCTTGACTGAACATCCAGGGTTTCTTCAAGTTGTAAAGGAGGAATGGGGGAAAAATATTGAGGGTACTTTTATGTTTCGAGTGACTTCTCATTTAAAGGCGCTGAAGAGTCCTCTTCGGAAACTTCGTCATTCGTATGGCAATCTTGGTAAGCGTGTTGCCTTTTTGAAGACTGAACTTGATCGTATCCAGATGGATGTTGATAATGATCCGTCTAATGTTGAGCTAGGCCAAGAGTTGGGTCATATTCGGGTTGCGTATCAAAATGCATGTTGGGATGAGAATTGTGCCGCGAATCAGCGTGC
>NC_037540.1:20615394-20616595 GCF_001531365.2 Cynara cardunculus var. scolymus | reverse complement strand
ACCTATTCGGGATTAGCGCCTGGTCTTGAAAAAAGTGACGTTTACTTTGGGAATGTTCCTTCCAACATTAAAGTGGCTATCCTTGAATGCCTTCCCTTCAAGCTTGGTGTGTTTCCGGTTCGATATTTGGGTGTTCCTTTATCTCAATCTCGCTTAAAGTCTTGTGACTATGCTCCGCTGATTGCTAGAGTGAAGAATCGTATTCTTAATTGGAAGTCTAAATTTCTTTCGTTTGGTGGGAGACGTCAGCTTATTATATCGGTTCTTCAATCTCTCCAACTTCATTGGATGTCGGTWTTCTTATTTCCTTCGGGTATTATTCATGATCTTGAATCTATTTTTCGTAAATTCCTTTGGGCTCCAAGGGAAGATACGCGTGGTAGATGTCGGTTATCATGGGATATGGTTTGTAGGCCTCTGGAMTCTGGGGGTCTTGGAATTAAAAGACTCACCACTTGGAATCGGACATTACTTGCAAAACATGTGTGGGATATTGCTAGGAGACGGGATTCTATGTGGGTTTGTTGGATTTATAATAATAATCTGCGCTCTTCGAATTTCTGGATGGTTCGTAAGAATTCAAATTGGTCTTGGGTTTTTCGTAAACTTCTAGACTTGCGGAGTCATGTGCGTCGGTTTCTTTTTTCTCAAATTGGTGATGGTCGGAACACGAATGCTTGGGAGGATGCTTGGTTATCTTGTGGTCCTCTATCTGCATTTATCTCTTAYCGGTTTGTCCATTCTTGTGGGTTTTCTACCTTAACAACGGTTCGTGATCTAATTATAAGATGGAATGGTAATTGGCCTGATGATTGGTGTCAACGGTTTGATATGCTCCAAAATTCTCCACTTCCTTTATTGACTTCTGATTGTGATAGAGTTCTTTGGGGAGATTCTTATACGGTGTGTTCGGATTTTACAGTTGGTAAGGCTTGGGCTTCCTTGGAGGGTAATCATCCTGTGATCCCTTGGTCTAAATTGGTTTGGTTCTCGGGTCATATTTTGAAGCATGCTTTCTGTTTGTGGTTGGCTTGTCAGAGAAGGCTTCCGACTCAAGACCGCTTACATTGGAAGGATGAGCCCCCAGATATGGWGTGTTCACTTTGTGGTCAATGTGTGGACAGTCACGATCATTTATTCTTCCAATGTTCGTATGCTGGAGCTGTATGGACTAGTGTATTACTTATGGTGGATATGATGG
>NC_037540.1:20614617-20615294 GCF_001531365.2 Cynara cardunculus var. scolymus | reverse complement strand
AAATTGAAAAGCATTTAGATCTGATTATTATGAGTTTGGATGCATTTTATGATGATTTTTGTGTAAACCGGCCAAGTGGTGTCCGGAATATAATCCGGATACTTAAACCGGATGTGCTTTGTACGGATGTCTATTAAACCGGACAAGAAGTGAACGGATTATGTTTTAAACCGGGCAAGAGGTGACCGGATAATTTGTAAACCGCTTAAAGAATCATATGATGTATTGACCGGATTTCTAAACCGGTCAAGAGTTGTACGGTGTGTTGACCAGTTTATATTAAACCGCTCAAAGGTTAAAATGTGTATTGATCGGTTTAATCTAAACCGGATGACAAAGAAAATGATATGATGTCCGGATTCTTAAACCGGACAAGGATATTATATTTTCAAAGTATTGTGATCGGATTGCTAAACCGGACAAGGTTGAATTATTTTCTAAGTGTTTTTACGGAAAGAAAAGGGTTTTAAAGGGGATTGACCGGACATCTAATCCGGACGGTTGTGACCAGACTTCAAGTCCGGAAAAAAAGAGATGTTTTTGAAAGTATGTTTTTGGAATGATATATTGAGCAGTGTAAACTGCGTGTGATATGAGCGGTGTAACCGCGAGAGTGATATGAGCAGTATAAACTGCGTGTGAGATGGCGGTGTAACCGCGAGAGTGATATTATGGGC
>NC_037540.1:20604747-20614391 GCF_001531365.2 Cynara cardunculus var. scolymus | reverse complement strand
TAAACAGCGAATGAGATGGTGGTGTAACCGTGAGAGTGATATGGGTTGTGTAACCGCGAGAGTGGTATAATGGGCTGTGTTACCGCGAGTGTTAAAAAGATAAGAGAATGAGATGGCGGTGTAATCCGCGAGAGACATAAATATACTTATGTTTCAGAACAGGTTTGATTCTAAACTGAATGTTTGGAATATATATATTGTTGTATGAGATTATACACTCACTAGACCTTTTGTTCTAACGCTCAGATGTTGTATTAACCTGTTTTGTAGGACATCGTGTTCTGAAAGATAAAGGCAAGAGAAAAGTCTAATTGTTGATATTAGCTTGTTATGCATATGTATTAAAAATACCTTTTGATAGTTCATGTTTTGTAATAATACTATTTTAGTATTATGAGAATGATGATGTGAATTATATGTATTTGAGATGTGAGGGTTGTTATAGGGGTACTTAGTGAAAAACACAAACTACATTCTTCGGACCAGAGGGTCTCTGGTTCCAAAGAGAGTGCAATTTAGGCCAAATATAAACAAGTATTTCTAATTGGCCAGAGACTCTGGTCTATAGAACTAGAAGCTCTAGTTTAGAGTACTTGGTCATGAGGGCCAGTTTGATGTATCACTTTTAGGCATAACCAAGAGATATTAAAAATCTCTGGTTTGAAATGATAGATTGCCTTTAAGTGGTGAGATTCAGCATACCCATCTTGCTGACAAGAAATAGAAATCTTTTCTCATCGAGTGCTTTTGTGAAAATGTCAGCAAGTTGAATCTCTGTTGGAATAAAATACATCTCTATTGTTCCCTTTTCTGCATGATCTTTGAGAAAATGGTACCTGACATCGATGTGCTTAGTCTTGGAATGTTGCACAGGATTTGCAGAGATAGCTATGGCACTCTTGGAGTCACAGAGGATGGGATTCTTTTCATATTGAAATCCATAGTCCTTCAGTTGGGTCTTCATCTAGAGAACTTTTGAACAACAACTAGCAACACCAACATATTCTACTTCTACTATAGAGGTTGAAACACAATTCTATTTACTGGATGTCCAACTTACCAGCTTGTCCCCCAATAATTGACAGCTTCCAGACGTACTCTTTCTATCAAGCTTGAAACCTGCATGATCTGCATCAATGTAGGCTATTAGATGAAAGCAAGAGTTCTTAGGATACCAGAGACCCAATGAAGGGGTTCCCTTGAGGTATCTAAAGATCCTCTTGACCGCAGAGAGATGAGATTCCTTAAGATTAGCTTGATACCTTGCACAAAGACATGTAGCAAACATAATATCTGGTCCACAGATTTTCCTGATGGATCAGCAAATAACTTAGCTCCTGTAGCAATGGGTGTTCTCATCGATGATGAATTTGAGAGAGAGTACTACTTTAGAAGCTCAGTCACATATTTGGATTGATTGATGAAGATTCTTTCAAAAGTTTGTTTTATTTGAAGACCAAGGAAGAAACTAAGTTCTCCCATCATACTCATCTCAAATTTACTTTTCATCAACTCTGAGAATTTTTCGCAAAATTTAGCATTGGTAGAACCAAATATGATGTCGTCCGCATATATTTTCACAAGTAAAATATCACCTTTGTGCTTCTTGAGAAAGAGGGTTGTATCGTTGGTACCTTTTTCGAATCCATTGGCAATCAGAGCTTTCTCTAGAAAATAAACATAGTCTGGATTCTTTGGATTTTCGAACCTAGGTGGCTGCTGCACATAGACTTCCTCTTGAAGTTTACCATTAAGAAAGGCAGACTTGACATCCATCTGATAGACCTTGAAGCCTTTGTGTGCTACAGGCGATAAATATTCTGATGGCTTCAAGTCTAGCGATGGGAGTAAATGTTTCATCATAGTCAATCCTTTCTTCCTGACAGTAGCCCTTTGCAATGAGCATGGCCTTGTTCCTTACAACTATGCCATCTTCATCCTTCTTGTTTCTGAAGACCCATTTGGTTCATATAGCCGTCTTCCCTTTGGGTAGAGGCATGAGGGACCATACTTTGTTTCTCTCAAACTAGAGTAGTTCCTCTTGCATGGCATCTATCCAGTTTGGAACTTTTAGGGCTTCAGAAATCTTCCTTGGTTCGATCATACTTAGAAAGTTGGCAAAGAGGCATTCATTTGCAATAGCAGATCTCGTCTTGACATCGGATGATGGATTACCAATGATTTGGTGATGACGATGTTCTTTTGTCCACTTGGTGCAAGATTGAGGTTCTAGATCAACATGATGTAGTTCTTCATCAGCTGATGGAACTGCTTGCTCCCCCTCAAAGAGATCATCTCCAGAGTGATGCTCTGACCTAAAGACATAGGAGAAGTAGAAGGTGAAGTAACATGAGTTTTAGAAAGATTTGTACCTTCAGCATTGGAGACTTCATGTTCTTCATCGGCTCTGGAAGAGGGTTCATCAATAGGTGCTTGTGTAGAGATTACTTCTTCTTCAAAGATGTCTTCAAATAAATGAGCCAACTCTAATTCATTGGATTTGCCCAGATATGAATCAGAGGCTCTCTGTGACAGCCCGACTTCTGAACTGCTGTATCAAGAAGTCATTGGTGAAGAATCATCAAAGCACACATTGATGCTTTCAATAACGATCTTTGTCCTTCTGATGAACACTCCATAGTCCTTGGCAGTTTGAGAGTAACCGAGAAAGATTCTTTCATCAGCCTTCTTGTCGAACTTGCCAAGATATTTTCTATCATTGAGTACAAAGCATTTGCACCCGAAGACATGGAAATATTTGACATTTGGCCTTCGTTGGTTGATAAGTTCATATGGAGTCTTCTGGTGCCTCTTGTTGATGATTGATTGGTTTTGGGTGACGCATGTAGTGGAAATGGCTTCAGCCTTGAAGGTGGTAGGCAACTCAGATGAAGTAAGCATGGCCCATCACTAGGGTTCTGTTCCTTCACTCTACTACTCCATTTTGTTGTGGAGTTCTGCTGGCGGAAAAGTTCTGGGAGATGCCTACACTAATGAGATATTCATCAATTTTGGCATTTTTGAATTCTGTTCCATTGTCACTTCTAACCTTGATGAGTTTGCGTTGTAGAAGCACTTGGAGCCTTTTCATCAACCCGATGAGGAGTTCAGGAACGTCTGATGTCTTTTTTATGAATTAAACCCAAGTGTATCTAGAGTATTCATCAACCAGTACTATGATGTATTTCTTTCGAGAGAGGCTTTGTGTAGAAATAGGCCCATATAGATCGATGTGGATCATGTCCAAGGGCTTAGTGCAAGAGGTTTCTGACTTAGTTCTGTGTGAGGCTCGTTTTAGCTTCCCCATCTCGTAGGCTAAGCATATGTGGTCTTTTTCAAAGTTTAGATTAGGAATCCCTTTGACCAGCTTCTGTTTGGCTAACTTCTTTAGAATATCAAAATTTTGATGTGAGAATTTCTTGTGCCATAGCCAATTTTCATCGCTCTTATGGGATACAAGGCAGAGAGTGTCTTGTCCCATAGAGGAATGAAAGTCCAGAAGATAGAGATTCCCTTCTCTCTTCGCCTTGATGATGGTTTGGCCAGGCTTCGTTTCGATGATGCAGAAACCTTTGCGAAATCTGACTTCAAGGCCCTTGTCGCAGAACTGGCTTATGCTTAGTAAGTTATGCTTTAGACCTTCAACATAAGCCACTTTGTCGATAGAGATATTGCCTTTGATGAGTGTGCCATATCCCTTGATTGTACCCTTGCTGTTGTCTCTAAAAGTAATAGTGCCTCCACATTTGTCGATGAAAGAGGACAACTGACTTTTATCACTAGTCATGTGCCTGTAGCAACCTGAATCCATATACCATGGTTGCACATGCTGGTCATGCAAAACAAGTTAAGAGTTTTTAGATTGCGATTTCATATTGGGTCCTTGTTTGTTAGTCAGGGATACAACCTTTTTCATTTCATCAGCCCTCTTGGAATTAGGCTGATTTCCATTACCCTTAGCCTTTGCAAGCTTGGGTTTACTTTCATTGCCCTTGGTCTTTGTATGCTTGGGCTTTTTCACGTATTCATAGGTTTGAACGTTATTGTAGCGATATACGTGTTTGGAAAACATGTAGTGATGAGTTAGCATGTAATTCCTCAGGTTTTGTAAAAGAGATAAACATTGGCAGTTGGGAGTTTTTGGACAAGAACGTTTAACTTTCTTTTTATTCCATGAAGAAGAAGTAAACGCAGAGGACAAAAATTCTGTCCTAGCCTTGGTTGTTTTTACAAACTTCCTATCTAGTGCAGAATTTTTATTTGAAGGGGCAGGCGTGGGCTTTACTTCTTTCCTGAGGATGGGCTTCTTCTATTTAGCTGAAGGAGAAGAAAAGTGTAGGTTAGAATTTTCAGAGGCTGGCCACTTCTGTTTCTGTTCACGAGTAAACTTAATGAATTTAGATGAAGGGCTCGGGCCATATGAAGTATCGTTGGCAGACTTAACATTATTCAGTTTTTCTTTTCCTTTGTCTGAAGCTCTCATAGGTTCTGGAATATCAGATTTCTTTGGGGCTTCAAAAGTTGGAGGTTTCTTATCCTCAATGATCTCTAGTGATTCATAGACTATTTCTTCTTCAAAGTCAGAATCAAGAAAGTCTCTCGCAGGTTTCTCAAAATCATAGTTTTCATGGATGTTCTCAGGTGCAATGGGTTCTGAGGTTGATGGTTCAGAGTGATCTGTTGAGAGTTCCATCGCTTCTGGTTTCTTACATGAACATCCAACGTTTCTTGGATTGTTCATTGATCCATCAGAAGATGGTTCCTTACTAACAGTCTCCATTCCATCGACATCACTTGCTGATGAACTTGTGGGATTGAAAACCAGAGGCTTTGTTTTAACCATAAGGTTTCCATCGGTCTCTGGTTTTGAGGCATCATCCTTTTCATCAGAATTCTTACATTTGTTGCTCTCATATACCACATCTTCAAAGTCTTGCCTCAAGAGAAGTTTTGGTTATCATCTGGTTTAGATCCATAAGTTTTTCTTCCTCTAGTTCTTTAATCGATGCAATGCGAGTTTTTTCTCTTACCAATTCTGCCTTTTCTTCAGTGAAAAGATTAGTCTCTCTTTTATAGAAATTGACTTCTTTTTCAGCTTTTAACCTTTCAGATTTTTCAAAATTCAGTTTTTCTTTAAGTTTGAGAAAATCTTCTGAAAGTTTCATGACCCTTAAATCTAGCTCTGATGGAGCAGAGTTGGTTTCATCGATGGAAGGGTCACATACCTGATCATCGGAGTCAGAGGCGGATTCTGCATTAGACCTGGCCATGAGGCATATGAGTTCCTTGTCTTCTTCATTAGACGAAGAGTCAGACACCCAATTTTTCTTTTCAGCCATCAGGCATCGCTCCTTAGGATTGTACTTGTGTTTGTTTTTGTAATAATCAACATCCTTTACCAGGCGTCCTCTGCACTCTTTTGAAAAATGTCCTATATTTCCGCATCTGTAGCAGCGAATACCATCTTTCCTTCTGTCTCCTTCTCTTCTGTCCTCTCTTCGATCTTCTCTTTCTTCTCTTCCTTCACTTCTTTCCTCCTTTTGATGAAACTTCATCGGCTTCTGATCATATGTAGGCTGGTACTTCTCCCTTCTCGAGTCTCATCTTTCATAAGGCTTCTTGGCAAACTTCTTCTAGAGCTTTCCTCCTTCTGATGAAACTTCATCTGCTTTTGATCATTTGTAGGCTGGTACTTCTCCCTTGTGGTGTCTCTTCTTTCATAAGGCTTCTTGACAAACTTCTTCTGGATTTGTTTAGTTATCAAGGCCAGAGACTTGGGAAAAGCTTTGAGATCATCATCAGAATCAGATGATTCTTCTTCGGATTCTGACTCCACTACTAGTGCCTTCTTGTTTTTCCTTCTGTGTTCTCTGGTGGAGCTCCTTGTAACTTTCTTTTCTTCTGCAGCAAGGGCGAGGGGTCCGCCGATAGACACCTTCCTCTTCATTATGTCCTTTTTTTGTGCAGCAAGAGTTCCATATACGTCATGAAGCGACCAACTGTCTAAGTCCTGATTTGCTTGGAGGGACATCGACAGTTGAGTCCACTCATCGCCGAGACTTTTAAGGAATAATACGTTGTTTTCTTCTTTTGTCTTAGCAATGTCATTTCGGCGACATTGATTGATCAATGTGTTGAAACGATCATAGGTCTTCTGAATCGGTTCATCAGGAAGAGCCTTGAAATTTGAATATTCGTTGAGGCATTTCGCCTTACGATTTTTCTTCGACTTTGCACCTCCTTCCAGCTGGCTCACTAGTTCATCTCATATCTCCTTCACTGTAGTACAGGCGTTGAGAGATTGGAATATGTCATTTGGAATGGCCATAATGATCAGTTTCTTCGCATTCCTGTCTGCTTCTACACACTCAAGATTATCTTCATCCTAATTCTTTTCTTCTTTTGTCATGTAGTAAGCAGCCACTTCTACTGTAGTGCTTGTTCCAAGGACTCTTGGAACAAGAGTCTGAGGAACATAAGGGCCTTCCATGACGGATCTGAGTAGATTCATGTCCATCCCTTCCAAAAAGTTCACCATTCGTATCATCCATTATGGATACCCTTCTCTTTGAAGTGTTGGAGGTTTGGTGAGGGAACCCACACTATATGTAGTATTCCAGTTGGCCATTGATAATTTTTAAAGAGAAGAAACACGCTTTTGGAGAAGAAGACTTAATTTCAATGGACAAAAAATTGAGAAATTTTTGAATTGATCGTTTTTGGTTAAAGAACAATAAATTGGCACTGATACCAATTGTTGATCCCAGATCTACCTCTAAATCGAACAAGTAACAAACGATTTACCTCTAAATCGATCAAGTCTTACCCGGTTTATGCTAAATTGCACAAACAATCAATTCATAGAATTACAAGTCTTAAATCGTACAAGTATTAAACGATTTACACTAAACCGATCAAGAGTTATACGGATTAGAATTCAAGCAAAAACAAAATTTTAACACTTTTTCAGCAAAAATATGGATCAAAACATGCCAAATTATGAGTTTTTGAAGAACAGAAACAGCTTTCGTAAACTCAAAAATCGATCAAAATCGGTTCAAATCATGACTAAAAACAAAATCGATGTGAATCAAAGTTGTTCAGATTGAAAATGCCAATCTAGTGGTGCAAATTATATCAAACAACAATCAAAATCGATGCGATTAAAGCCAAAATATGCAATTCTGTCGATGAACTTCAAGAACAGATGAAGAACAGTTAAGAACACTCCGTTACATCCACTAAAATCCGTGCAAATTTCCTCGAAACATTGAAAATCCTCTAACCAAATTGCTGCAGAGTGAGCTCTGCTACCAATTGAAGTTCCCAAATTCATACAAATCAGAGTTGAGAATTAAATTTTCAAGATCAAGAACAAGATTGAGTAGAGAGAGATTTTCACCAAATCTTCTATTGAATTTCTTGAGAGAAATTACAGAAATGATTACAGCACTAATCAGATTAACAACTGAACTCATGACAATTAGAGAACTAATTACTATTTATACTAAGGAAATACTAAAGCCTAACTATTACAAAAATAATACAAAGGGAGAACTTGAATACAACTTTAAAGCACATTCTTGAACCCAACAACTTCACCTAAGGACTCCAAAGTCTCAAAAGTTCCTCCAACAACTAATGAGAAGGGAATCCTTGGAGCTAGTCCCTCTTCCAATCTGATACTTCCTGGCCCTAAAGCTACCTTCAGCTATAGGAAGTGTAAACACTGTAGTGAAAATACACATATTACTTGTAAGTGTCCTTCTACCGCCAAGTTTGGTCCACCAGCTAAGGGCAAGAAAGTAGCTAAGGCTAATAAATCAACCCAAGCGAAATCCTCCGCTAAGGCTTCAAAAGCAACCAAACTGAAGAAAACCACTGGAGCCTCTTCTTCAGGCTAAGTGAAGACATCCACCGACTCTATCTCAGTAGCGTCAGAGGTTGTTCCCCTTTCCACTAAAACCTCTCCAGGTTCAGTGATGTCGTCAGTTGACGCTTGTTCTTCAGCATCAGTAGATGATGCCTCTAATAGTGCTGGACCCCAATAGTTGGGTACCAAAAGCATTTTTAAACTATTCATTTATGGAGGATGTCAAAGGCATATGGTATCTAGATAGCGATGCTCAAGGAATATGATTGGAGACAAAACCCTGCTTATCAACTACAAGGAACTAAGAGGACCTTCTGTGACCTTTGGAGGTAACGAAAAAAGATATACCAAAGGTTTTGGTATATTAACCAATGGTGCAACCACGTTCAAACGTGTTGCATACGTTGAAGAACTGAAGCACAACCTCCTCAGCATCAGTCAACAGTGTGACAAAGACAACACAATGAAATTCTCTAAGAATTCATGCAACATCTACGACAAAGATGATAAGGTTGCCTTGACCGATTCTTGCTTAGAGAATGTCTATATCATCAATATGGATTATTCTATCACTGAGAACAACTGTTTCTTCTCTAAAGCCCTGTCACACATCAATTGGCTGTGGCACAAATGGCTCTCTCATCTTAACTTCAAGWCACTCAGTGAGTTGTCTAGAAATGATCTTGTCATTGGTCTTCCTCGACACTCCTTTGAAAACGAATTTCTTCGCTCTACGTGTGAAAAAGGAAAACAAACAAGAGCTAGCTTTAAATCAAAGGAAATCTCTTCAGTGACTGTGCCTCTTTAGCTACTACACATGGACCTCTTTTGTCCAGTCAATATGCAATCTATCGCTGGAAAGAGGTATACACTCGTTATTGTTGATGAGTATTCCAGGTACACATGGGTCTTCTTTCTCAGATCCAAAAATGAAGCATCTGAATATATCATTTCGTTCATCAAAAAAATAGAAGTACTTAACAACATTAAAGTACGATCGATTAGAAGTGACCATGGTATTGAATTCAAAAATAGTAGTATGGATAACTTCTTTGAGGACAAGGGAATTTCTCACAACTTTTCTTCAACGAGAACTCCTCAGCAAAATGGGGTCCCTGAAAGGAGAAATAGAATAATCATAGAGGCTGCTCGATCAATCACTACAACAAAAAAGGCTTTATAGGACACTCATTAGTGTCCTAATAAGGTAGTTAATAGGACTTTTAAGTTTATAGGACAAAAAATGTGTGTGTCTCATCTAAAGGTGTTGTATTAGATTAATAGGATGAATTTGAGTGTCCTAAAAAACTCTAGGATTATGATACAAAACCCATAGTCCTATAAAATGGTTTAAGTAACACTAAAAAGTGTACTAATAGACTATAATATAGGACACTTTATGTTGTCACCTATGCTTAATTTACGTGTAATAAGAAAAACTTAATCGGTCGAACCAGAGGTATGCTCCAGCAAAAGAAATTGTTATGAAAAGCATGAGTTTTGTTGCACTTTTATGAATATCCGTTTCCCAGACCAACCAGAGGCGCTGGTCAAGAGGACCAGAGGCGATGGAAAGTAAATCCCTTTACTTTGTAAAGTGTCCATGTAGGACTAGAGGCGCTGGTCAAGAGGACCAGAGGGGATGGAAAGTAAATCCCTTAATTTTGTTAATTGTCCATGTAGGACCATAGGCACTGGTCAAGAGGACCAGAGGAGATGGAAAGTAAATCCCTTAATTTTGTTAAGTGTCCATGTGGGACCAGAGGCGCTG
>NC_037540.1:20585929-20604295 GCF_001531365.2 Cynara cardunculus var. scolymus | reverse complement strand
TTAAGTGTCCGTGTAGGACCAGAGGCGCTGGTCAAGAGGACCAGAGGCAATGGAAAGTAAATTCCCCAATTTCGTTAAGTGTCCGTGTAGGACCAGAGGACCGATGGACGAGTTACTTAGTATTTCTCTAAGTATAGATGTTGAACCAGAGGCTCTGCTCTTGTAACCAGAAGCTCTAGTAAGTGCATTATGAGGAACCAGAGGATCGATGGATAGGCTGTTTAGTATTTTTCTAAGTATGATAATTGAACCAGAGGCTCTGGTCTTGTAACCAGAAGCTCTGGTAAGTGTCCTATGAGGAACCCGAGGATCGATGGACGGATTGCTTGGTATTTTTTTAAGTGTAGAAGTTGAACCAGAGGCTCTGCTCTTGTAACCAGAAGCTCTGGTAAGTGCCCTATGAGGAACCAGAGGATCGATGGACATATTGCTTAGTATTTTTCTAAGTGTAGAAGTTGAACCAGAGGCTCTGGTCTTGTAACCAGAAGCTCTGGTAAGTGCCCCATGAGGAACCAGAGGATCGATGGACGAAAAATCTATAATTATTCTAAGTTTATATGTGAACCAACAGAGGAGAATTGGAATTTCAATGAGTTGTCAGAGAACCGATGGATAAGAAATCCTTCTCTAAGGACTTTAGTGCAACCAGAGGCTCTGGTCTCATGATCAGAAGCTCTGGTAGTGTAACCAAAGGTATTGTTCAGAGGATCAAGCATGATTGTCACTATTAAGTATTGTTTAGAAGCTTCCATTGTATGACTAAGCTTTTGTTAGATGGTGCATTTTAGTAATTAAGATTATTAATGTCGTAGATCTCTTCGATGTCTTCCGATCCTAGTGAATACTCAGCCGATGAATCCGGTTACGTGGTTGGTCACTCTTGGAGGAACTCAGCTTGCGATGAAGAAATAGACCCGTACGAGCAAGAAACAGCATCTAGTAAAGCAGCTGCCACTCCGCAAGCATCTTTCTTACCACCAGTGGAGCCAGTACCCAATGTCCCTCCACGAACTTATCATGGCTCAAGGATCAGAGTTACGCCAAGGAAGAGCGTTCCACTACCTCGGAGAGTGACATTTGAGAATTCCTCTAGAGTAAGAGGAGGACCTTCACGACCACAGCAGGGGCACGGGCTATCTCAAAGACTCTCCAAGAAGCAATAGACATTGCCACCAAGCTCACGAATAATGCGGTCCGAACAGGAGAATTTGCCAAGGGAAAAAGAAAAATGGAGGAACAGGGGAATCGAAGATTTGGGGGAAAATATGACAAGAATAGGAGAGTGATGAAAAATTTTGGGGCACAAACTCCGGCAGTAACTCAAGGAGGCACGACCAAGTGTAATAGATGCAAATATCCACATCAGGGGAATTGCATCATTTGTCAAAGATGCCATCTAGGGGCTCACACAGCAAAGGATTGCCGGAAACGATTGTGCTTCGATTGTGGAAGTCCAGATCATATCAGGAACACATGCCCAAGGCTCAACCGAGGGCCAGTTGCTAACCTAACTCGACCAGTCAACCAAGGAAATCAAGGAGATCAAGCATGAGGTCAAGCGTTTGAGATTGAGATAAAAGAAGCCCGACACGACCCAAACATAGTCACAGATACGTTTCTCCTGAACACTCGCTATGCATCTGTATTATTTGATTCTGGAGCAGTTAGAAGCTTAGTGTCATTAGAATTTAGACCAAAGATTTGTTTTAAGTCTCACAAGTTGAAGGAAGTTTATGCAATTGTGTTTGCCAATGGTCGGGAAGTTAGGGCTAGGGTTGTAATTAGGAACTGCACCTTAAGCTTAGCCAAAAAGGACGTTAGCATAGACTTTATTCCAACCAAAGTAGGAATTTTTGACGTAGTTGTAGGTATGGTTAGCCATCCAAATATCGAGTTGAGATAGGGTGTTCAGAACGATTATCCGAATTCCGCAAGATGGAGTGCATTATTTGGGGAAATAAGGTTTAGATACCTAAGGTTGGTAATCTTAGATCAATAATTTTGGATGAAGCCCATAGATCAAGATACCCAATCCACCAGGGAGTAGATAAGATGTATAAGGGTCTTAGGAATCACTAATGATGGCCTGGCATGAAGAGAGATATTACCTTATGTGTGAGTAAGTGCTTAACCTGTGCATTGGTCAAGACAAAACACCAAAAACCGTCTGGTCTACTCCAGCAACCAGAGACTCCCCAATGGAAGTGGGATCTGATATCAATGGAATTCATTACTAAGATACCCAAGAATGAGGAAGGGATATGACTCAATATGGGTCTTAGTGGACCGACTTACGAAATCTGCCCATTTCTTACCTATTCGAGAAGACTTTAGTATAGAAAGGTTGGCACAGTTGTATATCAATGAGATTGTGTCACGGCATGGAGTACCTGTTTCTATCATTTCAGATAGAGATAGCCGCTTTACTTCCAGAATATGGCAATCAGTCAAAAAAGCACTAGGCACGAGATTGGATTTGAGCACTTCCTATCATCCTCAGACGGATGGGTAAACAGAAAGGACAATCCAAACGCTGGAGGATATATTGCGATCCTGTGTAATAGACTTTGGGGGCAGTTGGGATACTCATCTGCCATTGGTTGAATTATCCTACAATAACAGCTATCACACCAGCATCCAGTGCGCACCATATGAAGCTTTGTATGGGCGTAAATGTAGATCGCCACTCAGCTGGGTGGAAGTTGGTGACAGATAGTTGATTAAACCTGACATTATCCAGGAGACCGTCGACAAAATCTTAATCATCCAAGAAAGACTTAAAGCTGCGAGAGACCGACAAAAGAGCTACACCGATAACCGAAGGAAACCGTTGGAATTTCAAGTGGGTGACAAAGTCCTATTGAAGGTATCTCCGTGGAAAGGGATTGTACGCTTCGGTAAGAAAGGGAAGCTTAGTCCAAGGTATGTTGGTCCATTTGTTATTCTCGAAAGAATCAGACCGGTGGCTTACAAACTAAGTTTACCCCAGAGCTGAGTGCCATCTATGATACATTTCATGTATCAAACCTTAAGAAGTGCTTGGCCGACGAAACAATGATCTTACCCTTGAAAGACATTAAAACTAACGAACGGTTACGCTTCGTTGAGGAGCCGGTCGAAATCCTTGATAGTAAAGTCAAGCAGTTGAGGCGCAACAAGATTCCAATTGTGAAAGTTCGTTCGAACTCAAGGCATGGACCGGAATATACGTGGGAAAGAGAAGATTTCATGAAAATCCAGCATCCCCACTTATTCTTGAGCAAGTCATGATCTGAATTTGAAGCATAAATTTGGGGACAAAATTTTTCTGGCTTGGGGAGACTGTGACAATCCGTCATTTCGGGATTTCAGCTTAGTACCTTATTTTAGGATCTTTATTGAGAATTAAGTCTTTCCAGGATTAACTATGATGATTAGAGATCATCTTGCTTAATACCCAAGATTGGTTCGGAAGATCACGTTTCGGCGGGTAACTGACAAAGTTAACTTKTGCAATGCCAAATAGTCTTGAAATGCTCCAAATAAAATAAAGTTGATATTTTAAGTTTTGTATTTAAGAATTTCAAAATTTCCAAAGTCTCATTTTATTGGCCAATTAATTTATTAAAGGTAGAGTTTTAAAATCTTTTATTTAGTTGTTTTGTTTAAATAATTTATAGAGGGGTTTTATTACTTAGAAAAATGATAATTTATAGGGCTTGGGCCATTAGAGGCCAGCCCATTTCTTCTCTAAGAAGCCTTCATATAAATACCCCCTCTTTCTTGGAAAACTCTCATTTCCAAACTCTCAACCTAATTCTGTCACCTCTCTTTAATCTCAACCACCCTCCAGCCGATTCCATCTCCTCGCAAGTCTCAAAGGATTATGTTACTCTTAAGGATTGTTCAAGATTCTAAGAAATGGTATGATTTTGAACTGTCCTATTTTCATAAAAATCCGAAAGTTTTCTTCCTTCTTCACCTACTCGATTCTTTAGTAAATTTATGGGATTTAAAGAGGGGAGATTGTTCATCAAAGACCTGCAAATGTATTCGATAGGATGGTAATCTGTGATCCACGTTCTTTAATCTCTAAGAAGGAAGGAGTGAGTCCTTGCATGTAAAATCTGATCATATTTTAAGTATGGGAAGATCTTGCMTGCATCCTTAATCAGTTTTATTATCTTTAAAACTCGATGAAATCAGAAAATATATTTTTTTATTGAGTTTGTTCGAAGATGATGACTCAAGTTGGAGTTTAAATTCTTGAAAATGATGAGTTTGAGACCCTTCCCCATCATTGTTGTCATTCTTGGTGCATGCAATCTGTTTTGGGGGCGTGTGTCTCAAGGTTGTTAAGTATTTAAGAATAGTCTCAAACCCACTAAAAAATTCTTGATTTTTGAAGTGGGCGGCCGTCATCATTATTTTGGATGACTTAGGATGATGTCATTAGGTGGATTTTTGAAAGGTTCCTTTTAAAAAGTAAGTATTAAAATATCGGCTTTTATTTTATAAAAACCTTGATGGCATTGCATTGAAAGCAACTTTGCTTTACCTTGGGYAAGAAACCTTTAAGTAATTTAGCGCTGGATATTGGTCTGTTCAGGAAGTTCGGGCGAGCCTAGAAAGTTTCTAAGGGCAACCTCTGGATATTCATCAAATTAGTGAGTTCTCCACGGCCCCACTTTTACTGCTTTTGATTATTTTATGGGGGAAAAGCATGAAATTGAGCAAACTTTGCATGATTATTTATGTAAAACCTTTGGACTAAGGAACTACTTAGTCAAGTTTTTGTTTGAAATCTTTGGACTAAGGAACTGCTTAGTCAAGTTTTTGTTTGAAATCTTTGGACTAAGGAACTGCTTAGTCGATGCTTTGCTCAAAACCTTCGGGCTAAGGAACTGCTTAGTCGATGCTTTGCTCAAAACCTTCGGGCTAAGGAACTGCTTAGTCGATGCTTTGATCAAAACTTTCGGGCTAAGGAACTGCTTAGTCGATGCTTTGCTTGAAACCTTTGGACTAAGGAACTGCTTAGTCGGGTTTTTCTAAGCTATATTTGTTAACTATTATTGCACTTTGAATAAATGTTAAATTGATGTGCTTGAGAGTATATTTTCCAAATAAATGTCCCCGTCCGTAAATGCTACTTGTTAACTCGGGTACATCCCCGGGTCGTGGTATTGTGGATAGCCGCTATTGTGTTGAGATTCCCACCCAGAAAGGGGTGCACATTACCTACGTTTTTCTTGGTCTAATCATGTGGAATTTGGACCACCGCTGAATTAGTACTATATCGAACTAGGGGACCTAAGTAGTGTATGGGCTACTTTTGGTTGTTCGAAAATTAATGGGGCAGTTGGTCAGGTAAGGCTCAGTAGCGTCTCAAGTTCTACATCGTGAGAGATTTACTTTTATTAAGTGCAAAGAATTCGCATAAGTTTGCAATTACTTGGTTTATGCATTGAAATGTTTTGTGCATATGAAAACTCGTGACCTCACCAACTCTTTGTAGATGACCTTGTTTTATTTTCATGCTTTTCAGGATTTAAGTAAAGTTGGTTCTGTTTTGGGAGCATACTAGTGGCAAGATCGATTAAAGACTGAAATTGAAGTATTTTGAGAAAAGTGTATTCAGTTCTAATTTCAGTTTTGTCGATAAACTTGTTTTGTTTTTGAACAACTTGGAATGGTGTTATTTATTAACTGTTGCTATGACTCGCTTGCCTGTTACATCTCGTGTTTCCGCTTTAGCGGGGTGTGACATTTGCCAACTTTTGATGTTACTCCCCCTTGCTCTTTACAACATATTCTCCTTTTATCATTCGAAATTGAACATTTCATTCATTATTACATAATCTCCCTTATTATGAAATGAGAATCATTACATCATACTTCAGAATGAATGAAATCTTCAGCGAGAACCGTCAATTCATAAAAATGTAAGCAAATCTTTTCAAATCCACTTGTATAATCTTTTCAGATTAAGGGAATGGGAAGGTAACAACCAATTTCAACGTATGAAATTGTTTACTCAGTACAACAGATGTACTGTATATATGAAACTTTTTAAGGTTCGTCTCACCAGGTCTTCCATTCAATCATCGATATCTTATAAAAGTATATCTATGAATGTTTCCGCAAAATAACATATAAAATGCAAAATCTGTGTAGTGTAGAAAGATAAAGCAACACATGCTTTTGTTTAGGCTCAAAATGATAAACCGTATGGACTACACAAATTTATCAGACTCAATGTGTTATCAAAAAGACTTGGAGGGGGGGACATGTATCCTTCTGTTTCAATATCAATTTTCTCTGAATGATAAATTGATAGATTGTGAGCTGCGTGCCCCAAGTATTATTCAAACACTTACCTGTTAAGAGATAAATCAGTAGCTGGTGGGGTTGTGACAAGAATTGGCCTGGGCTTTGCCTTTTTCAATATTAGTCTCGAAAGAATTGAGAACTAATAGATAATGTGGTATGCCCGGTATTTTGAAGTTTAGAACAGGATTCTGTTTATTCTTCTAATCCTGACACAAGTCTCATCAATTCTTTTAGCTCACAACAATTGCCCCTCTCTTTTTAATTTTAATCTCAGCACACAAAACCCTTTTTGAGTTAAAGCTCACTTAGATATGGTTGTCGTCTTAGGTAGGTTTGTCGGTTCTGACATTTCATAGAGGTATTTCTGTTAAACACTCAGTCCCTCCTAAATACAGTAGGCTCATATGATCACAAGAGTTGATCAAAAATAGTTCCACCCACTGGCAATACCATTGAAATTTCTGCAACACGTCTTTTCAAACCCCGAAGAGATTGGGACGATGAAGACAAGAGAAGGGTGGAAGTCGATCAAAAGGCCAAAAGGATTTTGATAATGGCTCCCCCGAATGAAATCTTCCAATCTTTGGATGCCTGTGAATCTACTAAGAATTTATTGGATCAATTGGCCAATCAGCTTGAAGGCGGGATCAAAATGAAGAAGAACATGCATGCTTAATGTATAAATGATTACAATAGCCTCTAGACGATGTATTAGAACACAAGAGGAGAACAAAATGCTCTTCTTGAAAAGGTTGAATGACGAATGGAGAAACCTGTCTATGTTCCTTCAAGAAAATCAATATTTGGAACAGTGGACGCTACATGATGTCTACGGCACCTTGCAGGCACAAGAACAAGAGGTACAGAAGAACAAGGTATCTCTGTGTGGACCTCTAGCTCTTGTCTCTAACTCCAAAGAGATTGGATCTAGCCAATCATCGAGAGAAAGAAGATCAAAAGAAGATAAAAGAAAGCATTGGTAATAGAGATTGATGTCAAAGACAGAACATCAAGCTCTGAAGATGACGATATTAGTGCATTTGCACAATCCTTGGCTCTTATCACCAAGGAGTTTTACAGGAAGTTTGGGAGGAAGGTATTTGATAAGAAAGGAAGCAGAAGTGATCGGGGAAAAGACAGAGGGTACGAGCCAAAGAACCCTCCCTCTCAAGTGATCAAGAAGAAGGAAGAACATCCTGAGAACAAGAAGCATGTAATCATATGCTTTAGATACGTAAGGATGGACCACTATCTTAAAGAGTGTAAAGGCCCTCTAGTCAAAGAGAAGTTGTACTACAAGAATAAAGACAAGTACAACCGACCTCAGAGGAGTCTTATGGATGAACAAGAGAATTGGGTCTATGAATCTGCTTCAGATGAAGACAACCAAGCCCACTTCTATGGAATGGTTGTTGATCACGATGCAGAAGAGTTTGGATCTGTCTCCGACTCTCAGGTATGCTTTACCTCTAGCTATTCCCATTCTGAACTAGAGCAAAGCATCTCTATTTTAACAAAATATTTTTGCAAAACTACAACAGAAGCTCTCCATTGAAAAAGAAAAAAAAAGATTTAGAAAAAGGGATTTGCTAAATATCTTCCATAGATAGCAATCTCCATAATTAGATTTCTAGTATAAATAGGCTTTACCTTTCATGTAATCGTTTATGCTTTTCTACAAATCATTTGAATAAAAGTGAATCATTCGGCACTCATTCTTATTCTTGAATATTCTTATTTGTATTTGTCACACCCCGTTAAAGCGGAAACACGAGATGTAACAGGTAATCGTGTCACAACAACAGGAAATAAATAACACCATTCAAGTTTATAAAGTTCGAATTTTAACATCCAAAACCAAGTTGGTGTTTGAATACTTCTTTACAAAAGATACAAAATGAACTTAATCGGTGTCGCCACATATATGCTCCAATTACTTGATTTCTTACTTAAATCCTGAAATGCATGAAACATAAAACAACGTCAACTACAAAGAGTTGGTGAGTTCACGGGTTTTCATATGCACAAAACATTACAATGCATAAATCATTTACTTGCAAACTTATACATAAACTTGCATATAATAAATGTAAATCTAGCACGATGTTTAAAAACTTGAGACGCTACTGAGCCTTTCCTGACCAATGTGCCCCATTATTTTACGAACGACCATAAGTAGCCTGTACACTCACTTAGGTCCCACAGTTCGTAGTAGTACTAATTCAGCGGTGGTCCAAATTCCACATGATTAGACTAATAAAAACATAGGTAATGTGCACCCTTTTCTGGGTGGGACTGTGCCACCCCAATCTCCACACATTGCATATTACATAGAATTCATTCATAGAATACATAGATTCCCACATAGGTCCAAAATTACAATAGTCTGTGCTACAGGTTACGATACAAACATAACTTAAAAATTTCAAAATACATGCATTTGTAAACTAGCATCGCTCTTCTCCAAAACACATCTAGATATGGTCTTCAACATTTAAGCACATAAGGGAAGTAATCGTAAAATGCTTTTTCCATTATCGATATTATAACTAGTATTACCTGCACGCATATTTTTGAAAACACAAAATGAGGGTTAGACAAAAGTCTAGTGAGATTCCCTTTTTCATGCTATGCAGGGTGAGATCACCAAAAACATTTATCAAAGAATCTCTCAATCATAATGAAGAATAATAAAAGAATCGCATCATGTTTAAGTCCATCAAGTCTCTTGTTCAAAATCCCATACTTAGAAACATAATGGTTTTCCAGTCCATCGGCCTCTGGTTCCAAAGTGTCCATCGGGCCTCTGGTTCCAAACCATACTTAGAATATTTTTCAATAAGCATGACCAGAGCTCCTTTGGTCTTTCTATCAGAGCTTCTGGTTAGTAGACCAGAGCCTCTAGTTCCTCGACCAGAGCTTCTGGTTGTACTTATGAAAGCCAACCAGAGCCCCTCTGGTTTGTTTTATAGAAGTTTCTAAGTATAGAGACTCTTTTGAAATATCATTTTAAAATTATAAATATAGTACTAAGCTTGTTTCTAAAAGATATATAAGTCTTATTTTCAAACTAATAATTTATAAAACATTTTTGCATCATTTTAAATCAATATCCAGAATCCTCTGGTTCTATTACGAGGGTCAATCAGAGCCCATCTAGTTCCTTGCAAGATAAAACCAGAGCTCCTCTGTTTCCTCATGTTGGATCGATTAACTCTGTCTCTTGGAATTAATTACTTACTTGGATGATCTGTTTGACAGTGATGATGCAGCGGAAAAGATAAGAATCAACCAAAGTAAAAATCAATAAGAACACAGTGATGAAGATTGATGAACACAAGAGAGAGCTTCAAATGATTTTCAATATAATGAAAATGTTAAGAATTTCAATACTGAAGCACACTGAAATACAAGGGTCTACGCTGCTATTTATACAAGCAAGTAACCGTTTTTCTGACATGACCTAAAGTAAATTAATCTAAGTCGTTCGATCAAAACAGATTACAGACAAGAACACGTGATAAGCACGAGCAGCTAATAAACCAAAGTAAAACAGTTAAACAATATCTACACATAAGACAGGCTGCAGACCCTCTGTGAGACATCACAGAGGCTCTGCTGGATATAACTTGAAAGCACTTCAAAGTAGAGGATATCTTCCAGAACCTCTGTGAGACACGATAGAGGTTCTGTCACTTGAGACTTGTGCGATTGAGCAACTTCTGCTGTTGGTCCTCTGTGGTCTTCTGTGACAGATCGACTTTTATCAACCCTTGCAGTATTACTTTTTCCATACTTTTACACTTAAAGAAATGAGAGCTAACAATCTCCCCCTAAGTATGAAAAAGTAAAAATTAAACTTTAAGTGCAAGGACATGACTTGATTGAAATGATTACAAGAGGTGATAAAACATCATCCTCTGAAAGAATTACAATGTAAATAATTACAATGTAAAGAATTACAAAACTTAAATGACAAAACTGTTGAAGCTTAGGCCGGATCCTGGTACAGAAGGGTATCAAACTACAGAGTCTGGAAAATCGTCTACAGCGAATACAAAATCTGACTTGATCGTTTTGTAGACATTGAAGATCCATTCTCTGAAGTTGATTTGAACTTTGATCGYGTYCAAGAATGGAGACACTTCAYCCGCCCTATAATGTCTTCTATCCACCTCTGTCAAAACACACTTGAAAATCCACTCCAGCGTCTCTGTTGAAAACTTGTGAGCTTCTGTTGGATTGAAGAATCTTAGTATCTCATCCTTATCCAAATACACAAACCTAAAAACGGGATTTTGTATGATGGAGTTTGGATAGTACCTAGATATCCAACTGGGCCTACTGTATGGAGGAGAGAGCTTCAGATTTTTCTGTACTAATCTTACGACCAACTTAAAGTCCTTCTGACTGTAATACCTCACTTGCGCACACATTACCTCCACCATCCTTCTGAGCGATTTGGTATGTGGACCTCCTCTCCATGTAGATGTTAAGAACCTTGTGCATATAGATGACATCAAACACGCAGAGGTTGTGAAGATCCGCATCCGTGAACGTGTAGATGTTGCCATCTTCTCTCCTTACAACATAYTGTGTGTAGAGCACAGTCTTCTTTAACAAGGTCCTTGGTGAGATWGTYACYAGAGAAGTGATCATGTGCCATGAGAAGACCTGCTCACGAGGCCTTGTTAACTTGGAGAAGTGGAATTTGGCTACGGCAGAGGGGATATCAGTGAGCTCTGGGTCATAGGGTGGCTCTGTGTCTACTACAGAGTACTTCCAAATAAGAATTTCTTCTGGGGTAGTGGCGGGCTCTGTGCGAACATTTTGCATAGGAATCTTGTTCATAGATTCAAAGATTTCAGAGACCCGTCCTCCCATTGTAGACTCTGGCATATTGTGTTCTTCTCCTTCTTCCAAAATCGGCCTTTGGGTCGATCCCTCTGCAAGGATTGGCTTGACWGTTCCTTGCAGGGCATCAAACGTACCCGTGGACGTTGTTTGGACTTGTGGGAAATGATATGATGTGGCTTCGCCTTCTCTGTGGTGCATTGGAATTTTGCCCTTCTTTTCCTGAGCCTCTGCCAGAGATATTTTTAATGCTTTGAGGAATTCAGGGTCATCAGCATACTCCTCTTCATTGATTTCCTTTGGGGTTTCTATGCTTGATGATGACCCCTTCTATGAAGACTCTACAGCTATGGCCTTCCCTTTACCTTTAGGCTCTGCAGCCTTTTCCTTGCCTTTTGCAGCTGTAGAATCCCCAATCTTGACACCTCTGGCAGGTGCTCTTGCAGTAGTCTTCTTCTTTGATTCTGGGGCCTTCTTCTTTTCCTTCTTTTTCTCCCCCTCATGATGATCATCATCACCTTCATGATCGTCATGGCTCTGTTTGGCGTCTGTCTTGCATGTAGTCAGGGGAACCCTCTTTAAATGATGCAAGATTTTTGTGACCGCTTTGAACATCTTCTCGATCACCTTTTCAGCACCTGCAGAGGCATTCATCACATCTAGCTCTGTAGCCCATTTAAGCTTGGAGACAGAGAGCTGAAGATCTCTGCTCGAAGAAGGTCACCTTCCTTTACAAGTTTTGACGTGCAGTCTTTGATGAGAGTGTTTGATGCTTGGGTCTCTATGACAAGTGCTCCGATATGGCCGGTCACCACATCCCCTAAGGCATCCACCATAGCATCTAGCTCTCTGCGAGTTGCTAGATGGTTGATGTTGGCCCTTGAGGTCTTGGTGTCGAGACCGTAGGTGACTGCAGATGAGAAAATCTCCTTGATTTCGTCTCTGAATGAAGAGTAGTTCGTGTAGCCTGCAGAGACGATATCGGCTGCGAATTTGGCGGCCATTTCTGTGAGTTCTTCCTTTAGCATCTTGATGAAGGAGGGATTTAGCGTCATCGCTTGGAAGACTTCTGCTAAGTCATCCTTTCGAAGGACAGAGCTCTGAAGGGTTACCAAAGTAGTCTTCAAATCAGCAGTGGTAGCGGATAACTCCTTCAGAGCTTCTGTGAGAGGCGTGAGGTCCTGTGGCGTTGAGCGCAAGATGAACAAGCTTTTCAACTCGTCTATCTACTTGAACAATTCTGTGGCAAAGGTATTAAGCTCCTCCTTTGTCACATAGTTGTTCTGGGAACTAGGATCACCAACACATGGTGATCCATTGGCCTCGGAGCTTGAGGCGCCCTCAGCGGCTGGTTTTTCGTAGCCTGCTCAGGGACTTCCACCGGATCCTCGCACATCTCCTTGAGAAGAGCCTACCGGTGTTCTGTAGATCTCATGTCCGGTAGTTTCAGAGCCTATCTTGATAGTTTGATGTAGTGGAGACAGAGGGCGTTCTAGACCCTCTACCTCTGTGATCCTCACCTGTGCCTCTGAAGCATGTTCTGGTTGTACACTCTTGTGGGGAGAGGAAACGGATGCCTCTCTTGGTTCTGTCGAGTCCATGGGCGAAAGGACTCTTTTTGTAAAACCTTCATCCTTTTGAGAGGATGAAGGARTATGATGTGGTTGCCCAGGTGTGCGCTCCACAGAAGACGAAAGAATGTCCTCTGTGGTGGTAGGCTGGTTAGGGTTCGGCAAGTGCGTGCCTTCTTCAATAGAGGTTCCCTCTAGAACAGGGCCTCTAGACATATGGGTTGCACTAGGAGGTGGGCTTGGTTCTGTGCCGTCGGCATCTTTTGCCCCCTCACCTAACTCTTCAGCCTCTTCATCTTCGTCGTTTAGAACGACTTCTGTCCCCAACTGTGATTCATCAATTGGCGCCTTGAACTCCTTCTGGWTATTCAAAAGAACATCCTGAATTTGTTCTGTTGGGGAGACATGGAAAACCATCTTGCGCAACCTTCTGCGCTTGGGTGTTGCTATAGCCTCTGTCGGTCTTTCTTCTGCAATGGCCTCTGTGACCACAGGTTCTGTGATCACAGGCTCTGTCGGTTCAGCCTTCTTTGTTTTTCTCTTCTTTTGTTTTGGCAGAGGTACAGTTGGACCTTCTTCCTATACAGGTCTCTTCTTCGCCTTCTTCTTCACAGAGGTGTCATCACCCTTCTGTGTCTTCTTCTTCTTGCGTGGGGGACTTGGGATTCTAGGGGGTTCCTCACTCTGCTTACCAGCTACTTCTGGCTCCTCCACACGTCCCTCCACTCTCATTTTTTGCAATTTTCTCACCTAAGGGGACACCTATTCGTGGTGGGGTTGCAGGGACCGGTTCTGGTCGCCTGTTACCACGTCTGTAGGATTTGCGATCGTGGTGACTTAAATAGCTGAGCATGGCATTGGATAGGGGTCTTGGGCTTCTATAGCCTTGCTCATGCTCGGTAGGACGAAACTCCTTGAATGGATATAATTTTGCATTGGGCTCCACAGAAGGCAATTTCGCTGCCAGAAGGTCTCCAAATGCCAAACCAAGGAAGCGTTGTAGGATCAAATTGGGCTGGTTCATATCTTCATTGGCCTTCTTTTGGGACTTAACCTTCGTTTTCTCCCCTTTCTGACTTGCGCACTTTTTCTTGATGACTGCCTACCTTTCCTCTTAGGCAGCAGTTTATGATTGAAAATAGCGTGTTCCAAACAGGGGGTAGTCCCTTACGCCTGAATTGTGTCCTTTTAGTAATCGGGGTCGCATATGAATGAAATTCCAGGAATTTGATTAATTCCTCGTCGGTAGGGGTCTCAGCATRGGCGTTCAGATTTAGTTCGTTCAAAGTGGGCAAATGTTGGGCTGTTCTCAAGGTTTCCACATTAAGTTCTAATGGGACAAGGGATTTGTTAACTGGGTGGGATGCATAACTAACGATTGTGAGGCCATAATTGTCAAGAGTAGTAATGTAGGCACTCAACAAGAATTGGGTTAAGTAGGTTTCTGGTGTGGGTCGAGTAGCAAATAAAGCATAAAAAAGAGGGTGGTTCCTTAGTATTTCCATTCAAAGGAAGGTGAAATCGGGAAAACCTGAGGGGACGAAGTAGTAGTTATTCGGCTTCTTCACGAGAACGATCTTTTCGTACTTGTTTTGCACGAAAGACATGGCGTGTGATGTTAGGGCTTGTGCTTACGTCACCTCGTTGTCACTTGAGACGTTAACAGACTGGCTGAGGCGCTTGAAGATGACATGGTTGCAGGTAAGCTTTGAGAAAATGCAGGTTGCAGGTTCGTCTGTGTGTATAAGAGAGTTTTTGAGAGCGTAAGGTTTTAATTTGGGGGCAAGGAGGGTATTTATAGGTAAGGATTTTTAAAATTAAACCGTCTACTGTACGAAAGGTCGTGTGATGAGTGTATTTGGGTGAAACGGTTCAAAAAAGGTATGACACGCCGTATTGGGAAGAGCGCGATTGATGACGTGCGCTTCCCTTTTCTGACACGCGCGTGTTTGTTCTTACCCTTATCCATAGAACCACGCGCACCATATCAATWGACAAGAACTATCAACAGAGTTCTGTCAGAGGCCTAAGGGTTACAGAGCCTCTGTGATATGTGYCGGGCCTTCTTATAARYGTTACACCTTTTTACCTAAACGGTTTTAGAAAATCCATAGAGAGATGAGCATTTGCTCAGCTCAACTCACAAAGCCTCTGTTAGAAGCGCCAGAGGTTCTGATGAGATGACCTCTGAGAACAAAATACTTCAAACGTTTTTTGCACCTTCTGTGGTTTTATTTTTTGAAAACTCCCCCTCTGAGCCAGCATCCTTGGCTCCCCCGTGAAAAGACTTATGTGAGCTAAAACATTTTATTCTTCAAGAGGTTATACCTTTTTAAAACACAAACTCCCCCTTGAACCATGCAAGCCTCTGCTTGGTTAAACCTGTAGACTAAAGAATCAAGCGAAAAAATTATTGTTAGGACTGAGAAATCAATATTAATTGTATTCGTCTTGAAAGTTTATAAATAGTCTATAATTGTAAAAAGTCAGCGTGTTTGACTTTTCTTATAGGTTTGACTTTGACTTTGTTTAGTTAGGTTGACCATATAAATATGGTTAAGTCTTTGTAATTAGTGTAAGAGCAGATTCATTTTGTAATAATCGTACATAATAGAGAGTTTGACCATTTGACTTTCTCTCTCAAGTGTTCTTGATGTTCTTAATGCCATATCTTAATCTGTCATTATTGATATTGAAGATAAATGAAGATTGATCAGTGATTTCGGACACACAATTGGTATCAGAGCTGGAATGCAAGAAATCAGATGCCGAAATCAAGAAGATAAGTGTTTTTTTTAATTTCTGAATTTTTTGTTCTTCGTGTTCTTCCCGTTCTTCATCTTTTCTTTCTGTTTGATCCGATTTTTTCATAAAATCTTGTGTTTTTGTGTTAAAAATATGATCAAAATGTTCGAAATTGTGTTGTGAATCTTTGTTATTCACAATTTTTTGTGATTTGATCACCTTTTATCAAGATTTAATCGGATTTTGTGTTTTTGAAGTTTTTCGTGTTCTTGAATTTTTTTTAAATGTCAGTGTTTTTGATCCATTTCGTTGTTAAATTTTTTTGTTTTTGTGTTTTTTAATAGTTTTTGATCTGGTTTTATTTTGAGTTTGGTTTTATTTTTGTTAATTCGTCCAACATGTCTAAGGCCCAATATTTTTTAAGCCCATTAAATTGTCCGGATAAGAGTCTGGTTCCTTCAACATATCTTCATCAATAAACCGAGAAGCATCTTGTAGAAGTATCAATCGGATTGTTCATCGTGAAGACTAAGGTTAAACCGCACGATCCTTGATTGGATTCCTCAAGCGGTATTCATCTTCACCGCACATCACTTGAGCGGACAACGAGCGGAGAAGTAAACCGATCAACCTTGACCGGATATCTTGAGCGGTGTTCATATACACCGCACGTTGCTTGAAGGGAGAAGAGGTAAACCGCACCTATCTTGAGCGGTTTATACCTAAACCGTTTACTCCTTGTTCGGTGTTCATCTAAACCGGTCACCATTTGACCGGATTAGGGCTCTGATTCATTCAGCAGGTAAGCCATCACAAGCGGTTTAGGAGTTGTTCATCTAAGAAGAATGTTGAGCGGACTTCTAATCCGCTTGATTTCATTTACCCAGATTCTTGATTCTTCATTATCTCTTGATTCATTTTGATTAATCGTTCAATACCTTGACTGTTTTGACAAGAATAAATTCAATTTTGACTGTTTTCATTGGGATTCTTAATTGGGATTCTATTTCATGCTATCCGGTTTAGACTTTTAACAAGTTTATACTCTTATGCTGTCCGGTTTATCTTCAAGTATTGACAGGTTTACACTCAATCTTGACAGGTTTAGGTTGTTAACATGTCTGACACATTTGAACATATCGTTTGCTGTTTCATTAGAACAAATGGATTCATGAATGAATTGTTGTGAAACAGTGTGCTGTTGAGTGATTTGAAATAGTGTGCAGGCTTCTAGTTTATGTTTTGCTTCATCTTGACAGCTTCTCTGCAGCTACACAGGTTCTCTTAGTTGAGCTTGCTGTGTCATTCGAACAAACTGCCATCCACAGGTTCTGTGTTAAGACAGACCTAAAGCTGTAGTGAATTGTAACCGAGTCACATATTTCATTTTTAACATCAACTGTTTAACAGTTTCATTGTTAAACTGTTTTTCAACTGAACTGAAACAGCAACTTCAAGTTTGTATTGTTTTTGTTGTGTTTGACAGCAGGTGTCTGATTTAGAATGTGTTATAGTTTTGAGTGAATCAAGCTGTTCGGATAAAGATTTGAAGCAGGATTATACACAATTAAAATCCAAGATTCATACACAACAGCAGCAAAGCAAGTTGTAACAGCAGATTGTGCAAGGCTGTGCTGTGTTTAGACAGCAATAACAAACAGAACAGCAGAAGCATCAAGTTTTAAAACAGTGTGCTGTGTGCTGTGTTTTAAAGTAGAAACAGCAAGTTTTGGAACAGATTTGGAATTTCAACTTGAGATCACAGCAACAGATTTTGCTATGTTTGTGGTTTTGGTTTAAGAGAAGATAGAAGCTGCTAGACAGCAACAGAAAGAAGACAGCAGCAGCAGCAGCAGGTTGTAGCAACAGCAGGTTGATTTGATCATACACTAATAGCAGCAGGTTGATTTTAATTAGTTTATAGTCTGTGTTTGTGTTTGTGAGTTGTGATCTTGAACTGTTTAGTGTCTTGAACTGTTTCACATTGAGCAGATCTTTCACATTTTGACAGCAACTAGATTTTGACAGCAACTTCATTTTGACAGCAACTATATTTTGACAGCAACCATTTTGACAGCTACCATTTTGACAGAAGGTTTTGTTCTATTGATTAAGTGTTGTGACAACAATAACTGTTTTTGAACTTGACTGTTTGCTGGTTTTGAAATTAACTGTTTGTTGTGTGAACAAGAAGAAAGGACTGCAGTATAGTGGTAGTGCAGACTGAAACAGAAGAAATAAGAAATTAAGCAGCAGCTGTTCATAAAGAAGAAAAACAGCAGCAGAAGCAACACGTATCATCTGTTTTGGACTGTCTTTGATATGTTTTTGAATCTGTTTGTGACAGTTTTTGAAACAGAAAGTTTAAGAAGATTTAAGCAGCAAGTGGTTCAATTATAAGTGACAGCACACATTTCAGCTACACAGGACCGGAACAATAGTGAACTGTGGACATTCTCAAGCTACATAGTAAATCAAAGTTCACTTTGGTTACCAGATTTGAAAGCCTGTTGAAGTGGATTTGCTTTCTGGGATTAAGATCAAGTCACAGCAGTCCAAGTGTAGCAATCCATAAGCGTAACATACAAGCGGATTTTTGGATAGACTTTCGAGGGCAGATAGATTTTTTTAAAAATAGTGTAACAACTGTATTGTATTTGGGCTTGACTCTGTTTTTTTTTGGACTTGGGCAGTTTTAATTTTTTTTTAGGTTTCTAATTGTTCGTGGTTTTCATTTGTGTTTAGATTTTGTTTTTGGATCATCGTATATCTGTTTTTGTGTGTGTTTTCAGTGTTTGTGTTTTTCTGTTCTTTTTGAGCTTAACTTTTCATATTTCTTTTATCTGATTTCACTGCATAGATCCTTATCTGATCAATCAATTTTTTA
>NC_037540.1:20583550-20584654 GCF_001531365.2 Cynara cardunculus var. scolymus | reverse complement strand
ATTGTGAAGTCTACTAATGATTTGATTAATCTTAGCAAGAGAAGGATTTTGTGCTCAACATGCAGAACCAATAATTTTGTAAATAACAAAAGGTTCAACAGGTGGCATGGAGATAATAGTTATCACAATAACTGGAAAGGTAAGAACAGGTATGATCACAATTCCTCGTACGATTCATATTTTACACCTATCATCCTGTTTATAGTGCTAACAAGAATACATCTTATAGAYAKAAATGGTTTGGAAATTACAACATACCCCAACCAAATACTAACATATTAGGACCCAAGTTCGTKTGGGTACCAAAATCTACTTGATTTGGTTTTGCAGGTGTGTCAAGTATATGCTGATCAGAATATCATTTCAAAGATACACCGATGCAGGGGGAGTTGTGGTTTATTTCAAACTAAGGCTTCTGAACACTTGAGTTCAGAACCTGTGCTTTACCGAGTGTGGTTTCTAAACACCCAGTTTAGAACCCGTGCTTAAAATGTTTTTTTTTTTCTTTTCATTTTTGAGCTTAAAAGATTTATTACTTAAATCTACTTTCTAGGGGGAGTTTCTCTAGAAAGTTCAATAATTGGTTTTTTGGAAATTATTTTTTTGAGATAACGAGTACATTTTCTAAATAGGTATTTTCTGAGATTTTACTTGTGCAACTTCTCATCGTACATAATCCAATACCTGTTTCAGCTATTCTTCAAACTGTTATTATCACGTCTCTCATACGAAAATCATTTGTGGTGATAATACACTCGTTTGTATTCAATTTTTGTTTTCTAATATTGTTTTTCTTTGACTGATACACATTCTTTCATTTTTTTTAATATCAGAATATGTAAACTTGTTCTTACAGATCTTCATTCATTTCTCTCGTACATATCAAATAATCGTTGTCGCTTCATTCTTCATTGATCGTGCTTAAAGCCAAATTACTTGATCAATTTTTATCTGATCATTGTGCTTTAATGAAATAATATTTTTGATCATYYWTTGTGATCATWTGTGCATAATGCAATATTTTAGGAGGGACTGAGTGCTTATCAGAAATACCTCTATGGAATGTCAAAACCGACAGACCTACCCAAGAGGACAACCATATCT
>NC_037540.1:20579860-20580864 GCF_001531365.2 Cynara cardunculus var. scolymus | reverse complement strand
TCATGGGAGAGGCTTCGAGCATCTTATACTTCTTCAAGAGGTCATGCACATATTTAGATTGGTTGATAAATATGCCTTCGGCTGACTGCTTGACTTGTAGACCCAAGAAGAAGGTTAGCTCTCCCATCATGCTCATCTCAAACYCDTTBWDCATCMAAACTTCAAATTCTTTGCACATAGAAACGTTAGTTGCTCCAAAGATAATGTCGTCAACATAGATTTGTACAAAGCAAAATATCATCATTCATTTTTCTATAAAATAAAGTGATATCAGTTGTACCTTTGTGAAACCCATTAGAGGTTAGAAAGTTTGATAGGCGATCATACCATGCTCTGGGAGTCTGCTTGAGCCCGTACGGAGCTTTGTCTAAGAAGTAGACATGGTTAGGATACTTTTCACTCTCAAACCTTGGGGTTGCTTGACATATACCTCCTCTTTGAGCTTGCCATTTAGGAAGGCTGACTTGACGTCCATTTGAAATACTTTGAACCCTCTATGAGCAGCAAATGCTAGGAAGATACGAATAGCTTCCAGCCTGGCCACAGGGGCAAAGGTCTCTTCGTAGTCAATTCCTTCTTCTTTGCAATACCCCTTCGCAACTAGCCTTGCCTTGTTCCTTACCACTACCCCTTGCTCATCCTTCTTGTTACGAAAAACCCACTTGGTGCCAATAGCGAGCTTCCCTGCTAGCAGAGGTACAAGTGTCCAAACTTGATTTCTCTTGAATTGAACTAGCTCGTCTTGCATAGCGTCAACCCAGAAAGTATCTGCCAGAGCCTCTGCAACCCTCTTGGGTTCAATTTCGCTTACATAGCAAGTAAATAAGCAAAAGTTCGCCGTGGCTCGTGTCTTTACACCTGCAGAAGATTCTCTTATGATTTGAGATTGTGGATGGCTTTGGGTCCATTTAGTGACATGATGTGGTGGAACAGAAGGCACGGTTTCTTGTGCAATTTTAAAATGAGGTTGAGATGCAGAGTCTTGTTCAGGCTCTTGAGCTTCA
>NC_037540.1:20559281-20579110 GCF_001531365.2 Cynara cardunculus var. scolymus | reverse complement strand
TTCTGTGAACTTGTCCTTCGTCACATGAAAAGAATCATCAAATCTTACTTTTGTGCTAACAACCACGATTTGGGTCCTGGGGATGTAGGCTCTRTATGCGGCAGTATCCCACGCATAGCCGATGAAGATTGCATCATCCCCTTTGGGCTCAAATTTTCCAGAGACTCTCTGTCATTTAGAACGTAGCATTTACAACCAAACACATGGAAGAACTTTATGTTTGGCCTTCTATTGAATAGAAGTTGATAGGGAGTCTTCTCGAAGCGTTTAACCACCAAGGACCGGTTTTGTGTGTAGCAGGAAGTAGAAACAGCTTCTGCCCAAAAAGATAATGGAAGCCCRGAGGCATTCAGCATCGTTCGGGCAGCTTCGACAAGCGATCTGTTCTTCCTCTCCACTACTCCATTTTGTTGCGGAGTCCTTGGTACTGAGAAGTTGTGTGTGTTCTTGAGCGAATAARGATGAATACCAAGAACAGAATAAATCAAATTAAATTTTGATTCCTGCTCTGATACCAATTGTTGGATTGATTAACTCTGTTTCTTGGAATTAATTACTTACTTGGATGATCTGTTTGACAGTGATGATGCAGCGGAAAAGATAAGAATCAACCAAAGTARAAATCAATAAGAACACAGTGATGAAGATTGATGAACACAAGTGAGAGCGTCAAATGATTTTCAATAGAATGAAAATGTTAACAATTACAATACTGAAGCACACTGAAATACAAGGGTCTACGCTGATATTTATACAAGCAAGTAACCGTTTTTCTGATATGACCTAAAGTAAATTAATCTAAACCGTTCGATCAAAACAGATTACAGACAAGAACACGTGATAAGCACGATCAGCTAATAAACCAAAGCAAAACAGCTAAAGAAGATCTACACAGAAGACAGGCTGCAGACCCTCTGTGAGACATCACAGAGGCTCTGCTGGATATAAATTGAAAGCACTTCAAAGTAGAGGATATCTTCCAGAACCTCTGTGAGACACGACAGAGGTTCTGTCACTTGAGACCTGTGCGCTTGAGCAACTTCTGCTGTTGGTCCTCTGTGGTCTTCTGTGACAGATCGACTTCTGTCAACCCTTGCAGTATTACTTTTTCCATACTTTTACATTTAAAGAAATGAGAGCTAACACCTCATAATCAATGATTTTATCCAAAGCATTGTACTCACAACCAACAGTCATGCACCATGTTTGCTCCAATCCCATAACATCATTATTATCATTTCTACTAAAAACAACATTTNTATCCAAAGCATTGTACTCACAACCAACAGTCATGCACCATGTTTGCTCCAATCCCATAACATCATTATTATCATTTCTACTAAAAACAACATTTTCAAATTCTCAAATCACCAAGAAATGAGAACTTAAATCTGTTGTGATTTTAATAAATATCATAATAAGAGTTAGGCCACGCAGACAACGACCAACCTTATATCCTCCCAATAATCCCCTTTTTATGATGTTCCACCTTTATAGCCTCCCATTAATTCATATGAAGTAGTTCATCCAAAGATAGACCTTAGTCATATATGTTAGAGTGAACCTGTTCATAATTCTCAAACCAAATCATGGTTTCAACATAGGTTTATACTCAAAACCTTCTATTCTCAAGAACAACTTGTTCTCCCAAAACAGTTTAAAACTCTGTTTTTCTGTAAAAGTCTTTCAAGTTTAATTCTTTCCAAAACAAATTAAAAAAATAGATTCAAACAGTAACTTCTCAAAGGCTGTTGAAGAACACAACTTTGTTTCATATTTATCTAGAAACAGATTCCAAAACAATAACATCATGAAAACTGCTGAAGAGAGTTTATCATCTTAACCTCAAAACCAATACCAAAACTCAACAGTTGATACACAAATATATGAGGAATTTAGTTTCAAAACCCCTCACCTTATCAAACAGATTTCTTAATGATAAACACACAACAAAAACTTTACTTTAACACAGAATCTTCAAGTACTTTTGAAACAACAATTCTTGAAGAACACCTTATCTCACACACACAGGTTCTTTTTCCAGAAGAATGACAGTGATAAGGATAAACTTATCCAAACTTTTCTTTAAATATCCTCACCTAGGCGGTGGAGGATTTTAATAATATAAAATTGGATATGACGGTGTGGATTTTATTATTTTAAAGACCTATTTGCTTCATTACTAAGGTATCACTATCTCAATAAAATATTCATATTATCCAAACATATATGCACTTACATGTATCATGTATTGTTGCCACATTCACGCATACCATCATATAATTTATCAAATAATCACGTAAAATTTACCTTGACCCAGGTTATCTGAAACCAGGTTATAACATTATCCCCCCTTATAAGAATTCTGTCCCGGAATTCATTCAAATAACCATGGATATTTTTCATTCATATCCGATTCTAATTCTCATGTTGCTTCTGAACCTTTGTGAAATCGCCACTGTACCCTTTCTAGACTTATCTCCTTGTTTCTCAGCACACGGGTTTTGTGGTCAGTTATAGCTTCTAGAGTTTCCACAAAATTCAGTTTGTCATCCAACTTAATCTTCGGAAGTGGTATTGCCATACTAGGATCAGCAAGGCRTTTCCTTAGGTTTGACACATGGAAAGTATTGTGAATCAGACTAAGTTCCTHTGGTAATTCCAATTGRTAAGCTACTGGCCCAACTCGTTTACAGATTCTGAATGGACCAATATATATTGGACTGAGTTTACCTTTCTTTCCAAACCTCATAACTCCTTTCCAGGGAGAAACTTTCAACATTACTAAATCATTCACGCAAAATTCAATTGATTTTCTGCGCTTATCTGCATAACTTTTCTGATGATCTTGAGCTGTTTTAATTCTCTCCCAAATCTGATCAATCTTTTCAGAAGTTACTTGCATAATTTCGGGACCTGTTAGTTGTTTCTCACCTACCTCATTCCAACATACAGGGGTTCGGCATTTCCGAACGTACAACACTTCATATTGAGCCGCTTTGATACTGGAATGATAGCTATTATTGTATGCAAATTCTATTAGTGGAAGATGAGCTTCCCATGATCCTCCAAAATTTATGATGCAAGTTCTTAGCATATCTTCAAATGTCTGAATTGTTCTTTCACTTTGTCCGTCTGTTTGAGGATGATATGTTGTGTTTAATCGAATTTGGGATTCTAATGCCTTTTAAAAACTTTCCCAGAATTTTGATGTAAATCTGCTATCTCTGTCCGAGATGATAGATAGTGGAACCTCATGTCTTGTCACAATTTCCTTAATATAAATATGGGCTAACTTTTCCAATGAATAACTTTCTTTTATCGGTAGGAAGTGTGCAGATTTGGATAGGCGATCCACTATTACCCATATGGCATGATACCCTCTTGGGGTTCAGGGTAACTTCATAATAAAATCCATTGTGATGTGATCCCATTTCCAAATAGGAATTTCCAAGGATTGCAGTTTTCCATAGGGCCTTTGATGCTCTATATTTACTTGTAGGCACGTCATACATTTTTTTTACATATCTTGCTATGTGTTTCTTTAGTCCTGGCCACCAATAAAAAGTTTTCAAATCCTTATACATTTTATTAGTACCTGGATGAATGGAATATCGAGATTCATGACTCTCCTTCAGAATTATATTGCGAATATTCCCATAGCATCGTATCCAGATTCGTCCTTGGAAGCATAAAATTTCTTTATTGTTCTTCTCTAGGYTAACAATCATTTTTCCCAATCTTTCTACCTTTGAATGATCTTCTTTAATAGCCTCTGCTTGACATCTTTGAATGTTGGTATGAAAATTTGGTTTTACACTTATTTTCATCGCCATAGTTTTGATAGTTCCACTTCTTTCTTTTCGGCTTAAAGCATCAGCTACAACATTAGCTTTCCCTGGATGGTAAAGAATTTCACAGTCGTAATCAATGACTAGTTCTATCCATCGACGCTGCCTCATGTTTAACTCTTTCTGGTTGAACAAGTGCTGAAGGCTTTTATGGTCTGTATTAATTTTGCACTTTGTTCCTAGCAAATAGTGCCTCCAAATTTTTAAGGCAAAAACTACAGCCGCTAATTCCATATCATGTGTTGGGTACTGCTTCTCATGATCTTTCAATTGTCATGATGCATATGCGATTACCTTTCCCCTTTGCATCAAAACACAGCCTAAGCCAAGCTTCGATGCATCACTATAAACAATGAAGTCCTCCGTTCCATCGGGTAGAGATAGAACTGGTGTGCTACACAAGCGATCTTTCAAGGTTTGAAAGGCTCTTCTTTGTTCTTCGGCCCAATGAAACTTGATGTCTTTTCGAGTCAGCTTGGTTAGAGGTACCGCTATTTTTGAAAAATCTTGAATAAATTTACGATAATAACCGGCCAAGCCTAGAAAACTTCTGACTTCTGAAGGATTTCTTGTTGTATCCCATTTTTCTACTGCTTCGATTTTAATGGATCCACTTTGATTCCTTCTTGTGACACAACATGGCCAAGGAATTGGACTTCCCTTAACCAAAATTCACATTTTGATAACTTGGCATACAACTTTTCTTTCCTCAAGAGACTCAAAATCAGGTGAAGATGTTCTGCATGTTCTGCTTCTGATTTGGAGTATATCAAAATRTCATCGATGAATACAATAACAAACTTATCAAGATATTCATTGCACACCCTGTTCATCAGATCCATGAAGGCTGCTGGTGCATTGGTTAGGCCAAAAGGCATTACTAAAAATTCATGATGTCCATATCTTGTTCTGAACGCAGTTGTAGGAATATCTTCTTCTCTGACTTTCAGCTGATGATATCTGGATCGTAGATCAATCTTTGAGAAGTAACTGGCCCCAACTAATTGATCAAATAAATCATCAATCCTGGGTAATGGATATTTATTCTTAATTGTCACTTTGTTAAGTTCCCGATAATCAATACACATTCTTATTGACCTGTCCTTCTTTTTAACAAATAGAACCGGAGCTCCCCAAGGTGAAGTACTTGGTCTAACAAAACCTTTATCAAGTAGATCCTTCAATTGAGTTACCCATTCTTTCATCTCTGATGGGGCTAATCTGTATGGTTTTTTGGCTACTGGTGCTGCCCCAGGTATCAGGTAAATTTTAAACTAGATGGCTCTGTCTGGTGGAAGACCAGACAAGTCCTTAGGAAAGACTTCGGGGTATTCTATGACAATTGGGATCTGTTTTGATTCTTTCTCTTCTCTGTTTGCATTGATAGCATAAGCCAAAAACCCCTGACATTTCTTATGTATACACTTACGTGCTTTCAATATGGAGAGAAGACTGGTATGATAAACCCGATGATCACTATCTATGATGACTGTTCCTCTACCTGGCAACTTAATTTCAATCTTCTTTTGGTTACATAAAATAGCTGCCTGATTTTTGGCTAACCAATCCATACCCACCACTACATCGAATTTCTTCATCGGCATAGGGAATAATTGAATAGGCAACTCACAACCCTCGATGGAAATGGTATAATTATCGAACACATTAGCTACAATTTCTTGACTATTAGCGGTGTCAACAACCAACTTTTTTTCAAGTGGCATAGAAATTAAACATACAATTTTAGCAAAAGTAGGTGATACGAATGAAAAGTTCGCACTCGAATCAAATAGCACTTTAACATATACGGAGTTGATGGAATAAGTACCTGTTACCGTCTCTGGAACTGCCTCTGCCTCATTTTTAGTCATTTGGAAGGAACGTCCTTGCGCCCTTCCTAGCCCTCCTCTATTCATACTTGGTCTCCCTCGACTACCCGTTGTACTATTTCCCAAACTTAGTTGTGGATTTTTGAGCTGTGGGCATTTGTCTTTAAAATGATCCGGTGAATTGCAGTTGAAACATCTTTTATTCATCAGACAGAATCTTGATGAATGTCCAATCTCACCATAATTGAAGCATTTCATCGGTTCTGGTTTGCATTCTCCTTGATGATATTGTCAACACCTAAGACAGACCTTCTCCATCGACCTCTGCATTGGTTTCTTATTGAACTTAAAGGACTCGGATCCTCGATATCCTATTGAAGATCCTTCCCACTTCCTCTTTTCCATTTGTTTTCCTTCATCGCTTCTATTTTTGTTCGTTTCTGTGACTTCAGCTGCATCCACTGCCAATAGAAAAGTGATAGGGTTCATTGCTATAACAAATTCTCTAATTGAGGGTTTCAAATCTCGGATATATCTCTCAACTTTTCTAGCTTTTGTGGATATGTAATGCTCAACAAATCTACAATACTCTATGTATTTTTTTGTGTATTCCCTAACTGATCCAGAGCTTTGTTTCAACTTCAAGAAATCCTCTTCCATTTGTCTAACTGCAGCCTTGSGACAAAATTGTTCTTTGAATCTATTCACAAATTCTGCCCATGACAAGGTTTGCAAAACATCCATCCTTTCAAGAGATTCTATATCCCACCAATACAAAGCATTAGACTTTAGAACTGATACAGCAAACCTGACTTTGTCGGCTTCTGGACAACGTGTGGTATTGAATATTGATTCAATCTCTTTTATCCAACACATAGCTTTAGTTGGATCTCGCTCACCTGAAAAAGCTAGTGGTTTGCATGCAAGAAACATTTTAATATCCCCTCCTCTTGTGCTTGGTGTTGGTATGGAAGAATTTATCTCTACTCGCTCTGTTTCCACCCTCGAAGGCATTCTCAATATTGATGTTAAGGTTTCTCTTAACTTTCCCATTTCTTCAGCCAACATATCTCTAATTATAAAATCTGGCTGTGGTGTTGGTTCTGGATTGTTATTCCCAGAGTTAGATTCTGCTTGATTAACATAACCTTGTGATTGATAATTTCTTTCCCTTGTTTGATTTCTCCCTCTTCCTCTGCCTCTTCCTCGTGAGGTATTAATAGTGGTTTCAATGGGAGAATTTTCTGCCTCACTAAGATCAGGATGGGCTAGTCTTGGTGWTCTTCTGGACYRGCTTGTCATCTGTAGATTTCATGATTAAATAACACATTTTCACATTCCCAAATACAATAAAGTGTCAAAGTTCAGATATGTACCTGTAGATTCAAAATTACATTGGCCAGATGTAATCCGAATGTACCTTACACACTGATCTCTTAACTTATCATATTTACTTCAAAGGTTCTAACTATCTCCGGGACCCTAATATGCAATAGAATAGTTTATGTTTAGGCATCATCATGCAATTGATCACCTAAATCCCTTAAACTTAGGCTCTGATACCAATCTGTGACACCCCAATCTCCACACATTCCATATTACATAGAATTCATTCATAGAATACATAGATTCCCACATAGGTCCAAAATTACAAGAGTCTATGCTACATGTTACGATACAAATTTACATAACTTAGAATTTTCAAAATACATGCATTTGTAAACTAGCATCGCTCTTCTTCAAAACACATCTAGATATGGTCTTCAACATTTAAGCACATAAGGGAAGTAATCGTATAATGCTTTTTCCCTTATCGATATTATAACTGGTATTACCTGCACACATATTTTTGAAAACACAAAATGAGGGTTAGACAAAAGTCTAGTGAGATTCCGTTTTTCATGCTATGCAGGGTGACATCACCAAAAACATTTATCAAATAATCTCTCAATCATAATGAAGAATAATAAAGAATAGCATCATGTTTAAGCCCATCATGCCTCTTGTTCAAAATCCCATAGAAACATAATGGTTTTTTAGTCCATCGGCCTCTGGTTCCAAATTGTCCATCGGGCCTCTGGTTCCAAACCATACTTAGAATATTTTTCAATAAGCATGACTAGAGCTCCTCTGGTCTTTCTATCAGAGCTTCTGGTTAGTCGATCAGAGCCTCCGGTTCCTCGACTAGAGCTTCTGGTTGTACTTATGAAAGCCAACCAGAGCCCCTCTGGTTTGTTTTATAGAATTTTCTAAGTATAGAGACTCTTTTGAAATATCATTTTAAAATTATAAATATAGTACTAAGCTTGTTTCTAAAAGATATATAAAGCGTATTTTCAAACTAATAATATAGAAAAGAAATTTGCATCATTTTAAATCAATATCCAGAATCCTCTGGTTCTATTATGAGGGTCAATCAGAGCCCCTCTGGTTCCTTGCAAGATATAACCAGAGCTCCTCTGTTTCCTCATAATCAATGCTTTTATCCAAAGCATTTTACTCACAACCAATGGTCATGAACCATGTTTGCTCCAATCCCATAACATCATTATTATCATTTCTACTAAAAACAACATTTCCAAATTCTCAAATCACCAAGAAATGAGAACTTAAATCTCTTGTAATTTTAATAAATATCATAATAAGAGTTAGGCCACACAGACAACGACCAATCTTATATCCTCCCAATAATTCCCTTTTTATGATGTTTCACCCTTATATCCTCCCATTAATTCGAATGAAGTAGTTCATCCAAAGACAGACCTCAGTCATATATGTCAGAGTGAACATGTTCATAATTCCCAAACCAAATCATGGTCTCAACATAGGTTTATACTCAAAACCTTCTATTCTCAAGAACAACGTGTTCTCTCAAAACAGTTTAAAAGTCTGTTTTTCTATAAAACTCTTTCAAACTGTTTTAAAACCCAGATACTGTTTAATTCCTTCCAAAACAATTCAAAAAAAATAGATTCAAACAACAACTTCTTAAAGGCTGTTGAAGAACACAACTTTGTTTCATATTTATCCAGAAACAGATTCCAAAACAATAACATCATAAAAACTGATGAAGACAGTTTATCATCTGAACCTCAAAACCAATACCAAAACTCAACAGTTGATACACAAATATATGAGGARTTTAGTTTCAAAACCCCTCACCTTATCAAACAGATTTCTTGATGATAAACACACAGCAAAAACTTTACTTTAACACAGAATCTTCAAGTACTTTTGAAGCAACAATTCTTGAAGAACACCTTATCTCACACACACAGGTTCTTTTTCTAAAAGAATGATCGTGGTAAGGATAAACCTTATCCAAACTTTTCTTTAAATATCCTCACCTAGGCGGTGGAGGATTTTAATAATATAAAATTAGATATGACGGTGTGGATTTTATTATTTTAAAGACTTATTTGCTTCATTACTAAGGTATCACTATCTCAATAAAATATTCATATTATCCAAACATGTATGCACTTATTTCATGTATCATGTATTGTTGCCACATTCATGCATACCATCATATAATTTATCAAATAATCACGTAAAATTTACCTTGACCCAGGTTATCTGAAACTAGGTTATAACAGCAACTGTCAACACAATAGCGGCTATCCACAATTACCACGGCCCGGGGACATGCGCAAGTTAACAAGTAGCGTTTACGGACGAGGACTTTTTTTGGAAACTTACTCTCAAATACATCAATTTAACATTTATATCATAGTGCAAAACCGTCAATATTTCATGACATAAACAAATCTTGACTAAACAGTTCTTTAGTCCAACAGTTTTAAACAAATCTTGACTAAACAGTTCTTTAGTCCAATAGTTTTAAATAAATCTTGACTAAACAGTTCTTTAGTCCAAAAGTTTTATAAATAAACAGTATAGTTTGCATAAATTCATGCTTTTCCCCCAGTTTAAATAAACAAAAAACATTAAAAGTGGGTCGTGAATACTCACAAGTTTGCTGATGAATATCCAAGAACTTTACGATGTTTGAAGCGCTAAGCGTCCGCCCTAACCTTCCTAAACAGTCCAACATCCAGAAATTAGATCACCTATGGGTTCTCGATAAATATAAAGTTAAGTATGTCTTATGTAATGTCATTGAGTTTTCATGATTTGAAGTTGATACTTATGCCATTTGCTCTATGAAATAGACCAAAAATATATATTTTAAAATCAAAGTCCTTTGCACGTAAAGCTACCATTTGGACAGAATGTAAATTATGTTTCTGGAATTTTTGGTCTCACAAATTACTGTCAAAACGAACCTTCCAAAACTCATTTTGTGTCCAAGTTTTTATATCAACAATAATAATGAGTTAAACAGATTTTCCCAAATATCAAGAATTTTGGATGGGTTTAAGGCACTCACTAATACCCTACAACTTTGAGTGATACAGTCCCCAAGACAGATTGTGCACTCTTCGAGTGACAGTCATTTGCGTGGTCTAAACTCATAATTTTTCAGTGATTTTAACTTTATTTTAAAGCTAACACATAAGGATAACTTGTAGAAAAAGAATCACCCATTTTTAATGAGTTTTGAAGAAGATATGACCGATTTAAGATGCATGCAAGATTCTATCAGCAATGCTCTTTTTGCACCATAATGTTGTATCATGAACTTTAAGGCTCAAAACTTAATATTTTTTAATGAGACCAGTTGCATTAGAAAGAAAACTCATAAAAGTACGTTTTAGAAGAAAAATYAGAACATTTGGACTTTTATTTTGAAAGATACAGTCGACACAAGTGCTAACAKAAWCTGTCAGTTTTCAAAATACATCTTTTAATGATTAACTTCCACATGCAATGAGGTTTTATCCTACTTTCATTGAGTTCAAAGTTCATGGATCATAGATTATCATCATTTTGAAGACATTTCATGTCTTTGATGTATAATCTCCCCTTTTGAATTCTCCAGAACATTTAATTACAAAGCCGAGAAGTAGGTGTAGAAAATAAGAATCTTTGTTATTATATAAAGGTAAGATAACTAGTCTATTACCTTTTGCTTGAAATCTAGAATATTCTTCAAGATTGACATATTTTTAATGATGCTTGAAGATGAAATTGGCTGGAGAGGTATGGTTTAGAGAGAGAGAGGTTAGGGAGAGGAAAGGTTTATGCAAAATGAGGATGAAAAATGAGAGTTTTCAAAGAATGTGGGGTATTTATATGTGGGTTTTAAATGTGAATAAAAGGGCCGGCCTCTTAAGGCCCAAGTCCATAAAAAAATATTTTTATTTTTCTTTTAAACAAAATAAAGCCCATTTAAATTATAACTAAAATAAAATTTGTCAAATATTGATAAAAATATCATTATTAAATCAAAGTTCCACATTTTTGGGAAAACTATTTGGACATTCAAATGAGACTTTTATATTTTAATTTGGTCTTATAATATCAACTTTATTATATTTGGAGCATTTTTAATATATTTGGCATTACATAAGTTAACTTTATCAGTTACCCATCGAAACAAGGTTTTCTAAACTATAACTTGGGAATTAAGCCAGATGAATTCTAATTAACATGACTAGATCCTAATAAAATATAGTTCTAAATTTAGAAACCCTATAAAGGTGCTAACCTGACTTCACCTTTGCACTATATTATAACTTTGTACCCATATCTCTATGTGATTTTCAGACTAGGGATAGTGACAAATAGTGTCTTCAAAATATATGGCTAAACAAATCTCTTTGTTAAAAATCACTCTTTCGAGCCGATTCCCATATCATTSAAGTTGGCGTGTTCAAGATAGTTCATCTCTGAATCTATCACACTTGACACTTTAAAAGAGTGACCAACCCGTCGAGAGTTAAGTTTGAAAAACATAAATGACAAGTCTCCTTGTCTGTATCTTTCTCAAGTCTACCTCTCATATCATTCAAGCTGACGTGCTTATCAATGGCTTGTCTCTAAGTCCATGACACTTTAACACTTTCAAAGTGATAAACTCATCAAGAAGTGTGCTTGGTCTTATAAAACATGAATGAAATAGTGGAACATTGTTATTGCGAAACAACGTCCACTTTCATTCGGTTTAACATTTCACCGTTTACCCTACACCCGAACTAAAGGAATTAGCTACTCATTACGGAAAGTAAAGACATGAATGTAAATAACAGAGAGTAAAGACGAAAATTAAATGACGATAAAAGTAAATAAATAAATAACTGATAATGTTATAGCACCTCATGACGAAGAACAATATTTAAAGAAAAACTTAAAAGCTTGCATAATCATAAAGCTACTAAAAGCTTGAGAGTGTTTACGGAACAAAAGAAGAGAAATTGTTCAGGGAAAAAGATGATTCTACAAAGGCACCCATGGTCCCCTTTTATACACACAAGCATAGACTAAAAGACAAAAACTTTGGAAATGGAAATGTTCATTATGAAGGGACATAAAAGAAGATATCAACTCCATCACCAAACGTCATCCAAAAAGTCTTCCGAAGGTCCTTTCACCAGCTGTTCGAGGAAAAAATCGATGATTCTTTAAGCGGAGATTTCCCTCCTTGACCATGGCTGAACTATTAAGCACTTCTCCAAAAAGCTGCACCGGGTCAGGTCAATGCTGCTGGAATGCTGCAGCATCATAGTGCAGTATTTGTTAGTCAAATATGTCATCTACCCCTAAATTGTTGTAAAAATAAATCCATCACCACATTTAGCTCCAAACATAATAAATGGAAAATAAGGAAGTGAAAATGACTTAAGGTTGGGATAAACTAGAAGAATCTACCTAAGAAAAGAAGGAAATGGGTACTTTAAGCATGCAATAAAACATGCTTATCACACCCCCAAACTTAAAGTGTTGCTTGTCCCCAAGCAACCAAATGAAAAAAAAAAGACTCAATATAGTGAAATACACAAGATTAAGGCAGTAAGTGCACACACAAAACAAAGCATATCATTATTAACATCATAGCCTTTCATAAATTTTTAGCAAACCATTCAGAACCTACTTCTTATGTATGACCATATGCTAGCACTAGTCTTCTCTTTAATGAACTCAACACCCTCTTTTGCTAGGGTCAATAGGACTTGTTTAAGGTTTTCCTCTCTTTGGCTATTTTATTTTCTCACTTTGCCTTTTTCATTTATGCTTCAACATTCAATTCTTTTTTTAAAATTTTGGCACTTTGTGCTCTTTATGATGAAAGCATGCACGTTGCCCCTATGGGACATTTTTGTGCTTCAAAGAAAATCCCACAAAGGCTTCTTATTAGAGCTTTGCTCTTTTGTATTGAAGTTGTGGCCTTTGTGGTATACCTTCCCCCAAACTTGGAACTTTGACAATGCCCTCATTGGCTATGTTGGGTGGATAGTGTGTATAAGGCTACAAGTGGCTATTTTGAGAGTTATAAATGAAGAATGGCCTAAATCATATCCATTTGTGCATTGGTGTGTGAGTGGAATTTTGCTTCAAGAAAAGACACATGCTAGTTCTAGCAAGAACATAATTAGTAGGTGAATGGGTATTTACCCTCAAATTTATTTAGGCTATGATATCAAGAATTATAAGCAATGATCATGTAATCAAGTATGAAAATAAAACTAAAAATTAAGAAAACTATCCCAAGACTCAAATAAAAATAAAATTTGGAAGCTAAAGATGGAGGAATGAACTTGTCCTACTCCAAGGGAGTAGGCTGTGTGGCATGAGGTTCCATGACTGCATCCATGGCTGCTTCTTTGAGTTGTTGGTTCTCTTCAACCTCCTGTTATCCTCTTTTAGGCTCTTCAGCCTCTTCCCCATCTTCTTCACCTTCTTGCTCACCATCTCTTCCATTTTCTGCTTCATTTCCTTCATCTCACTCCACCCCTGCCTCTGCCCTTTTTGAATCTGCTTCCTCACTTCACCTTTCAGCTCATCCATTTTCTCCAAAGTCTCAGACCTCTACTTCAACATGCTGTCTAACAGGTGGTTGTTTAGAGACAACAGGTCCTGAATCATGCCCATCAAGTCCACAGGTCCCATACTTCTGCTTGTCCTCTCCCTTAGTCTTGACACAGCGTTCAAGTCTATAATAGACCTCTCTGCTCCTTCTTTGATGTTGACATCTTCTTTGAAAACGGGCACTCCCACACCTTTTATCAACCTGTCAATGACGCACGGGAGATACGACTTCCCTCGGGTCCTGTTAGCACAGTACACAATAGCTTTGAGTAATATCTCACCAACATTGATTGTTTTCCCCTTCAAAATGCAATACAACAAGACCATCCTTTCAACATTTAAGGAACTGTCATGGGTTGTAGGGTGTAGTGAATGCTTCACAAAATTGACCCATACATTAGTATTTGGGGTCAAATTTGCATCTTTGAAGACCCTAAGAGAAAAGTTTGAATGATGCTCCCATGTGGTTCCTGGTCTGGCTACTGCTTCACAAATTTTATTTAGCTTGGCCTCAGAGGCAGTGTGCTTTAGAGTTTCAAAATCTGAGTTGAATTATGTGGTGAGTCCTAAGACATTGTTCAATGTCTCATCATCAAAATACAAGCATACTCCTCTAACCATAATCATACAGGAATTGCTACCTGCAACCTCAGTATAGAACTCTCTAATGAGTGAAAGATTGTAAGATCAATGTACCTCACAAAAAGTTTGCCATACCAAGCTATCAATTACCTCTTTGATGAATCTATGATCGAAACCTTAGTTGGGCCAAGCAGTCTTGTTTTTGAACTTCTTAAATAGATCTTTGCCTTTGACAGAACTAAAACCCCCTAAAGGTAACATGGACCTTTCTGTGATTGCTGGAGTGGAGGAAGTGGCAGCAGGATGCTGTTTGGATGTTGTAGCATTCTGTGACTGTCTTGTGGTTCTTCTATGAGAGTCTTCCAAGGATACTATTTTGCCTTTGGCAACAACAACCACTTTCTTCTTGTTGAGGGTAGGACCAGTTGATTTGGAGGTTTTCTTGGCAGACTTCTTTCCCAAATCCATCCTCTTATTAGAGGAAGGCTCCTTTTAAGTGGGACTAGGAGAGGCCAAAGTCTCAACAGCCTCTAATAATGCATCCATAGAGGTCTGTTCTTCAGTCCTTTTCTTAGAAGGGTCTACCCCAATTTTGGCCAAGATATCATCAATGACCTCAAAGTCTTTGCTTTGAGGTGCGGCCTCAACATGTTCTTGAATGGGGGCATGAATGGTCTCATCATTTCAAGGAAGCAAATAGAACCTTCCTACATCCATTGCCTTAGTGGCATCATCCTCTGACTCATAGGTTACATATTCTTCCATAATAATAGTAGGGTTGAATATTACCTCTATGTCATGCTCTTGGTCCATTTCATCAACTGGTAGTTCATTAAGGTCAGTGATTTGAACCCTTCTCTGGCTTGGTTCTTGCACAGGGGCTTCAGCCATGGTGGAAGATGAAAGGGCCATTGACTATACAGGGGTAGACACAGCCTCTTCTTCACTCAATGATAGGGATGAACTATTTTCACTTAGTTCCAACAACTATGGTTCTTCATTTGATGGCCTAACAGCAGCCCTTTGACGGTTGCTTCTTCGAACAGGTGTCCTTGCTGATGGTTGGTCTTGAACAGCTGTTCTGTTGACTCTAGCCATGGTGGAGAAGGTAAAGGAAAATGGAGAATAAAGATGGAGGGAGTGGTGTATGACAGAAGGCTACGGTGATGGTGGTGATTGTGGTTGATTGAGAGAGTGATGGGGAGAGTAATGGAGGGAAAATTTTGGGGGTGATTGAAAGGTCGGTTTAAGAAACAAAGAGATGATGGTTAATGATGGATTAGAGGGACTTAGTGGGTTAAGAGAAGTGGTGGTCGGCGGTTTCTTCCCATAAGTACAAGGCAATTAAAAAATTTCAAAAGCCCTCTTTTTATGAGACAACACCCTTGAACCCCAAGCTTTCAATAAGTGACATTTTGACCCCAACTTTTCACTAAGTGACATGATTAACCTTTGACTGAAATGTTGGGTTTAAGGGTACAAATGGTGATGTCATGTACCTTGTACTCTTTTTGTACTACCTGAAGACCACTCCTTTGTTTTCTTCCTTCACCCCTCTCCTTCCTTTTTTTTTTAAAATAATTCAGGCGCCAAATCTCTCCCAAACACCAACAATAATAATCCGTTTCAAGAAAAATTTAAAAATAAAGCCCAACCAAATTTCACTCATTTCACAAATCTGCAGGCCTGGAATGCTACAATATTTTGAGCAGTTCACCAACTTTTATCCGAAATCACAAAATACCTTTCAAAGTTAAAAACACAAACATCCTATGAAATAAAAACTTATTTACAAACAAAGGTGGACTTTTAAGAATTCCAAAGGGGTTTTATGAGATTTTTAGCAGAGAGCAGCACAACTCTCAGAGTGCTGTTCTGAGACTACTGCCGGATCATGGTACACTTTTACCCTTTGGCCATTTACCTTGAAAATAGAGTTATCTTCCGGGTTTACCAAGTCCACTGCTCCATAAGGGTACACTTTAAAAACAAGAAAAGGCCCAGACCATCTAGACTTAAGTTTTCCAGGGAATAACTTCAGTCTAGAATTAAACAAAAGAACATGTTGGCCTTCTCTCAAGTCTCCGTGTTGTATTCTCTTGTCATGCCAAATTTTTGTTTTCTCTATATTGAGCTTGGCATTTTCATAGGACAACAACCTATGTTCATCTAGTTCACAGAGTTGTAGCTTCCTTTTCAAACCAGCATCTTTTAAAGAAAATTTTAATTCTTTTATGGCCCAATATGCTTTATGTTCAAGCTCTAACGGAAGATGGCAAGCCTTGCCATAGACTAGCTTGTATGGGGACATACCAATTGGTGTTTTGAAAGCGGTTCTATATGCCTATAAAGCATCGTCTAGCTTAAATGCCCAATCCTTCCTGTTAGGCTTGACAACCTTTTCCAAAATATTTTTTATTTCTCTGTTAGACAACTCTGCTAAGCCATTTGTCTGTGGGTGATATGATGTGGCTATTTTATGGTTAACATTGTATTTTGCAAGAACTCCACTTAACAAATTATTTATAAAGTGGGTACCCTCATCACTTATTAAGGCTCTGGGGGTACCAAACCATGTAAAAATTTGCTTTTGAATGAACTTCACCACAGTCTTGGCATTATTTGAATTACATGCCACAGCTTCTACCCATTTTGAGACATAAACTATAGCAACCAATATGTATTGACAGTTATTTGATGGGGGAAAAGGACCCATAAAATCTATTCCCCAAACATCAAATGACTCAACTTCCAGGATCCCATGTAGTGGCATTTCATTCTTTTAGAAATGGAACCACTCCTTTGGCATTCATTGCACCTTTGTGCAAAGTTATGGGAATCCTTGATGAGAGTTGCCCAATAGAAACCAGACTGTAGGACCTTGGCAACAATTCTCTGTCCTCCAAAATGTCCTCCATAAGGAGCTTGGTGACATTGATACAACACTTTTGGCACCTCAGACTCTGGAATGCACCTCCTCAAAAGTTGATATGCACCAAGTTTAAATAAAAAGAGGTCATCCCAAAAATAAGATTTGACATCATGAAAAAATTTCTTAAGCATGTGGCTTGTGTATTCAGATGGTTTGATGCCACAAGCTAAGAAATTTGCTATATCTACAAACCAAGGTGCCTTCTGTTGTTGCACCATTAAAATTCTCTCATCAGGGAAGGTCTCTATAATGTCACCTCCTCCTATCTCAGGTTTCTCTAACCTAGATAAATGGTCTACTACCTGATTTTCCACACCCTTCCTATCACGTATTTTCAAATCAAATTTCTGCAATAACAACACCTACCTTATCAACCTAGGCTTTGCATCTTTCATTGAAATCAAATATTTAATGGCTGCATGATCAGTATGCACAATCACTTTAGTCCCCATCAAGTATGATCTAAATCTCTCAAATGCAAACACTACGGCCAATAATTCATTTTTCATGGTGGTGTAGTTTATCTGTGTTTCATTCAAAATCTTACTTGCGTAATAAATTAAATGAAACACCTTCTCTCTTCTCTGATCTAAAACAGCACCAACCGCTCAATCGCTTGCATCACACATAATTTCGAAAGGTTTGTTCCAGTCTGGAGCAACTACTATTGGTGAAGTAATCAGGGCTTTCTTCAAAGTTTTGAATGCATTTCTACATTCATCATTAAAATCAAATTTCTGGTCATGTTGTAGGAGTAAACATAAAGGTTTTGATATTTTTGAAAAATCCTTTATGAACCTTCTGTAAAATCCCGCATGACCCAAAAAACTCCTGATTCCTTTAATAGTGGTGGGTTCTGGTAGTTTTTCAATAACTTTGAGTTTTGCTTTAACTACCTCCACTCCTTTTTTAGAGATTAAGTTCCCCATAACAAATCCTTCCTTAATAATGAAGTGATATTTCTCCCAGCTGAGGACCAAATCAGTTTCCTCACACCTCTCAAGACTCTTTTTTAAATTGTCCAAACAATTGTCAAAAGATGAACCATATACAGAAAAATCATCCATAAAGATTTCAATGGATTTTTCAAGCATATCTAAAAATAAGGACATCATACTCTTCTGGAAGGTGGTAGGAGCATTACACAGTCCAAATGGCATTCTTATGAAAGCAAAAGTGCCATAAGGACAAGTGAAGGTGGTTTTTTCCAGGTCCTCAGGAGAAATAGCTATCTGATTGTAACCTGAACAGTCATCTAAGAAACAGTAGTTCTTTTTACCGGCTAATCTATCCAACATTTGATCAATGAAAGGTAGCGGAAAATGGTCTTTGTGAGTAGCCTTGTTTAGCCTCCTATAGTACATGCATATTCTCCAACTGGAGACAACTCTGGTAGGGATAAGTTCATTTTTCTCATTTGTGATGACTGTTGTCACACCCCGCTAAAGCAGAAACACGAGATGTAACAGGTACGCGAGTCACAACAACAGTTAATAAAAACACCATTCAAGTTTTACTAAAAGAAATCAAGTGTAACACCCATAACCAAATTGGGATAAAATACTTCTTTTACAAAATCTTCAATTGCGAACTTAATCGGTCTCGCCACAAGTATGCTCCCAAAATACTTCATTTCTTACTTATTACCTGAAAAGCATGTAACATAAAACAACGTCAACTACAAAGAGTTGGTGAGTTTACGGGTTTTCACATGCACAAAATATTACAATGCAGAAATCATTTATTTGCAAACTTATACGTAAACTTTTGCACTTAATAAATGTAAATCTACCACGATGCTTAACTTGAGACGCTACTGAGCTTTACCAGACAAATGTGCCCCACTATTTTATGAACGACCATAAGTAGCCCATACACTTACTTAGGTCCCACAGTTCGTAGTAGTTCTAATTCAGCGGTGGTCCAAATTCCACATGATTAGACTAAGAAACCATAGATAATGTGCACCCCTTTCTGGGTGGGACTATCAACACAATAGAGGCTATCCACAATACCACGTCCTTGGGACGTGCCCGAGTTAACATGTAGCGTTTACGGACGGGGACTTTATTTGGAAACATACTCCCAAGCACATCAATTTAGCATTTATTTCATAGTGCAAAAACAGTCAATATTTCATGACATAATAAACTTGACTAAACAGTTCTTTAGTCCGATGGTTTCAAACAAAGCTTGATTAAACAGTTCTTTAGTCTAATGGTTAAATAAATAAACAGTGTAGTTTGCTTAATCTCATGCTTTTCTGTGGAGTCCAAATTTACTGATCAATCATCATTTCTTCATAACAACAATGGCAGATTTGGATATATCTTCAAGAACACATTAAGAACAATGAGAGAGAAAGTCAAACTCTCAATTCTGGTCAAATCCTTGGATTCTTTTTGGTTTTAATCTTTTTATAATAAACATCCTCGGAAACAGGTTTTTGATTAAATTTGTTTTGAACTTCTGAAGGTAAATCAGAATCCTCAGTCATTTTGTTTTTAACAATAAAATCTTCATGACTGGGTAAATTATTTGTAATATCAAACTTATCAACCTCATCATCTAGACAAACATCKGAATTTGAAAAATTAATTTCTTCATTAAACGCATTTATTTCTTCTGAGTCATTAGTTTCACTCAAAGATTTAGCACATGAGAAATACTCAGACTCAGCTTGTTCCGTTTTCTTAATAGAGTTTT
>NC_037540.1:20556179-20558756 GCF_001531365.2 Cynara cardunculus var. scolymus | reverse complement strand
ATTCAGATAACTCGGAGTTTAAAGCATTGAATTTTTCTTCAGAAATTTTGGACGCAAATTGCAACGATTTAACCAAACTCAAATGACCAGCATTTTCAAGATAAACTTGGATACTTCTTTCTCTTAGCGTTTTTAGTTGATCTTCATGATTATTTAAACGCTCTTTTTCTGATTTTAACGCTTACTGGTAATTTTGAATATGGATTTTCATCTTATTAATCTGTTTAATACATGTTTGATGAATTACCTCATCATTCATCAACTCTTTCTCTTTATAACTCTCGATGTTCTTTTCCAGTTCAGCAATCTTAGCTCTCAACTCCTTTATGGTATCTACCATTTAAAAAAAAATTTGATCAGTTAAAGATCTATGCAGTGAAATCAGATAACAGAAATATGAACAGATAAGCTCAAAAAGAAAAGAAAAACACAAACAAAAACAGATATACAATGATCCAAAAAGAAAATCTAAACACAAACAAACTAAGAAACCAAAACAGTCCAAATATAATCCAAGTCCAAATACAATACAGATATTACACTTTTAAAAAAAATGATATATCTGCTCTCGAAAGTTCTATCCAAAAATCCACTTGTATGCTTCTCGTATGAATCCACTTCTCATAACTCTAAATTGGGCAACACCCTCGTATCAGACACTTCTTGTAACAGCTAACTCTGCATCATCTTCTGCAGACCATGCACTTTGTAGTTGCTGTTTCAAAGCTTCTTAAACAGTCTGCTGTCAACTGCTGTCAGCAAAGAACTAGCCTATTGAGTTCAGCCTGCAACTCCTCAAATAAAACACTGCACACTATCTAACCAGAAAGAATATAGCTCGAAGTAGAAGTATCAGTCAGCAACATAACCAGTTAATGAACAGACCTGTCTTGAGTTTAAATCAAAACAGTCCAAGTCTCAACAATTCAGATTAAATCAAAAACAGCAACTTAGAATTGAGAATTGGAGACAGTTCAATATCAAAACAGCAAGCTAATATCAACACAAACAGGTTCTGTAAACCTGTGAAGAAACTGTTGAAGAACTCTCAAATGTTGTTGCTGCTGCTGTTTAAACCTCAAATTCAAATCAACAATCAACATTGTGTAATATCCTGCTGCTGTCTTGCAATGCTATGGAGCTGCTGCACACTGTGTAGCTGCAGATGAAGCTGTCAAGATGAAACAACACAGAAGCTAGAAGCCTGGTGTAGGTATTGATGGCTGTGCAAATTTGTCAAACAGCAACAATATTATCTGTCATTTGCTGCTGTTATTTAAACACAACTACTGTCAAACACAACAAACACAGCACACAAAGTTCCAAATTGAAGCAGTTGCTGTTAAAACTTGCTGTCAAAATGGTTATGATGATCGTGATACAACAGGTTACTGATTTTGAACAGCTGGTTGTAGCAAGTTCTGTTGCTACTGTTGTTCTGTTTAGATTGTTGTTTAGCTGTGTAACACAGTGTTTCACAAACAGCTGCACAAGAAAACTATACTTGCTGCACAGTGTAACACATATAATTGTGTCAAGTCAAAACAGCAAATCAATAATGAACAAACACACAAACACAGAAAATCTTTGCTAGGCAAATGTAGTAACAATACTCAAACCACAATCAAGACCTGCTGTGAAGCTGCTGTTTTGAAATTGTACATACTAAATCAGTCACCTGTTACACATCAAACAACAAACACAAAATACAAAAATTGATAAAAACAAAAAGCACAACCTACTGTCTGAAACCTGTTTCTGTGGAGCTGTTGTTTTAAACCTGTTGCTGTACTAAATCTGTCATTAACAATAACAACAATCTGCTGTTAACAATAACAACAAACTGCTGTTAACAACAAGTCTGTTGCTGTTCTTGTTCTGTCTAAACAACCTGCTGTTTTTTTTTTCTCTACACCAACACAGCACATCACAGTATCACTTTTTATTATTAAACTTCACACTGCAAACAACACACTAAACAGATATCAAATAACAGTATTTGAAACCAACAAGTAGCTAAATCACTAAAACAAACTTGTTAAGAGCAAATCACTCAAACAGATTTTAACAGACCTGTGACACTTGTTAAGAGCAATTAAGAGCAGGAATAACAGACCTGTGAACACTCATGTAAAACACTCAATCTAAAAGCTGAAACCGAACAGCATGAGTAAACCTGTTAACAATTTAAAATCTTAAACCGAACATAACGATGAGTCTTAAACCTGTTAACAGTTTAAACCGGRCAKARRCAAGAGTATAAACCRGACATCCCTTTAAGTGTAAACCTGACAGCACACTCAGTCGATTAGAAATGCTCAAATAAACCTCACCAATCTCAATCGATTCTTGACAAGTTATTGAACAAAATACCAAATTGAATCAAGAAACAACGAACAATCAAAGAATCTGGGTAAGAGGAATTGAGCGGATTAGAAATCCGGACAGCTCTATGCACAGAAATTCCAAGTACTAAACCGGTCAATAGAAAAACTAATCCGATCAAAAGGTGAACGGTTTACCCTAAACCTGAGATGGACTTACCGAATCAGAGCACTAATCCGGTCAAGAGGTGAC
>NC_037540.1:20555228-20556079 GCF_001531365.2 Cynara cardunculus var. scolymus | reverse complement strand
GTATGTATCCGACAGAGACTCGCCCTCTTTGGCCTTGAAACTGTAGTACTCGTCAATGCAGATAGAATGATTGTTCTTTAGCGTTTTCCTTCCACCTTCGATTTGCTTTTCCAGTTCTKCCCARATCTCCATGGACAGTTGACAGTGATCAATACATTTGAAGATGTCATTAGGAATTGCCATGATCAATAAACGTTTACATTTGTTCCCCAAATCGACGATAATCTTRTCCTCGTCGCTCCAGTTTGCTTCAGGACGCGGTTCGTAGTGCTCAGATATTTCTGGTGTGGTTCCAGTTGCTGGAACTCTAGGGATTAGATTCATTGGGACGTAGGGAGGGTTGTATAGGAACTCACAGATTCTTGGATGAATCCCTTCGAGAAAGTTCACCATTCGAACTTTCCACTGTGGGTATTCTTTGCGAATGAGTGTAGGAGGTTTAGACTGTGAACCAGTACTCATAAAGGATGTATTGGCCATATTTGCCATTGAAAGATGAAGAATCGAAAGAAAAGTGAAGAAAATCGATAAAACAGTGAAAATAGAGTAACTTGGTGAAGAAGATGACTGTGTGTTATTGAGTGTATAAAGATGAATACCAAGAACAGTATAAATCAAATAAAAATTTGATTCCTGCTCTGATACCAATTGTAGGATCGATTAACTCAGATTCTTGGTAAAGATTACTTACTTGGATGATCTGATTAACAGTGAGAATGCAGCGGAAATAATAATAATCAAACAAAGTAGAAATCAATAAACACAGATGAAGATTAATGATGAACACAAGAGAGAGAGCTTCAAATGATTTTCAATAGATGAAAATATTAACAATTACAATACTGAAGCAC
>NC_037540.1:20546249-20554878 GCF_001531365.2 Cynara cardunculus var. scolymus | reverse complement strand
TCAACCCTTGCAGTATTACTTTTTCCATACTTTTACATTTAGATGAATAAGAGCTAACAGATGGAATCTTCACGCTCCTCCCTGAATGTAGCTCTCTAATCTTCATTTTCAACTCTTAGACCAAATCAGATTCAATGTGAATGCAGCACCACTGATTGGACATAATGCATCTTTAATCTGCCTACAACCCATCACATACTTTGAAGCCCAGAATAGCCACTTAACCCTAAAAGTAGCAAATTCATCCAACTAAGGGGTAGATAAATGTGTTAATTTCTTGACAAAACAGTGCAACCAGTCTTATAAAAAAGAATCTTTCGTTGAACCGCAAGTTGAGTAGGAATTCAGCTTTAGAGCTTGATCTATTTGGAGATAACTTGAATAACCAAAGCAAACACCATTGGAATTGAGAATGGGAGAGAAGAATTAACATTAAGCTTTATGGCTTCAAGAAACAGCAGGTCAATTCAAAGAAAATTGATAGTATTGCTGTTGATGCTTCTAAGGGTAAAACATGAAGGAATATCGCCATATTCATATATGATTGGTGATTGCAGGTAAATAAATCCTTAAGCTTTTAAAGATTCAAATTTACAAGGAGAAACGGTGAACAAATACTCAAGATATGGGCGATAAGTAAAGGTTTGACAAACAGAACGCCAATTGCCTTAGGCTGTAAGTTCCACGAACTCCTGCTTAACACCTACGCGTAGATCTGACAAAATCAAGAGTTCAAAAGTTCGACTGACTCCAAGAAACTCCATCAAATAAACCAAATTTTTTATGAACAAAATAGGTTTGTATTCATCCAAGAACAAATCCCTTAAAAGGAATTTGATTAAAACATTTAATCATATGATGAATTGATGGATTTTGGGTCCAAACTGTAGTCAAACAGGAAGCAGTTCATGAAAGAGTATTGTTCAAGAAAATTGAATCTACTGTAGAAGGATCGAATTGATAGAAGTTAATCGACTTGGCTCTGATACAAATTGTTAAACCCAGATCTGATAGTAGAGTAATGTAAAAAGAGATTTGTAGAAGAAGATGAATAGAAATCGGCCGCCGCTTTCTTTATTGAATCCGCTTTCTTTATTGAATGGAAAATACAATCTCTCAAAAACCCTAATCGACTCTCATCTCATGTGATGTTTTTGAATCTGTGTGTTACAAAGTATTGATAATTCATCTCACTTCTTTTCTATGCCTGTATCACTTCTTATATAGGAAATATTTACATGATAACTGAATCCTATAATAAGGTAACTAAATCCTATAAACAAGGAATAAATCATTATCGAAAATGGGATCATCACCATCCTTCAAGATTCTGAAGATAGTCATCTAGAGCATAGACCAACCAGAGGGGTTATGGAGATGTGTAGTTCATCACACCTATGGACGTTCATCGCACCTCTGGTCGTCCATAAGGGCTCTGGTCCTAAAGGACTTAGAGTCCAGAGTCTCTGGTCAATACAACCAGAGGCTCTGGTCGTCCATAGGGGCTCTAGTCTTCTTCCAGACTGTGTTGTTTTAGTACAGCAACATTTTCAGATCTTCCATCCTTGGTCCCGATTGCTTTGATAAAACTTTTAGAATAATTAGGATCAATTTTGGTCCTAACAGGAGTTCTCACAGATGAGAAGTTGTGTAAGATTCCCTTGTTCATAAGGAAGTAATCAATTGTACTGTTTTTGAATTCAGTGCCATGATCACTCCTGATAAATAGTACTTTGATGTTGTTTAGTACTTCTATACGCATGACGAACGAGATGATTTTTTCAGGTGCATTATTCTTGGATCTAAGAAAGAAAACCCAAGTGTATCTGGAAAACTCGTCAACAATAATAAGCATATATTTCTTTCCAGCTATGGATTATATATTGACTGGACCAAATAAATCCATGTGAAGTAGCTGAAGCGGAGAGGTCACTAAAGAGACTTGCTTTGACTTAAATCTAGCATTTATCTACTTTCCTTTTTCACACGCTGAGCAAAGAAACTCATTTGCAAAAGAGTGTTGATTCGACATAGCTTGTTCAATGTCTTGAAGTTGAGATGAGAAAGTCGTTTGTATCATAACCATTTAATATCTGAAGAGGCTTTAGAGAGAAAACAACTATTTACAGTGAAGGTAAAATCCATGTTGATGACATACATGTTTTCTAGACGAGAACCTGTAAGAGCAAGGTTGTCATCTTTTTCATAGACATAACATGAGTTCTTAAAAAATTTCACTATGAAATCTTTATCACACAGCTGGCTGATGCTGGGAAGATTGTGCTTCAGTCCTTCAACGTATGCAACATGTCTAAAGGTGGTTGCACCGTTGGTTAATATACCAAATCCCTTGGTATATCCTTTTTCGTTTCCTCCAAAGGTCACAGAAGGGCTTCCTTTATCCTTGTAATCAGTGAGCAGGGATTTATCTCTAGTCATATGTCTTTAACATCCACTATCAAGATACCAGATGTCTTTGACTTTCTGCAATTGAAAATAGATTAAGATTGCTTTGGTACCCATTTCTCAATGGGTCCAGTGGAGTTAGAGGTGACATATTTCTTTACTAAGCCTATGGAAGAGGCTTTAACGTCAACAAGAGTCTTCACTTTAGTCGCTTTTACAACTTTAGTGGTTGATTTCACTTTGGATGATTTTTCAGCCTTAGTTACTTTCTTTACCTTAGCTGGCGGACCAGATTTGGAAGTTGAAGGACACTTACTAGCGACATGAGAAGTTTTAGCATAGTGACAACATTTTTATAGCTGAAAGAATCTTTAGGGCCATAAAATTCAGAAAGAAGAAAAGAGGGACAAGCTCCAAAAATACATTTCTCATTTGTTCGAGGATGAACAATTAAGGGCTTAGATATCTTGGCTGAAGGATTCACTTTTAGCTTTGGGGAAGATCTCTAGCAGCGTTCAAAGACCTTTGTCCATGAGGAAGAAGGTTTACAAGCTGAAGGAATAGAACTGGGTCTATTTGACTTGCGGTCCTTCTTGGGAAGAGAAATGCTGACAATGGATTTACCTTTCTCTTTGCATCCTGAACTTAGAGAAGTTCCTTCAATATGAGTTTCATTAGAAGAGCACTGAGAGGAAGAAGTGATAGGAATAGAAGAGATAAAAGTACCAAACTTAAGCATGGACTTGTTAGTGACACAATCTTCCTGATCATAGGAAAATCCTAGACCCCTATTTATCTTGGCGGGGATATGAGCGTTAATGATCTCAGTTGCCTTGATAGAGGCTTTGCACCATCCTTCAATGGTAGCCTTCTCAGCCTTGAGTTCAGTAATTGCTTGCTCACGCTTAATGATATCCTGCTCACGATAGATGCTAATGATTTGGTTTGCAATGACCTGATCCTTAAGATTTTCTTCAATCTTGGTCAACTCTTTGATCTTTAAATGGCATCTCTCTGATTGTTCTTGAAGATCAATATTAATCTTTTTCAACTTTGGATTTGTCAGTATATCTAGTGCAGATAGGCTATTAGAGGAAGAAGAAGAAGGTTCATTCAGGTTACATATCTGAGTAGAGGTTGATGGCGAGGGATCACTAGAGCATGATGTCTCAGATGGTTCATCTTTGACATCCTTGGCCATGAGATAGATAGGTCGTGTCTTCCTCGTTCGAGGATGATTCACCAGATGAATCAGCCCAGTCATGCTCTTTAACAACAGGACCTTTGCTTTTATGCTGAATATTCTTCATCTTCTTGTACTTCTCTTTCAATTTCAGGTATTTTTTCTTTTGAGGCCTGAAGGAGGATGAGAGGTTTCAAGATAGTGTTGCAGCTTTCTTCGGCCTGCATTCACTAGCAAAGTGACCTTTGCATTGACAGTTGTAGCATCTAGCTGAAGCTTTGTCAATGAGATTTGACTTTTGCCTTATCAGCTATGGTCAGGGAAGGAGATTTGCGGTAGTTGCTTTTCTGGCGAACCTCTTGAATGAGTTAGTAAGAAGGGCCAAGAACTCATCAAACTCTGAAAGATCAGCGTCTGTCAAGTCCTCAGAGTTAGAAGAAGCTAACTCAGTAATGGAAACAGAAGATAAGGGAATAGAAGAAATAGAAGGGTTAGATGAAGGGCTATCAGAGATCAAAGCTAACAGAGAGCTTTTCATTTCTCTAGAGTTTTTTAGAAGATTATTCTTCAATTGACGGGATTGTTCATGATTAATCAATATCTCATAAAGAGAACTGAGAGAAAGGGAGTACATGTCCTTAGACATCTTGAGACACGTGGTATAATTATCCCATGACTCTGGAAAACAGTCAAGAAATTTTGTCAGATTCTCTGAGTTGGAATATTCTCTTCCAACTATCCTCAAAACTTCAGACAAAGATTCAGATTTTCCACAAAGAAAATTTTTATATTGTCTTACTAAGTTTATCTTCCTTGATTCTTGTATTTTAGTTTCTCTAACTCTTCAATCTTTTTATACAAGTCAATCCTTTCTTTTGATATGAATTTATATTGAACTCTCAGAAGTTCATTGTCAACTTTTATTTGCTTAAAATCCTTTTTTAAATCAGTTATTTTTAGATAGATTAGTCTTTTCAATTTCCAGATCTTCATTTTTCTTTTCAGCATGCAAATAGTTTTGTTTATAACCCTATTTTTCTTCTTTGAATTTATTGATTAAAATTCTTTCTCCTTTGAGTCTGTTTTTAAGGTCCTCAAATTCAGAGTTAATTGATTCTAACTTAGTAAACAGTTCATAGTCAAGTATATTTACCTCCTCTGAGCTAGATCCTGAAGTCCCTTCTTCTTCCACAGATGCCAAGAAGCACGACCTTGCATAATGAGCAGTTTCTTCATCTGCAGAAGACCATTCAAGCTAGTTTTCCTCTTCAACCATAAGAACTTTGCCTTGCTCCTTCTTCTTAAGGTGCAACTTCTTGGAGTAGTATTATAAGTCTCTAGACTTCTTGAACCTACACTCCCTGGCAAGATGTCCAACATTTCCACAGTTGAAGCATCTAAGGGCTTCACTTTCATCTTTTTCCTTGCTCTCCTCACTTCTTTCAACTTTCATATCAGATCCATGTTTCGTCTCACCACTTCCCTTCTTAAAGTAGTACCAGATTTGGAGTGACTTCAATTTGCAAACTTTTTGTTGAAGGCCTTGGTGAGCAGGGCTAGATTTTCAGCTATCTTCTTTAACTCTATGTCAGAGTCATCATCTTCAGAGCCAGATAAGAGGCCTACCTTTGGGATTTCCATTAGCTTTGAGGCTCTTTTGGAGCTGCTTTTGTACTTTCTCTCAAAAGATGAGCGCCAAGGAATCATGAACCTTCTTTTTCTCAGACATCCTTTCAATGACTTTTTCTTCATGTTGATTAAGTATGTCAAAGATATCATGTATACTTTTCTTCACCAGATTATTTGTTAAAAGGTTGTCAGCAAAAGTATCTCATTCTGGCCTTAGATTTTTCAAAATTTGTTATTAATTTCAAAATTGATCTTTTGCACACCATTTCTTTTGAAGTCATTGAGAATGTCATTAAATCTCTCATAAGTTTTAGAGAGAGATTATGATTCCCTAGCCCTAAAGCCCTCATAGGCTCCTATGCAAATATTTACCTTATTCTGCATAGCTTTTTCTATTCCTTGCATTTGGGACTCAACGTCTTCTCACTTAGCCTTTGCTGAAGTGAGGTTATCTACCTTGTTGAAGATCTCATTGGGTAGAGCCATTGTGAGAAGAGTGGGTGCCCTTCTATCAATTTTTGCTCGTCTCTTATCCTTTGCATTATACATACTTGTATCCTTTCTGATCCTTGAAGCAAGGATGGCAGGAGTGTCGTTTATTCTTGCAACAGTAGGAATTTTAATGAAGGGTTCGATGGGCCCATTTATAGTTGGATTCATGAGTTCTTCATCGATATTTTCTAGAAACTGGATCATATGTATCCGCCATTGGTAATATTCTTCTATGAAGAATGCTAGAGGTTTGGTCTCTGACCTGATGCTAATGTACTCTTTAGACATTCTTGATAGTGAGATCAAAAACGACAGTATGGAATAGAATTCGATAGTCGGAGGCTCTAACACCAATTGAAAGTGCCCGTATATCAAGAATATTAAGAACAATACAAGAACAAAGAGTATTAGTAGTCAAAGGTTTTGATCTGTTATTGAATATGAAGAATGCAGAGCAATCTGCTTACAATGCTTGAATAAATAATGTATCAGTTGGATTACAAAAGCTATCTATATAAAGAATAAGATAAGCTAAACAAAGAAATTGAATCCTATAATCTAGGAAAGATAATTTCTATCGTTAATAACAAGATACAAGATCAACATCATCCTCTCGTTCAGAGTTAGAATAACTCTGAATTCAAGGTCTTTAGACTTTGTCTCTCTTCAGACTTTCTCACTTAGCCCCTTGTGAATGTCTAAAGTCGGGTCTTCTTTTGAGATAACTCTGAAGAATGTCTCTTCAAACTTGTACTTGTAAGCCCTGAGAGGTTGTCGCCCGAACTCTGAAGTCTTCAAGTTCAGAGATCTGAAGATAAGTCTTCAAACTTATACTTGGTTGATTTTAGTATTTCTTCAGTTCCGATCTTTAGAAATATATTTTTTTAGATTTCTGAAGCAAACTCTACAGACTTCTATACTTGGCATATTTAGAAGAAATCTTCTTCATACCTTTCAGAAATATTGATACCACTTGTGAATAGTGAAGTAAATTTCTATTAGCAAAGCAATCATCGACTAAAACTTGGCTTAATCTTACAACCTTCACTTACACCCACACAAGGTATTTAGTCTAGCATGACTGAATGTAAGTGCATAAAAATAAATGACATAAAAGGAAATTACTATATGTAAATCACGTAAAAGTAACTTCTGCAAAAAGAAGTAAAGAGAAAAATGGAAATATTGATGTACCAATAGACAGTAACAAATAAAAATTAAAAAGTACTAAAAACTGCAAAATAATATTAAAAGTAGCAAGGACCCAAAGCTTAGATGAAGCTTTGTTCATGGTGGCCTTATGAAGCTCTCTTATTCCCTCCTAAAACAAAAGATTACCGCCTATATATATAGTAGCAAAGGGGAATCAAAAAGTACAAAAAAAGTAAAATAACCATTGGTTATTAACCAATGTGTAATAAAAAAGATGCTTAAGTACAAAAGTAAAGCATCTTTCAGTGACATATTCTTTCATAATCATCTACGAGTAGTACTAGAAGATGTCATCCTCCAAAATTTGAGTTTTTAAAATATCTATCGACATTGAGCCAGCTGTGTTAATATCCAGTGCTGCAACAATGTACACACGTGCTACAACAATGCTTATGTCAGCATTTCATTCACCAAATACATAAAACAGTACCATTCCTGCATCCTAGCTCCATTGAATATAAAACCATAAAATAATACTAAAAGACTCAATATAGGATTAGGAAAGGTGTAAAATGAAGTGAAAAAAAAGTCATAATTAGGTGCTAAAGTGTATGTTTCGGCACACTTATCAAACCTCCACATTTAAACAGTTGTTTGTCCCCAAACAACTAAAATGACAACTTAAAATGACTTGTTGGTCCCGTAAGGGTCTACAAGAAGAGAAACAGTTTGTAGAAGAGGGGGGGATGAATACAAACACAGTATTTTCAAATTTAAAATATATATTGATAGAGAAGATCAATACAGATTTTACAAGATTGTTTGCAGAAAGATAAGGTAATAAAAACCTATTTAAACAATCTTTGATTACACACAAAACTTTAGCAAATACAAGAAAAGAAGTTGCTATAAGAAAGATCCTTTACATAAGCTAGAAAATGCTTGAAGTAAAAATTAGGTTAGAGAGAAAGATGTGCGCTCTCTGCATGGAGAAGAAACACTTCTATTTATACCCAGTGCATTAAATGTTCATTTAATGCAATAAGGTAGGTTAGAGAGCATGTCAAGCCTTAAGTGGAAGACTTGTCCTTTGCCACAGTAAATAGTACAAAAACACTATTTATGAGCAGACATCCTAACCTAAAGTTGGTGGAAAAAGAGTCGACTAATCGGCTCCGTATCGTACTAACTTTCGTAGGGGAATGGGTTTTGTCCTTTGTGTGCATAAGGACAAGACAAAAACAATCGTGCTAAGCAAACTTCCTTTGATCGCTGAATGCTGGAATGACCTGAAGGTCTCATCATCATTCGCTGAAGTTTGAGCAGTCTTCACACATATGTAGACAGACTTGTAATCACTGAATACCGCTTCAGATCACGTACTCGTCAGTCTCTAATCTTCAGTTTCAGTCTTCGACGGTTGCTGAAGGTTCTTTGGTGCGAGTGTTGTCTTCTTGAAGTATTGTGGTCTCTGATAGATTTATAATGCAAGTTCTTTAGCGATCACTGAACAGACTCAGTGAAGATCGATGGAACTGAAAATACAGAAACATAAATACAATGTATAAGTGAAAATGGATTATCATCAAATCACTGAGAGAGAGGATCAACAATCTCCCCTTATTTGATGATATCAAGATAACATAAAGAAGGTTATCTTATCAAATAATAGTAAGGAAAAGTTATATACAAAGTGTATATCCCTTTTTACTATTTTGGCATCTTTTTCAGTTTGGTCAGTCTTAGCTTGAGAAGTTTTCTTAAGTT
>NC_037540.1:20542529-20545819 GCF_001531365.2 Cynara cardunculus var. scolymus | reverse complement strand
AATATAACTCCTAACTCAGGTTTAAAATGCACAAAGTTGGGTGTATAGGGACCCTTATCTGGCAAGTCAAGATTCAGCATAAAAATGTATGTACTCTTATGAGCCTTCAGGACTTCATCTAAGGAGAACCTTGTTTCATGTTCATTCCTTAGGAATGGTCCTTCATTAGGATCATAGAGTTTTTGTTTCTTCTTCCCACCTTTCTTCAGAGTTGGCCGGTCAGGGACCTTGACATACCTGGACATTCTTTTGATGAGCTTGTTGATGGTGTCCTTGATAAGTGTCTTGTGTCTCAACTTGGATTGCTGAATGGCTTGTTTGATCTCCATTCATTTGTTGTATCCATAGCGGCTAAGGTAGGAAGGGTACTCGGTAACGACAACAAGATTGTCCATGGTAATGAGCATTGAGACCAGCGTTCCACCGTCTTTAGAATGTCCGCTGATGCTGACGCTGATAATTGGGGGGGACTGAGTCTCTTTTTCGGTTTTGCTTCGCTCCATTGCTTGTCCTTATCCACCAGCTTCAGCTTCTTCTTGCGTTCAACTTCTGCAATCGAAAGAAGTTTAGCCTGGGCTTGGACATCATTCACCTTTTTCTTGGACCTTTTCTTGGGAAGGACTGTTTCAACTAGTGACTTAGCCAGCTTCAAGCTGTCTTCAGTCTGTTTTCTTTGAAGTTCTAGCTCTTTTTCAGCCCGTAATGCCTCGAGTCTTTCAGCTTCAGATAAGAAGTCAAACTCACCACCACTAGAGGTACGAAGAGGAATTTTTACTCTAGTCTGGTCGAGTGACTCCTTCAGCTGAGTCATCTGCAGGTCGGTAGGAGCACGAGAAGTGGGTTGATCAGGTACCCGCTCTAGTCGACCGCAGGTTGTTGATGGAATATGAAGCTGATATGTTGAAGTGATCACTACTTGAGAGGTAGAGTCTTCTTCAGCGACCGCCTTGCCTTTCGACTTGGGGTCCTGGTTCCCTGATGGAGTCGATTCATCTTGTTTTTGCTACCCCTGGGATGTGGAATCCCCGAGAGTAACACCTTTGGTGACTGTTGATGGTTTATGGAACTTGATGGTAAAGTCATCTTCATCATCATCGTCATCGTCACCATCTAGATCATCTTCGGTGTCTGGAATGACAGGTTCATCATCGTATTCATCATCATCATCTTCATCTTCATCATCATCACCAGCAGCAGCGATGGTATGGACATCATCCCTAGGGATGGCTTTGACATCCTCAGCTAGAGCAGCTTCGGTGGTCGTGATTACAGGAGCAGCAACTGCTTCAGCTCCGAGATCCTCAACTTCAACTACTACTAAAGCTGATACTGGGCCAACAGCCTAAGAAACTGTAGGAGCAGCATCAGATGATTCACTAGCATTGGACCTCATCTCCCCCTCTCTGGCTAAGACTTTAAAGACCTTGCCAGAGAGTTCGTCCAATCGCTGATGCTGGAGAACCATAGAATTCTCTAGCCTTTGCAAAGCATTGGCTAGAGTTGTCGTTGCCTCACGCGTCTCATGGAGCTGGACGCAATCATCGGCAGAGAAAGAAGGTGCCATCATTGGAGTTGGTTGACGAACAACATCCAGGATTTGTTGAAAAAGACCAGTCTGCTAATCAGCGATAGCCTGAGCTTCGTCAGCCCTGCTGTGAAGAACAACAATGGTGTCGGTGCTGGCTTGAACAGCTTCTTGGAGAATCAGGAGATGACTCTGAACTTCTTGAACATCCGCCTATAGGGCAAGAAAATTCGCATCAAAATCGCCTTGACGGGGCATCTCTTGGTGAACTTCGTTGATCCTGCAGAGGATGGTATCAACGGCGGGAAGGAGAAGCTTGATATCAGATGACATATCATTGTCATCATCAATTTCTTCATCTCCTCCATCATCTTTCTCTCTTTCTTCCTCTTCCACTTCCTGAGCATCAGGCTGATGCATCGAAGAAGGACCTGCAAAAGAAGAAGTGTGAGCTGAAGGCTCAAGGTTAGAAGAAAAGAAAGGGTAGGAAGATGGAATACCTGAAGGGCCTTCAGTGACATCTAAAGGATTGTCACTGGCATGAGCAAAGATGTCCTCGAAAGGATGGACATCCGTATGTTGAGGAACATCGAGAGGAGCAGCCTCAGGTCCAGTGGTACGCGTCTCAATATCAGGAAGCCAGTCGCTGATACATCATCGACATGTGTAAAGACCAAGGAGGGAGGAGAAAAGAAAATGGTTGAGAAGAGACGTGGGTGTTCAGCGGTGGCGGTGCTGATATTTACACTTTCAGTGGTTTGGGTCACTGAAGTGATTGGTGAAGGTACCACTGATACGACAGTGATGGGAGAAATCACTGAAGAGCTGGGGGTTGAGCAGAAAATGCCTCGGGGGTAAGGCGAATTTCAATAACTGAAGCCTTTTGAGAGGCCTCAGCTAGAGACGTGGTTGTCCCCTTTTTGGCTTTATTGGCTCTCTGAGGAGAACCAAGTGTTGGTTGAGAGGGTCGTTTAGAAGGGGTTTTGGTGGCTTGGCTAGACGCGGGAGGGGGGGTTTGCCCTTGTCATGGTCACCTGAGGGGAAGAGGTAGTGATGGACACAATGGAAGAAAGTGCCACATCACTGTCCCTCAGCTTATGATCCAGAATCCTGGATCCAAGCCTGAAAGCTGGAAGGTTTCCTTCTTTATAAGATTTTGAAGATCTTTGTCAATACCATCGAAAGAAACCTGTTGTAAGGCACCACCTTTTCTCGCTGGCGTTTGTTCAGCTTAAGCACCAAGTCATCGAAAATGACCGCAGCATAATTTATATTACGACGCTGAATCGCAGATACGCCTATGATGAAGGCGATCCTAGAGGCCTAGTCCTGACCTCCAGTTTTTCCACCCATGCACTGGATGAAATGAGAAAACAGGTATTGCCAGACAGCTGACATCCTATTCTTCTCAATCTTCGTCAAGGACTTGATAGGGGCGCTGAGTCCTTCTTCATTGGCCACTGGTAGCCAATGGCGTCGAGAAAGTTGATGATCTCCGTGGTGGAGGGTTCGCTGTCGAAGGGACCCTTGGGAAGATGGAGAGCTGAGTGGAGTGTAGAAACCCCAAAGTTCACTTCCATGCGGTTGAAAGTGAAATGGATTTGCTCCATTGTACGTCCAGCATCGTCTTGGACTTCGACAACCTCAGCAGCATACCAGAACTGCTGAAGAAGTTCCTTGACCATGAGGGGCTCATGGTTGAGAGCATAGCCTAAGGCGACTGTTTGAGGAAGTCAGCCGCCTCTTGGTAATGTGCTCTGGTGGA
>NC_037540.1:20535953-20538859 GCF_001531365.2 Cynara cardunculus var. scolymus | reverse complement strand
GGTATATCCTTTTCCATTTCCACCGAAGGTTACGGAAGGTTCTCTTTCTTCCTTGAAGTGAGATAGAAGAGATATATCTCCAGTCATATGTCTTGAACAGCCACTGTCCAGATACCATATGCCTTTGACATCCTGAGTAAGGAAACAAAATAAGAATTGCTATTGGTACTCAGCTATTTGGGTCCAGCTTTGTTAGAGGCTTCATCATCTGATACTGACGAATCATTATCAGTAGATGGCATCATTAAACATGAAGAGGTTTGAATGGAAAGAGGAACAACCCTTGATACTACCAAGGTAGTTTCAGTGGAAGTCTTCACTGAGTCTGAAGAAGAGACTTTAGTGGTAGAGATTACAACGCCTGATGCTGAAGACTTTTCAGCAGGAGTTGTCTTCGTTGAGCCTGAAGAAGAGGCTTCAACGGTTTTCTTCACCTTGACTGTAGGAGCAGCCTTTGTGGATGATTTCACCTTAGTTGATTTCTCAGCCTTGGTTACTTTCTTGCACAGGACACCTACTGGCAACATGTGTTCTTTCACCACAGTGTTTACACTTCCTAAAACTAGGAGTAGCTTTAGGGCCAGGAAGTATCAGACTATAAGTGGGACCAGCTCCAAGAATTCCCTTCTCATTAGTTCTAGGAGGAACCTTTGAGGAATTGGATTCCTTATGTGAAAATTCACCTTGAGCTGTGACTTAGATTTCTGATGCGATTCAGATTTCTTAGTCCCTGAAGAAGAAGAAGTTTTGCAAGTTGAAGGAATAGATTTAGATCTATTAGACTTGTTAGACTTCTTAGGACGGGATGCTGTGACAATGGATTTACCTTTGTCTTTGCACCCAGAACTCAAAGGAGTTCCTTCAAGATGACTCTCCGTAAAAGAAGAGGAATGAGAGGAAGAAGAAGAAGAAGAAGAAGAAGAAGAAGAAGAAGGTGATGGCTCAGAGGATGTAGATGCTTCAGAAGATTCTTCATTCGCATCTATAGCCACCATACAGACGTAGGCTTTATCCTCTTCATCCGAAGATGATTCATCGGATGATTCAGCCCAGTCATGCTCTTCAGCAATAAGGCCTTTACCCTTTCGCCGGATGTTCTTCATCTTCTTGTACTTCTCCTTCAGTTTTAAGTACTTTTCATCTTTGGTCTTGAAGGAGGAATGAGTTTTAGAAGATGGCGTCGTAGTCTTCTTTGATCTGCATTCACCTGCAAAATGTCTGGRCCGGTGACAGTTGTAGCAGACAGCTAAAGCCTTGTCTATTCTTTCAGACTTTGGCTTCTCCCTGAAGGATAGATGAGGAGATCTACTGAAGTTGCTCTTACTGGCGAACCTCCTAAATGACTTAGTCAGGAGTGCCAGGGAATCATCAAAATCTGTTAAATCAGATTCTGGAATGTCCTCAGAAGAATCTATCTCCGTGATGACCACGGGAGGAAGAGAAGAAACAAAAGGGGTAGAAGTTTCAACTAAAGAAGCTTCAGAGATCAAAGCTAAAGGAGAGCTTTTCATTTCCCTGGATTCTTTTATAAGATTTCTTTTCAGTTGATGAGATTGCTCATGGTTAAGCAGAATCCTGTATAAGGTAGAAAGAGAAAGGGTGGACGTGTCATTTGACATCTTGAGACACATGGAAAAGGTGTCCCAAGACTCAGGAAGGCATTCTAGAAACTTAGTCAAGGTTTCAGAATTAGAATATTCCCTGCCGCCAGCCCTAAGATCAATAAGAAGGCAGTTAAATCTTTGATGTACTTCAGACAGCGTCTCAGACTTTCCACAGAGAAAGCTTTCATACTGTCCTACTAGATTGATCTTTCTAGTCTCCTGAACCTGAGTGGTTCCTTCATATTGGACACAGAGTGTATCCCATACGAACTTAGAAGATTTGAGTTTCATCACTGAGTGATAGATCTCATCAGGAAGAGACATAGCTATTATAGACCGAGCACACGTGTCTATAGCTATCTTCTTCTTGTCCTCATCGCTTCACTGATGTGGAAGCTTTGGAATCTGCCGTTCAGGAATTGCGGCAGTCATAGCTGTTGCTGGAACAGCCGGAGCAATAGCAAATGGAATATATGGTCCATTTTCTATGTAATGTGGAATTTCAAGATCCACACCTTCCAGAAAGAGGGACATCCGGTTCTTCCAGAGACTAAAGTTGTCACGGACAAACCAGGGAGGTTTGGCAAGAGAGACATTATCTTGTGTGTGTGTGTGTTTGCAATTTGTAAAGGCCTTTGTAAGCAGTAAAGTTATCTAAGAAGAGATAAACTAGTACAGAAAAATAGCTAAACACAAGGAAAGAAAGAAAACACTGCTCTGATACCACTTGTTGGTCCCGTAAGGGTCTATAAGAAAACAAACAGTTTGTAGAAGGGGGGGGATGAATACAAACACAGTATTTTCAAAGTTAAAATATATATTGATAGAGAAGATCAATACAGATTTTATAAGATTGTTTGCGAAAAGATAAGTAATAAAAACCTATCTAAACAATATTTGGTTACACACAAAGCTTTAGCAAATACAAGAAAAGAAGTTGCTATAAGAAAGATCCTTTACTTAAGCTAGAAAATGCTTGAAGTAAGAATTAGGTTAGAGAGAGAGATGCGCGCTCTCTGCATGGAGAAGAAACACTTATATTTATACCCAATGCATTAAATGTTCATTTAATGCAATAAGGTAGGGTTAGAGAGTGTGTCAAGCCTTAAGTGGAAGACTTGTCCTTTACCACAGTGAATAGTACAAAAGCACTATTTATGAGCAGACATCCTTACCTAAAGTTGGTGGACAAAGAGTCGACTAATCGGCTCCGTATCGTACTAACTTTCGTAGGGGAATGGGTTTTGTCCTTTGTGTGCATAAGGACAAGACAACAACAATCGTGCTAAGAAAACTTCCTTT
>NC_037540.1:20526768-20535541 GCF_001531365.2 Cynara cardunculus var. scolymus | reverse complement strand
TGAGAGAGAGGATCAACATGACTCAATACCATAAATTATAATGAAAATTTGAAGAGTGAAAATGAAAAATCAACACAATGAGATTGATAAGAAAACAACACCACAGGCTAGCATAATTCTATGTGTATTCTAATCATTGCACTTATTTCCATAGACCAAGAGTCACACTTCCTTTTGTTAGACATCTACCAATTGCTAAAAAATAGAATCGGTAGGGCTTTTATTTGTTTTCTTCTTTTGAGGCTCAGTGTATTCTTTCTTTTAATTATTCAAGCATTTATGTAATGCACAAACAGTGTATATGCTATGCATATTTGATCTTTTCTGTTTTTGACTTGAATATTTTGTACTCTATGAATTTGTTTTGAGCTTTTAGCTTTTGTCATGTGGACTTTTGTTGTATACTAGTATATACACTCCTTCCCCCACACTTGAACATGTTAATGTCCTCATTGAGGATTCTTGAAAGGATGGGTTCATGGGTTCAAAATGATAATGTATGGGCTGATATTTAAGAATGAATGGCCTAAGTCATATTCCAAAATAGCAAGGTAGGATGTTTGTTTGCTTCCCAAGTGAGTGTGCTTGGTTCTAGCCTTAAGTGTTGAAATGGACTTTTAACAACAAAATTAATTGGGATATGGTTTTTTAACAATCAACAATCTCATAAACTTCTAAAATAAAATGCAAAGTTCCCAGAATCAATTTATATAAAATTGAAAAATAAGAAAATAAAATACTATGGAGCTAAGGGTGAAAGAAATGGACTTGCCCTACTCATTGGGAGTAGGTGGTACTGCATCTTGAGGAATGAACTCATCTGCTTCTTTGATAAGCTCTGGTGGGTATAGTCCAATGCTTGCATACTCCTCTGGATGTTTCATTGGCCAATCAACCTCCATGACTTCATCTCTTTTCATCTGATAGTGCCTCTATAGACCGGTGAGTTTTCTCATTTGTAACATGGCCATATCTTATTCTTTCAAACATGGCCAACAACTTTTGTTCACTCTTCTCTACTTTGGATTCAAGCTCCCTTTTCAACTTCTCCATCCTTTCCATCCAAATGGCATCTCTCTCATCCAATCTCTTCAAGAGGGCTTCTTGGTTATTCTCCAATTCCTTTATCAAATACATGAATGAATTAGTGGTTCTGTGGTGCTGCTGTAGGTTCTGATCTTGGGATCTTCCTTGTTATGGTGGAAGTGCCAACAACAGTAGCAGGGGTAGATGTTGCAGCAATCATAACTTGTGTTGCAACAATGGTAATCTTCTTCATTTCCTTTTTTGGATTCTTCTTCACCCTTTTGATTGTCTGGACCTCAATGACATCCTTACCTGTTACAAACTCATTAGTGGGCAGAAATATTATCTTTGCCCTTGTTAGTAATTCATGTTTTAGGGATGGATGCCAAAGATCTCCCTTTCTCTTCTCTACACAAGACTTGATACTTTTATAGATGACCTCCCCCACACTGAACCTTTTTCTAGTCATGATGCAGTAAAGGATCACCATTCTTTCAAATGTCAAGTAGAGTCATAGGTGGTTGGCTGGAGAGTGTAGCTAATGGAATAGAACCAAATGCTTATAATTGGAAGAAGGTCCATACTGTTTAAGGTTCTAAAAGCCTTATTCTTTCATGTTTTGCCAGGTTGTGCAAGTGTAAAAAGCACTTTCTTGGCATCCTTATTTGTGGCATTAGTTACCCACTGATTGTGCTCACAAGGGGTGGATGGAATGATACCAAAAATATTGTCAATGATGGTAGGAGCATAACACACATCAGTGCCCTTACTGTATGGCCCTTGGATGTGGCAACCTCTACATAGAATTCCCTTACAAAGGAGAGGTTGAATCCAGTAGGTACAACATAAAATAGTTCCCATCCAATCTTGGTGATGGCTTCTTGGATGAATGAGAATTCCTTTAAACTTTCAGGGCTAAAGCCCTTATTAGCCAAAGCTTCTTTAGAAGCCATATAACCAAAGTGGTCATATGCTTCTCTACAATTAAAAGTCCCAAAGGAGATATTGATTCTCCCAGGCTTGTTTTGAGTTGGGTGGGATGATAGTACCTTCTTGCCTTTGGAAACCTTATTTCTTGGAGTTTGAATATGTTACGCAACCATGGCTTTACTATCTCTTTCAATTTTTGCAGCCATCTCTTCATTGTTTACAGCCACATCCTCATCTTGAGAATCATCATTCTTAGAGCTCATATCCTCCTTCTCTTCAGAATCAGAATAGTTCGCTATTATCTTTCCTTTCCCTCCTTCAACATTGTCATTTTTGGTGGCACTGATCACCACATCCATAATCTCTTCCTCCCTTTATATTGGTTGAGATTAGCCAGCCAAAATGGTTTCAAGGCTAATTTGTTTGGTTTCTTGGGTTTCAAAACAAGTTTAGGTTGTGTCTTGGCTTGGGTAGGGGTGGGTACTATATTGGTTTCTAATGCAGGAGTGGTTGATTCTCCTAAAATGAAGGCACTAGCATGGAATGCATCATCTAGGACATGTGATGTTGGTGGGTTGGATTTGGCAATAGGAGTGGGTAGAGTTTCTGAGTTATGAGCAGAATGCTTATTGGTTTGAGGACATGGGGGTAGAGGGAAACTACCACCAAGTAATAAATCTTGGTTTTCATCATTTGTAGCAGATGAGGGTTCTTTATTGATATCAATATTGAGGGATTTGTGGCTAGAAGAATCTGTAGAAACAGAGTGGGATGAGGTTTTGGTTATAGAATGTTGAGTTGTGCCATGATCATCACCCCCTGTTTTTAATTTCTTCAATGGTGGCTTGTTGGTCGAAAAAGACCTAGCCACCGATTTCCCTTTTGTTTCAACAGTAGTCGTCTTAGAAATCTCCATTGATTCGGTTTATGTTGCCTTCTTCCTCAGAGTTCTTCTTTATTCACTCGGTTGATCAAACCCGGTTTTTCTTCTTCTCTCTTAGCCTTCGATTTACCTCCCCCTGTGATAAATTTGTTTTGACTATACCTGCACTCCACAGTAACTGGCAGACCCTTTAGTGTAAAATCAATAAAGGTGATTATTTGGAAGCAAGTAGTTTACTGTAGTGGTTTCAATCGTAGATTTTGGTTGGGAAGAAACCAAACTAAAGGAAGTTGAGGGGGTAGTGGTTACAAACCAACTAAGGGCAAAAGAAGGTACATTGGTAGAGGTTTTGGGTTAATGATCTTAAAAGCATTGGAAAATTTTGAGAATCAGATGCTTTAGGATAAAATCTGCTTATTAACAGGTATCTTTGCATACCCTTTAGTGTATTTTCGGCTGACAAGACATGTGGGCCAGGTGCAAGTTGTTGCTGCAATGCAAGAAATTGCTATAGCAACTGTACCTTTTTCATTAAAATATTGTTATTAAAAAATAATAGAACTAACCAAACCTTTAAAAATAAAACATTGTTTTTACATATGTACATTGTTTAAAGGTTGTGACAACCTTCAACATGAAATTCTAGGAATGAGTGAGGTGTACCACAGATGTGGTACCTGTGACTTCTGCAGCATCATTATAGGACTTCACACTTTGACCATTTACTTTGAAAATGGATCCATTGTTGGGTCAATGAGTTCCACTACTCCATGATGATGGACTTTGTGAACCTCAAATGGCCCTGTCCACTTGGATCTTAGTTTTTGTGGAAAAAGTTTCAAGCTTGCGTCAAAGAGCAATACCTTTTGACCTGCTACAAAATCTTTTCGAGAGATCCTATTATCATGCCTTTTTTTGTTTTATCTTTGTAAATCTTGCAATTCTAATATGCTTGATCCCTCAGCTCTTCAAGCTCATTGATTTGTAGCCTTCTTCTTTCACCTGCAGCATTTACACATTTATTAAGCTTTTTCAAAGCCCAAAAAGCTTTGTGCTCAAGTTCTAGTGGTAAGTGGCAAGCTTTTCAAAGACTAGCTTGTAGGGAGACATTCCAATGGGGGTTTTATAGACAGTCGTATAGGCCCAAAGAGCATAATCAAGTTTGAAGGACCAATCCTTCCTTGTTGGTTTTACCACTTTTTCCAAGATACTCTTGATCTCCGTGTTTGAAAGTTTAGTTAAGCCATTTGTTTGAGGGTGATATGCAGTAGCAACCTTTTGGCTTATGTTGTACTTTTCAAGAACTCCTTTCATCATGTTGTTTACAAAATGGGTACCCTCATCACTAATCATAGCTGTGGAGTACCAAATCTTGTAAAAATATGCTTACGCAAAAATTTGACCACTATCTTTGCATCATTGATGTGACATGCTACAGCTTCTACCCATTTGGATACATAATCTACGGCTACCAAAATATAATGATAGTTTCCAGACATGAGAAATGGTCCCATAAAGTCTATCCCAAACACATCAAAGAGTTTAACTTCAAGAATGCCATTTAAAGGCATTTCATATCTTTGGGAGATGGATCCAACCCTTTAACATTCATTGCACCTTTTGACAAAGCTATCAGCATCTTGAAATCGGGTGGGCCAGAAAAATCCAGATTGTAGGACTTTGGATGCAGTTCTTTGGCCACCAAAATGGCTACCATATGCAGCAGCATGGAAATGTTGCAATACTGCAGGCCCATCCTTATGAGGTATAGACCTTCTAAGGATCTGGCCAGCCCCTAATTTAAACAAAAAGGGGTCATCCTATAAATAACTCTTTGCATCATGGATTAACTTTTTTCATTGGTTTTTATTTAGCTCTAGTGGTATGATCCCAACAGCCAAGAAATTTGTAATGTCTACAAACCATGGGGCTGCAGAATGCTGCAGCATTAAGAGCTGCTCATCTGGGAATTTTTCATTGATTTTACTAGAGCTTGATTCTCCTTTATGTAATCCTGGCAAGTGATCAACCACTTGGTTATTTATTCCCTTCATGTCCATTATTTCAATATCAAACTCTTGTAGCAAAAGCACCCACCTTATTAACCTTGGCTTGACATCCTTTTAGAAATCAAATACTTAATGGTAACATGGTCTGTATGAACATTGACCTTAGTCCCCATTAAGTAGGATCTAAAATTTTCAAATGCAAAGACCACAACCAAAAGTTTTTTTTTTCCAGTGGTTGTATAGTTTATTTGAGCATCATTCAGAGTTAATTGGAATAGTAGATGGGATGGAAAATATTTTCCTTGATTTGTCCTAAAATTGCACCAATTGCCCAATCACTTGCATCACACATTAATTCAAAAGGTTTTGTCCAATCTGGTGTGACAACAATGGGGGCAAAAATCAAAGTCGTGTCAAAGCTTATTTATATTATTTGTTGAAATTAAAAGGTTGGTCATGTTGCAATAATATATAGAGAGGTTTGAAATTTTTTGAAAAGCATGTTATAAACTTTCTGTAGAAACCAACATGACCCAAGAAACTTCTTATTCCTTTTACCTTTGTGGGCTCAGGTAGACTCTCTATAACCTCTAACTTGGCTTTGTCTACCTCTATTCATCTCTTTGAGATTACATGTCCTAACACAATACCTTCCTTAACCATGAAGTGACATTTCTCCCAATTTAGAACCAAATTAATATGCTCGCATCTCTTAAGACCTTCTTCTAAATTCTTCAAACATTCCTCATAAGAAGATCCATAGATAGAGAAGTCATCCATGAATATCTCTATATAGGTTTCCAACATATCTAAAAAGATGGACATCATGCATCTCTGGAATGTAACAGGAGCATTGCGTAGTCCAAATAACATTCTTCTAAAAGAAAAGTACCAAATGGGAGTGAAAGTGGTTTTTTGATCCTCAGTTGTAATAGCAATCTGATTATTATATGAATAACCATCTAAAAAGCAATAGGGTAAATGGTCTTTATAGGTTGCTTTGTTGAGCTTCCTATAATCCATGCATATTTTTTCCATCCTGACACTATCGTAGTTGTGATTAGTTCATTCTTCTCATCTTATATTTCAGTCACACCTCCCTTCTTAGGCACATATTGGACAGGACTTACCCAAGAGCTACTAGTTATAGGGTAAATAATGCCAGCATCAAGCCATTTTAAAATCTCTTTCTTAACCACTTCTTTCATCACAAGATTCAATCTCCTTTGAGGTTCAATAGAGGTAAAGTCCTTGTCTTCCAAAATGATTTGTGTTGACAAATAGATGGACTTATACCCTTTAAATCAGAGATGGTCCAACCAATGGCTTTGGTATAGGATTGAAACATTTTTACTAACTGTTCTTCCTACTTTTCTTCTAATGATGATGAGATGATCACAGGTAGCTTGTTATCTTCTCCCAAAAATGCATACTTAAGATGAGCAGGTAGTTGCTTCAATTCTAAGTTTGGTGGGTTTCTATTTGGATTCATCTTCTAACAGCTCATATGCAACATCTCATCACTACCCTCTAAATCACTATCCTCCTCACCACTATCTTCAAATGTATCTATCTTTTCACGTAGGATTTCCTCTAAAGCTTTCTCATGAGACCATGACTCTATAGCACCAACCACAGAACAATCTTCTTTCTCTTCAAAATATTTCATTGAGTTAAAAATATTAAAAGTGACATTTTGGTCTTGCACTCTCATAGTTAACTCTCATTTTTGGACATCAGTGAAGGTTCTACCAGTGGCTAGAAAAAGGTTCTTCCTAACATAATAAGGTGTCTTTATCTGCCTCAAAGTCCAAGGATTATAAAATCAGCAGGGAATATGAACTTGTCCACTTGTACCAACACATCCTCTATCTTGCCTTTGGAAAATGCTATGGATTTATCAGCTAATTGTAAGATAACAGTGGTTGGCCTAGCCTCTCCTATCCTGAAGGTATTAAATACAGATAAATGCATAAGATTGATGTTAGCACCAAAATCACGCAAGGCTTTTCCAACATGCTTCCCACCTACTGAACAAGGAATTGTGAAACTTTTAGGGTCTTTAAGCTTAGGGGGAAGTTTGTTTGACAAGAGGGCACTACATCTTTCAGTAAAGACCACAGTCTCATATTCAGTCAATTTCTTTTTCTTACTCAAGATATCATTCATAAATTTGGCATAACTGGGCATAATCTCAATTGCTTCCACCAATGGAATATCGATATGCAATTGTTTGAATACATCTAAGAACTTTTTGAACTGAACCTCCTCCTTTTGGTTTCTTAACCTTTGCGAGTAAGGAACATAGGATGGAACTGGGTTAATCACTATGTTCTTAGGATTTTGGACAGTAGGCATAGTAGGTGTACTATCTGTTGGTTTGGATGGTGGTGTATCAACATGGTCTTTGGGTTATGGACCTTTGACAACACTATTTGGACTTGGCTTTGTGGTTTTTGGTTCTGTTTCACTAGAAAAAAAGCAATAGGGAATCTGGTCTGCTTGGCATGGATGCAGATCCTTGGTTTTCTGTAGGTTTAAAAACAACTAGAGGGGTTGCTACAGCAATAGGTGGTATTACTATAGCAATTGGTCCAGCTTCTACAGTGGCTTTTTGTGGAATTTCTACAAGATCTTTTCCACTCCTTATGGTCACAACTTTCACATGCTCTTTAGTCAGTATCTTAGGGATCTCGGTATCACTGGGTAAAGTTACAACAGGCATGTTCCTCAACTCTAGTGCTATTTGACCAATCCGTGTTTCCAAAGTCCTGATATTAACATTTTGATGATTCATTGTTGACTTGATTTGATTTATAAGGCCTTTTAACAATGCCTCCGAAGAAATGGATGAATCAATTTGTTAGTTTGACTAGTTTTTGTTGGTCCTAGCCGGATCTACAAGAGTTTAGAGGTGATCAATTTGTAGAAGGGGGGATGAATACAAACGCACTAACTTTCACTTTTAAAAAAATATATTGATAAAGAAAGATCAATACATATTTTTACAGATTGTTTGCGGAATAGACAAGGTAAAGAAAAACCTATCTAAAACAATCTATAAATACAAACATATACACTTAGCAAATATATGAGATTTGCCGAAAGAGATAAGAATAGAAGTGCGTTCTTATTGGGTATGCTTCTTAGAATTAGATAGAGGAATTATAATCTGCTTGTATCGCATCAATCATGAGTGGAGAGAGCACTCAGCTATTTGTACTCATTGCATTAAATGCAATTCAGAAAAGGCAGAATACACATCAAGCTTTTAGAGGAAATATTGTCCTTTGCTACAGTGAATACTACTTTTGTCTATTCATGAGCAAGCATCCTTTCATTGAGTTGGTGGGCACTAGAGTCAACTAATCAGTTTCGTGCTATAATATACTCTTTAGAGGGTATGGGTTTGTCCTTTGTGTGTGGAAGGACAAGACAAAAACAATCGTGTATCACAAGCTTCATTTGATCACTGAATGCTGGAATAACGTTGGAGGTCTCTTCAGCATTCACTGAGGCTTATGATGTCTTCACACATATGTTGACCAGGTTGTAATCATTGAATATCGCATCAGATCACGAACGCACTAGTCACTAATCTTCAGTTTCAGTCTTTGATATTTGTTGATGGTTCTTCGGTGTCAATTTTGTCTTCTTGAAGTATAACTGTCGTTGTAGGATTACAATACATGTTTCAGCGATCACTGAACAGACTCAGTGACGATCGTTGGAACTAAATAAACAGAAACATAATAATTTGATGGGTAAAAAGGATTATCATCAAATCAATGAGAGAGAGGATCAACAATATCCCCCTATTTGATGATGACAAAGCAACATAAAGAAAATTGCTTTAAGGTATAATAGTAAGGAAAAGTTACACATAAAGTACATGTCCCTTTTAACTATTTTGGGATCTTTTTCA
>NC_037540.1:20523110-20525123 GCF_001531365.2 Cynara cardunculus var. scolymus | reverse complement strand
AGTTAATTTAAGTTTAATAATGAAATAATTTATTTTTTGGTTTAATAATATAACATTTTATAAATATAATAATTAAGTATTTTGTTAGAACTCAATGATTATCCTAATTATATATTAGATTTTTTATATTTAAAATAAGATGTTTATCTTGTATTTGATTGTGTTTATCTGCAGTTAGTTACACGGATTCAGTTATGGGATGAAATCGGATAGGGATGAACGGGTTTAAGAGTTTTAAGAGTTTAAGAGTTTTTAAGAGTTTTAGCCAAATGCATTATAATATAGTATAGATTAAGAGTTTTTAAGAGTTTTAGCCAAATGCATTATAATATAGTATAGATAAGTGAATGTAAGAGCAAACTGGAACTCATAGACATATGTCACTATTACTCTTTCCAGGGATCTTTTGCAGTGATACTAGTGAAATACTTATATTATTCAAAAGGAGGGATACAAATGTTACAACAGTAAATTCTAGACTTGTTACATATAATTTGTACACTGAAAGAAAAGACATAGAAAAATAAAGATAGAAAATTTTAATTAGTCTAAGTCGCTGAAGTCGATGTAACCAGATACTTCTTCTCCAAGCATCTTTCAACGTAGAAATTCTCTTCTGATCTTGCGGTCTATCGTCTCACCATAAAGGTCATCGTCTAACCAATATCTTAGATAATCTAGATGTTCTATAGGACAAAGACAAAGCTCAGATACTCTCTGAAAGTTGTGTTCGCGATCATAGTCAAGGAATATAAATCCAAAATCAGGCTTTAGGTGCACAAAGTTGGGTGTAAGGACCCTTCACTGGCAAAGATAGGTTCAGCATAGAGATATCTGGCTTCTTCGAATCTTTTAGAACTTCCTCCAGGAAGAACCTTGTTTCATGTTCGTTCCTCAGAGTTGGTCCATCATTAGGATCAGAAGGTTTTCTTCATCCACCTTCCTTCAATGTTGGCTTTATAGGTACATTAACAAATTTAGACATCTTCTTGATCAGCTCGTTGAGGATGTCTTCAATTATTGTCTTATGCCTTGACTTTGAGAGTTGAATGTCCTTAAGGATTTCCAGCCATTTGTTGTAGCCATATTGTCCAAGGTAGGAAGGATACCTGATAAGTGTTAATTTATTAACCTTATTACATCATTTTCTTAACCATTTTTCTTTGTTTTATTTGCCCATTAGTGTCTTAATTGAGTCTTTTTCATATATTAGTAGTTATATAGTATATCTAATGTTAATCCCCTGTTTATGCAGGTTTTTGATGATTTTTGGGCCCGATCCTGCAGCAGTTCTGTAGGACCAGGAGTGGCAAGGTCCTATAGCACCTGTCCAAGAACTACAATTCTGCCTGGGCCATGAAGTAGTGGGCTGATCCATAGTAGATACGTGATCAACGACCTTAGGCCCGGTCAAAGCCCAGTTTTGTAGAGACTTTTGTCTTATTAATTGGCTCCCACTAAGCAAACCTCCTTAGCCTATAAATAGAAGGCTTAAGGCTTATGTTTGACTAACCAATTCACCAACTTACACACTTTCTTATGCTTTTGATACTTCCTTCCAATTAATCTTTGTGTTGAATATTCTCTAGATTATTGCTTTCGGTTCCAAGCTTTCGGTATTCTTGCTCCCAATCAAGAACCGATTTTTGTGAAGTAAAGTTGTGATTACGTTTTCAAGTTTAATTTAAGTACTCGTATTTAATCTTCATCTGATTTCTATTTTTATTTCCAAGTTACGTTACGTTTTCCTAATTTTGTTACGAGTTACGAATTAGTCAATCATTGTTGCTTTACATCGGATCTCATCCTTTGTGGCTCACGACTATTTTACGTAGACTAAATAATCTGTTTTTACGAGTTTGCAAGTAACTTTTTCGGTCTTTGTAACGAAACTTGTGTTGCAAGTTTTGTTACTTGACTTGCAAGTTTCTTCAAAGTCAAACTCTATTTCCAAGGTTTTCATTAGTCAATTCTCATCCCATCAAGTACTTGTCATACATCATGTGTTAGTTT
>NC_037540.1:20472146-20522680 GCF_001531365.2 Cynara cardunculus var. scolymus | reverse complement strand
CAAAACCTGAGGTAATAGGAGAAGGCTATAAATAGCTTTAGTGTCTGACAAATGCTATACTCCTACGGTGTAGGATGGTGACACTGTGTTGTGCTAGGATTCACGACGTCTAACATAAATGATATCGTATCGATAGCACGTTGACCGGTATGTGCTCTTGGGAGACCGTCTGACCCGATAGTTGATACTGTGATAGTTATATAAAATCATTTATTGATTTTAGATAATTGTGACAGGAATGCTATGTCACCTTTTTGTTGAATCATTTGTTTAAGTGTCTTAATCAATTGTTGCACCCTGTGCTTCTTTTTAAGACTGATATTTTTCTTAGTTGTTAATCAAACCTCCCAACTTTAGATAAATCAAATCCCTCGTTCCGCCATCTGAAACTAGTTTTTATAAACTGGACTTTTGAAGAAAACTTTACAAGCTATCTCTGAAGGAAAGATATCTGGTACTTATACCATTATTACTTGTTACGAGACGACAGTAGTTCGAGGTGTATACTTGCGCCGAGTTCTATTTTTGTGTTGAAATCTAAGGTTGAATAAACCAACGAGCAAGTTTTTGGCGCCGCTGCCGGGGATAGTACGCTGAAGTCTTTTCTTTTTAAAAGTAAAGTTTATAAAAATTAGTTTTTCTACCATCTTTTTGTGAACGCACCATGCATGCCAAGGCTATCGCACGGTGAAATTTTTCCACTTGATCCGGATATTGAACAAACTTTCAGACAACGAAGAAGAGTGCAAAGAGCTCTTCGAGCTTTAAACTCTGAAACGATGGTTGAAAATGTGATTATTGACGGAGAAGTTATTATTAGAAATGAACCAAATATTCCATATGAGGATGAGGCTCAAAACATCTTTCGTCTTGCAAATGCTAAAAATGGTGGCATTATGGCATACGTTATTCCTAATTTAACTCAAATGCACACAGGGATACGTAAGCCTACCATTGGTGCCACCCAWTTTTCACTTAAACCACTGATGTTTCAAATGCTTCAAACAAACGGCCAGTACGCTGGTTTATCTTCTGAAGATCCTCATTCTCATCTGCGTTCTTTTATGGAAATCACAGACTCTATTCTCATCCATGATGTTTCAGACGATGCTCTGAGACTAAAACTTTTTCCATTTTCACTAAGGGATCGAGCAAGAGCATGGTACAATTCTTTGCAACCAGACTCTGTGACTACATGGAATGAAATGGCAGAAAAGTTTTTGAAAAAGTATTTTTCACCCACGAGGAATGCCAAATCCAGAAATGAAATCTGTACTTTTCGACAACTGGATGATGAAGCAGTTCCTGATGCATGGGAAAGATATAAAGAGCTGCTGAGAAAATGCCCTGACCATGGCATTCTGTATTGTATACAGCTAGAGACATTTTACAACGGTTTAAATATCATTGCTAGACAAATGCTCGATGCTACTGCAGGCGGAGCTTTCACAGCTTGTACCTATAATGAAGGTTTTGACATACTTGAAAAGATTTCCAATAATAACGGACAATGGTCTGACCCACGTGCAATGCCACTGAAGAAAACAGCTGGAATAAATGAGGTAGATGATGTCTCGGCATTAACAGCTAAGATCACTAAGCTAATTTCAAATTTAACATCTAGCCCGCATGTGCAATCTGATGCTAATACCTTTTATTCCAATGTTCAATCAGTGCAATACGTGTATTGTGGTGAAGGTCACCCTTTTGAGCATTGTCCTGGAAATCCGGAGCATGTAAATTATGTCAACAAGACTGGACCATTTTCGCAAACTTATAATCCGGGAAGGCGAAATCATCCAAATTTTTTGTGGCATAGTCCAGCTCTTAATCCGCCAATGCAAAAGCCTCAAGGACAGCCCAATTTTCAACCGCAAGGACAATCCAATTTTCAACCACAAGGACAGTCCAATTTTCAACAAGGCCAATCTAATTTTCACTCACAAGCACAACAAGGCAATCATAATAATCAACATGCTAATTTTCAGAATCATCAGTCTTCTTTCCAAAACAAGCCCAAACAGCAAGCTGAGTCATCTACTTCTTTGGAAGCAATGATGAAGGGTTTTATAACCCAAACTCAAGCTTCAATTAAAAATCTCGAAACTCAAATGGAACAAATGGCTTTGGAAATTAGAAAAAGACCAGTAGGTTCTCTACCCAGTGATATAGAGATACCTCAGAGAGAAGGAAAGGAGCATGTTAAGGTTGTTACTTTAAGGAGTGGAAAAAGTTATTTAGAAAACACCCAAAAAGAACAAAAAGAACCAAACAAAGCAGAGATTGAAAAGAAAAGTGTAGAACCAGATTCTGTTACCTCTGTACCAGATTCTGTGACTACCATTCCTGTGAGTACTAGTGAGCCGCAACCCATAGTCAGGCCCATAGATAGTACGGCCATTCCAGAAAGATCAAATTTTCCATTGTTATTTCCTGATGAACCCAAGACAACCCAGACTCCCAAAGAAAGTGTTGTAGTGGATGTGTCACAATCTGGTGACAGTCCCGCAATAAAAGACCAGACCAGTCGTTTAATCCCTGTTAGAATTGAATCAGAACCAATTGTGAGACCAGTTTTGAAACCGATTCCAACACCAACTCTTCAAAAGAATACGTCTCCTATTGCAGTCACTCCTTATATTCCTTATCCTCAACGATTAAGGAATCAAAAGGAAGAATTACAATTTAAAAAGTTTCTTGACGTTTTTAAACAGTTGCACATAAACATACCCTTGGTTGAAGCTATTGAGCAGATGCCAAGTTATGTAAAGTTTTTAAAGGACATTTTGAGCAAAAAGAAAAAGTTGACTGAATACAAGACTGTAGCTCTGACTAAAGGGTGCAGTGCTTTGTTGTCCAGTAAAATTCCTCTTAAAATAAAAGATCCTGTAAGTTTTACAATCCCTTGTTCAATTGGAGGAAAAGAGATAGGAAAAGCTCTATGTGACTTAGGTGATAGCATAAACCTGATGCCTTTATCTGTTTTCAATACCCTAGGCATAGGTGAAGCTAGACCTACGACTGTAACTCTACAGTTAGCTGATAAGTCCATAGCCTATCTTAGAGGAAAGATTGAGGATGTGCTAGTTCAGGTTGATAAGTTTATTTTCCCAGCTGATTTTATCATCCTAGACTTTGAAGTCGACAAAGACATTCCCATCATTTTAGGGAGACCTTTCCTAGCTACTGGAAGAACATTAATATATGTACAGAAGGGAGAATTAACCATGAGAGTCCAAGACCAACAAGTGACTTTTAATGTTTTTAATTCCCTTAGGTAACCGGAGGAAAGAGAAGAATGTTCTACTTTGAGTCTGATAGAAACCTGGTGTCAAGAGAAAAGTTTGGGGGAAATCTTAGGTTTATCTGAGACTGATAGTGATGAAGAGGAAGATTTTGAGGAATTAGAAACACCACAAGAATCTGCTGCCTTTGAAGTTTTAGAATATGAGGATAGGAAGATTCTTGTTCCTTCCTTAGATGTTGCCCCAGATTTAGAGTTAAAACAACTTCCCTCACATCTGAAGTATGCCTTTTTAAGAGATTCAGGGAAGTTACCAGTCATTATCATCACGTTAGAAGCTGACCAAGAAGAAAAGTTGGTTGACATGTTGAAACTTCATACCAAGGCCATAGGATGGACAATTGCTGACCTCAAAGGGATAAGTCCCACCATTTGTCAACATAAAATTATCATGGATGACAAAAGTTTCACCTCCGTTGAGCCTCAAAGAAGGCTAAATCCTGTTATGAAGGAGGTTGTCAAAAAGGAGATTTTAAAATGGCTTGACGCTGGCATAATTTATCCTATTGCTAGTAGTACCTGTGTCAGTCTTGTGCAATGTGTACCCAAAAAGGGAGGAGTCACTGTTGTACCAAATGAGAAAAATGAACTTATACCTACTAGAACAGTAACTGGTTGGAGGATATGTATGGACTATAGGAGGCTTAATAAAGCCACTCAAAAAGACCATTTTCCATTACCCTTCATAGACCAAATGTTAGATAGACTAGCAAGAAAAGAGTTTTATTGTTTCTTAGATAGCTACTCCGGTTACAATCAGATTGCCATAGCATCGGATGATCATGAAAAGACTACTTTCACATGTCCATATGGAACTTTTGCTTTTAGAAGAATGCCTTTTGGACTTTGTAATTCCCCGACCACTTTCCAAAGGTGTATGATGTCTATTTTCTCAGATATGTTAGAACACTCCATGGAAATTTTCATGGATGATTTTTCAGTTTATGGGACATCATATGACCTACGTTTGCAAAACCTTGAAAAAAGTCTTAAAAGATGTGAAGAAACAGATTTGGTTTTGAACTGGAAAAAGTGTCACTTTATGGTAAAAGAAGGCATAGTGTTAGGGCATTTAATTTCCAAAAGAGGCATTGAAGTTGATAAAGCAAAGTTAAAGGTAATTGAGAAGTTACCTGAACCAACAACTGTCAAAGGGATCAGAAGTTTTCTAGGACATGCAGGTTTTTATAGGAGGTTCATTAAAGATTTTTCGAAAATATCAAAACCTCTTTGTTTATTATTACARCATGACCATGTTTTCAATTTTAATGAAGATTGTAGAAAAGCTTTCAACATTTTAAAAGAAGCATTGGTCACTGCTCCTGTGGTAATAACACTTGATTGGTCCAAACTCTTTGAAATAATGACTAATGCTAGTGACTGGGCAGTTGGTGCAGTGTTGGGTCAAAAGAGATAAAAGATTTTTCATCCTGTTTATTATGCAAGCAAAACTCTTAATGATGCTCAAATCAATTACACCACTACTGAAAAGGAATTATTAGTTGTGGTCTTTGCTTTTGAAAAATTCAGATCATACTTGATGGGAACCAAAGTAATTGTCCATACAGATCATGCTGCCATCAAGTACCTTATTTCTAAAAAAGATACAAAGCCAAGGTTAATAAGGTGGGTCTTGCTTTTGCAAGAGTTTGATTTGGAAATCATTGATAGAAAAGGGGTGGACAATCAAGTGGCCGACCATCTTCAAGATTGGAAAAACAAGACAAACCAATGCAAGGTAGTGACATCTGTGAAGTATTTCCAGATGAAAGAATTTTGGTTCTTAATCATACTACAGTGCCTTGGATTGCTGATCTTGTTAATTACTTAGCTTGTGGGATTATTCCGAAGGAATTCAATAAGTATCAAAGAAAGAAGCTCATCTATGATTCAAAGAAGTATTTATGGGATGACCCTTTCTTGTTTAAAATTTGTGCAGATCGGGTGATTAGAAGATGCATCCCAAAAGAAGAAGTACCTTCAGTTCTACAGCACTGCCATGCAGGACCCTGTGGAGGACATTTGGGAGAGAGTAGGACAGCATCCAAGGTTTTACAATCAGGATTCTGCTGGCCTACTTTACACAATGATGCTCAAAACTTTGTAAAAAGTTGCAATGAGTGTCAGAGGAGTTGAAATATCTCTAGAAGAAATGAAATGCCTTTAAACGGAATTCTAGAAATAGAATTATTTGATGTTTGGGGCATAGACTTTATGGGACCTTTTCCTCTATCCAATAATTGTGCCTACATACTGGTTGCTGTGGACTATGTGTCCAAATGGGTGGAAGCCATGGCTTGCCATTCCAATGATGCTAAAACAGTTGTGAAGTTTTTACAAAAGCACATATTCACCAGATTTGGTACACCTCGTGCCTTAATTAGTGATGAAGGCACTCACTTCATAAACAACATGTTAGAAGAAGTCCTTGATAAGTATGACATCAAGCATATGTAGCAACTGCCTACCATCCTCAGACCAACGGATTAGCTGAATTGTCAAATAGGRAGATAAAAGGGATTTTGGCCAAAGTAGTCAAGCCACATAGAAAGGATTGGGCCTYTAAGTTAGATGATGCRTTATGGGCCTACCGGACTGCTTACAAAACCCCTATTGGTATGTCTCCCTACAAATTGGTCTTTGGAAAAGCTTGTCATTTACCTGTGGAATTAGAGCACAAAGCCTATTGGGCCATTAAGGAACTCAACATAAATTTAGATGAGGCCGGAAGAAAAAAGACTTTGCAACTTTGTGAACTGGAAGAACATAGGAATTTTTCCTATGAAAATGCTAAGCTATACAAAGAAAATACCAAAAAATGGCATGATAAAAAAATTCTTCCAAAAGAGTTCATAGAATGCCAAAAAGTCCTGTAGTTCAATTCAAGATTAAAATTATTCCCGGGAAAGCTGAATTCCCGATGGACCAGACCTTTTATTGTCGCCAAGGTATACCCCTACGGAGTTATTGACTTGATAGATCCGGAGAGGGGTACCACTTTCAAAGTGAATGGACARAGAGTAAAACCTTTCTTTGATTCCATGATTGTTACGCAACCTGTCGAGGTTATCTTTCTAAAGTAATAAGTCTTTGTAAATATTTAGTATTTTTATGTATATAATATATCTATAAGTTATTATTTTTATTTTTACTTTGCATTTTCATTTTTCATTTTTTTAAGTAAGCTTTTAATTTTATTTTTCCTTCTAAAAGCAATTATCTTTTTCTTTCATAATATCTAATATATTAGGTTTATAGTTAAATTAAAGGTTTGAATTTTGTTTTAAGAAATCTTTGGGCCGGCATTTGTTTTAAAACAAACAGCCAAACAATCGTTGGTTTTGAATAAGCAGGTCGCCCACAACAATTCTAAAACTAACCATGTTTATTCTTAACAGGTCGCGAAGAGGGAAGCCCAAAGTGAAGTATGTGTATAGGAAGCCCATGATGGAAGAATTGTCTGGTACGCCTCAAGTCAAGAAGCCCAACATCGAAGCCCGTGTTTGGTACGGCCTGTCACAGAGCCCGTGCTTTTGTACCAAACCACGACCGGATGTTGTCTCTTCGCCTTCAAACTCTCAAATCACCATAACCGTATTCTTTTTCTTCGTGAACGAAGCAACCGTCACCCATATCTCATCAAATAGCTATTTTCGAGAAGGAAAGGACTTCATTGAACTGGCATTGTTAAGGAAGGTACCATTTCTGACTAATCTTCATCATAGCTTGATTACTGTCAATCATCTAGGGAAAGTTTTGAAGTTTTCGAAGCCACAATCTTGGAGACTAAGTTTAGAGGCTTTAAGAACTCCTAACCACTATTCATGCACCATTCGGGTTGGTCTCAAGCCATTGTTCACAGTCATTGATTTTTCTTTGCTACCCAAAATCATTCCCCTGTTCCATCTATATGGCCATTATCAAAACTATAGCAAGAAGAAGGGAAGAAGAATCTAATTCTATGCCCCCTGTGATCAACAATGGTCAGTCTAGTGAAAGTGAAGAGGAACCCATTGATGCCATTCCCTTGAGGTAGGTTCCTTTTGCTAAAACTAGACCTCAACCATCTACTCAAACTCAAACTCAAACTCAAGCTACTGTAATTGTGAAGTATGAACCACAGCCTCCTCCACAATACCAATTTGGCCCTAGAATGACCAGAAGCAGAGCAAAGCAAAGGGTCTGCCCAATTTCAAGCCAGTGAAGCAGAAGAAGGGCACTGGATCAATTTATCAGATGATAGTGATTCACCGTCAAAGATTCATGGTGTTTAGGGCAGTACAAGCAGACCAACACAAGATGATTCAGCCTCTTTGAATGCAATGGCAGATGCAGCTACTCAAGTAAGCACTCAGAACATACCTTCAACCATCACAGAGAGGCTCCAAACAGGTTTGAGAATTACTAGACCCTTAACTATGGATCTATTGTCTAGCTTTCCTGTTTATCCTCAAGCCAGCATTGGCTTTATGTTGAGAAAGACTGTAGATGAGGTCATGGCAGCCTCTAATGAAGTTTTGGGGCTAAAGACAGCAACTTGTGCCCCTGCTATTGCCATGATCCACACTCAGCCTTCTATGGCTGCCCAAGCACCTAAAAAGAGAAATTCATCCCTTAAGCATTATGTTAGTACTGCTTTGGCAGCCATGGATAGGATGATTAGGAGGGAACCAGAGTGTGATCCATCCCCTTCCCAACCAACCATTACCATCACCCATACACCCACCTTCACTAGAGACATACCCATTGAGTTCAATTTCATGAACTCACCACATTTTACATCTATTCCTATTTCATCTACCACTGTAGAACCCACCATATTTGACCATCAAACCACATCACAAACAGTTTCTAGACCACCCCCTGTTGAAACAGTTACCACCAGCCCAATATCTTCCCCAATCCAGCCTACAACCACACCATCCACACCCACTGAACATGTTATCCCTTTGCCACTTATTATATCCATCCAAGAACTAGACTTTGTCTTAGGTCTATCACCCACTAATCCAAGCCTTACACCCTTTGAACACAATGAACACCCATCTGATCCACAAAACACCCCTGTCACTCAAACACCACCACCCTCACCCCATTTCACTCAACCATTCATGCCTAGTCCAAACTAACCCACTAGCCCTATACACTCTGGGACTCATGACTATTATGAGGGTGCACATTTTGCTCATCATAGCCCTGAGCATAACAGCCCACATGTTGAGCAAGAAAGAGAGGAGGTTGATACTGGGGCTAGCTTAAAAAAGAAAGTGGCAAGGAAGAGGAGAATGAACAGAGTTGAAACTAGGATTTCAAAAAGAAGGAGAGAGGACAGTGAGAGATCAGAGGCTGAGGAAAGGGCATCTAGAAGAAGAAAGAGGCCAGACCAACAATTTGAGGAAGGGCCAGGTATATTTTTGAAGCCCAAACACTTGTTTAGCACACCCCTAGCAAGAAAAACTTGCAATTTTCTGAGAAGGTAGGGGTGGTACAAAAGGGTTTTTCACAACAATTATTGTTGGCCAATCCTTCCATCAAGGCCACAATAGATCCTTGGGTTGGGAGATTCTGTGTGACATACCTAACCAATACAATCTTAGTTGGGTTAGGGAGTTCTACACTGAGTAGCAGTCACTGATGAGGTAGACCTGAGAGTAAGAAAGACCCCTGTTTCATATTCACCCAATGCCATAAATGACCTACTAGAGCTCATCCCACCTTCATACTCTGAGCTAGATAGGTTGACAGCTGGGTGTTCTGATGAAGAGTTTGATTTGATCTTAGCTAGGATAGCCAAGGAAGGGGCTGTTTGGAGTTTTAAGGGAAGGGCTAGGCTTCTAAAAACCCAGTATTTGAAGCCTGAAGCCAATCTATGGTTTTATTTCATGAGACACACCATTCACCCTACTAGCCATGACACAAATCTGTGCTTAGAAAGAGTCTTGATCCTCTACTGTATCCTAGAGGCTAGGCCATTTGATGTTGGGAGGAAGATATGCTCCAACATCAAGGCATGTGTAGAGAGGACAAATGGCAAGTTGCTATATCCTCCTTAATACATAGGCTTATGCAAAAGGCCCAAGTAAGATGTGATGTCTATGGAGAAGACCTCCATAGACAAGAAAAATTTGGACAGACTGATGAGGGTAAATGCAAAAGTACAGCCAGATGCACCCACCTCTTCCATGGCATCTCTAAAGGTTGAACTGTTAAAGGCTATGGAGGATCACACAAATGCCCTGAAGAAGACAATAGTGAAAAAGCACCACAAGCTGATGAAGAGGGTAGATGATTTGAAGAAAGAGGTGGACATCTTAAAGAAAGAGAGAATGCAATGGGCTGAGTACAAAATGCAAAAGGAGAGAATGCTCAGAGCTGCTGCCAAACATGGGAAATCAAAAAGTGCAGTCAAGCTCCCACCTCCACCAAAGTCCATCCTCTTGCAGCACTCAGACTCTCTTACTCAGTCTGAGTAGGACAGGTTCTGCCTTCTTGCCCTTTTCAATATTTTGATGTTTAGTTATGCATGTTGTTAGGTAGATTACTTCTTTTGATTTGTTGTTTTCAAGGCATTTGCTGAGTTGTTGTTTTCAAATATATAGTTTGCTGTTTTTTTTTTTTTTTGACTTTTAGGTCTAGTTGGTTTTTATTTGTTGTTTTTAGTGTTGTGAGATTTTTAGGTCTTTCTTGATCTTTGTTTTGTTGTTTGAACAAAAGGTAATGCTATGCTTATAGTCTGCTCTCCAGTTTGTTGTTTTGTAAATCTAGTTTGTTGTTTTCAATTTGCTGTTTTTAAGTATACTTTTAAGCATGGCTTGCCTATCTTATAATGATTTTGTTGTCTCTTTGCCTCAATTGAGGAAATTTGCTGTTTTTCAGTGTTATGCAACCCTAGTCATGCAATTTCTTTGTTGTTTTGATCATTAACTGTTCCATTTCTGTTTGCCAAAACAGAAACTTTTTTGTTGTAGTCTTTAAATTTGTTGTTTTTAGATCTAGTATGCTATTTGCCTTTGCAGTTTATTGTTGTTTATTGTCCTGTGGAATGCTAGTTTGAGGTACCATCTTAGTTTTTCTTTGCTGTTTTAACTTTCTTTGAAACATGAATTCAGCCAAACTTAGCCTGTGTTTGTTATTTCTATGTTTGTTGTCTTAAAGCAGTCCTTTCATTCATTTGCTTTGATGTTTGCACCATGACCTATCTCATTCATGTTTAACAGTCCTTGATCATTTAGGCATATCATTTGTTGTTTCATATTTGTGTTCAAACAATTTGGCTGTTGTTGCTGTGATGACTATTGATATTACTGTTTTGAGGGAGGGCAATGTTTGATGCTCTAAATTTTTACTCCCCTAGTCGATTCCAATGCATGCTGAGTCATGAAAAGCCAATGGCCATCCCATTGTCTGGTTTCATTTGGCCTGTTTCATGGCAGAACAATGGCAATCCCATTGTTTGGTTACTTTAAGGCAATCTCATGGTAACACAATGGCGATCCCATTGTTTAGTTGCATATTACCATGTTGTTTGGAAATACAATCCTCTGGTTGACTGTTGACTTGGTTTGAAGCTCATTCGAAGTACCACATCCTTACTCTAAAGCCAATTTGACTAAGAGTTGGATTGTCGGTTTTGTCTAAACCCTTGTTTTGAGTCTTTGAGTCCTTTTATTTTCACAAGATGACCAAGTCACACTTGTGACTTCTCATCTTTGCTTTTCTGTTTCAATTATTTTCAGTACGAGTCTTTTACTCTTAAAAGATAATCAACTACACTTGTATTGATCATCTTTGCTTTTCTGCTTCATTTTAGGATTTTGGGCACTGATTTTAGATAGCATATCTTTTTTTAGCCATATATGCACCAAAAATAGAATAAATGATGAATGGGTTGTACAAATGTTTGAACTAGATGCCATAGCCACAATAATCCAAAGTTACACCATCTTTGTCTTAAATTGAGCCTCTAGAACTATTGAAAGGGAAGGAAAACTCCCCAGGCAATTTTATAAAGCAAGAAAAAGCAAGCAATGAAAGTACAAATCAGCAGGAAAAACTACGGCAACTTTGACTCACAAACCAAGCCATAAGAAGCCAAAATAAACAAAGGGAAATGCACCAAAAAAGAAAAGTAAAACAAGCCAAAGAATAGAAAGGGCAAATCACCAAAAACTCCCAGAATCGAAACTCTTCACCAACCTCATGATCATGCATCAGTGATTCTCGTAAGCTTCTTCTTTGTCTTCCATGCCATTCTTTGAAGAATCTGTGTCTTGATATCAGCCGCTACTTGAGCTCCAGTACGGTTATGATTGTCAAAAAAATTTATATTCCTTTCCATCCATATGTGGTACACCGTAGCCGAGATACCAAGTTTTTGAACCGTAGACCACAATTTCCACCCTTGCAATATCCCCATATTAAGGATATCCTCCCAATTGTCCGGACACATCTGGATCCCTATTTCCCTTTTTATTACCACCCAAATACTACTCGAATAATTGCACTCAAAGAATAAGTGCTTGTGCGTTTCAATCACCAAGTTGCAAAAAACACATTTCAGATCAGGAGGTTCATGCTTCCACTGGCAAATGCGGTCTTGGGTCGGTAACCTTTTCTGACATGTCATCCACATACAGAGAGCATGTTTAGGTATGTATGCTTTATTCCAAACCACCTTGTGCCAATGCACAACCGGTCCCACTTCTTGCAAAGTTTTTCATGCCACCTTCACCGTAAAAGGCTGCCTATTATTATTAGGCTCAAGCCACCTAATCGTATCCTCTAAAGGACTAGGGGAAGGGATCTCAATTTGCTGCAACTGGGGAAAATGTTGTATCCATTCATCCGGCCACGCATTACCAAATCATTGTATGAGGTCATAAACCATAGAGTTATTATGAAACTCATGGCCATTTATGAACCTATACGAAATCAAATGGATTAGGGGACCCTGTTCACTCCAAGTGTCTTCCCAAACATGCGTAGACATCCCATTACCCACAATCGAAATGAAAAATCTCCTACAATGAGGTCTTAACTCTAAAAGGTTTCGTATAAGCCAAGACCATTCATTTCTCTTTTTTGTCACCCAGAAATTTCTTCCCCAAATACAGTTTGAATGAATCCAAGAAACCCACATGGATCTTCTTCTAGTAAGAATATCCCAAATATGTTTAAACAGTAAGCACTTATTCCAAAGCGCTAGCCTTTTCATACCAAGGCCCCCATTTTTAACAGGCAAGCTTTCACTTGATTCAATAGAGCCTTCATTTCAATTTGGCCAATTTGTATCCTTCATACACTCACAATGAGGACATTGTCTCCCTTAAGTTTGGGGGAGAGTCCTAAAAGTACCAAACACTATAGAGATCATGAAACATATGCATTAAGACCAAAAGACAAACAAAGGAACATAGTTCCATGTCTTATGCATACAAAAGAGTGTCAAAGTACACCAGAATGTTTGAAAAGGACCAAAGTGTCCAAAATACCTCAATATGAGATACATAGCAGTAAAATTGTGCTATGGAGTGAAAAAAGTGAGATAAGGTAAAAGGCATGCATTCAAAAGAAAAGGCCAAATGCAAAACCCAATTCAAAGTCCCAATCTATCTGTTGAATCTAGTATATCAAAAGAAATGTAGGCTAGCTTGTGGTTTGGCAATATGAAAGATTTAAGTTTGGGGGAGCTAGGTTTAAGAAGGGCTATGGATATCAAGCATCAAGTCATGAGTAGAACACTTTCATTCAAAAAATTTTGAAAATATGCATACTGTGGCTATTGAATACTTATGCTAATTTTTTTTTTAGTTTATTAGAACTTTGAGTCTTTTAATTTGTCATTTTCTGTTGTTTGGGGACAAACAACAATTCAAGTTTGGGGGGTGTGATAAGTGTTAATTTATTAACCTTATTACATCATTTTCTTAACTATTTTCCTTTGTTTTATTTGCCCATTAATGTCTTAATTGAGTCTTTTTATGTCTTTTTCATATATTAGTAGTTATATAGTATATCTAATGTTAATCCCCTGTTTATGCAGGTTTTTGATGATTTTTGGGCCCGATCCTGCAGCAGTYCTGTAGGACCAGGAGTGGCAAGGTCCTATAGCACCTGTCCRAGAACTACAATTCTGCCTGGGCCGTGAAGTAGTGGGATGATCCATAGTAAATGCGTGGTCAATGACCTTGGGCCCGGTCAAAGCCCAGTTTTGTAGAGACTTTTGTCTTATTAATTGGCTCCCACTAAGCAAACCTCCTTAGCCTATAAATAGAAGGCTTAAGGCTTATGTTTGACTAACCAATTCACCAACTTACACACTTTCTTATGCTTTTGATACTTCCTTCCAATTAATCTTTGTGTTGAATATTTTCTAGATTATTGCTTTCGGTTCCAAGCTTTCGGTATTCTTGTTTCCAATCAAGAACCAATTTTTGTGAAGTAAAGTTGTGATTACGTTTTCAAGTTTAATTTAAGTACTCGTATTTAATCTTCATTTCATTTCTGTTTTTATTTCCAAGTTACGTTACGTTTTCTTACTTTTGTTACGAGTTACGAATTAGTCGATCGTTGTTGTTTTACATCAGATCTCATCCTTTGTGGCTCATGACTAATTTACGTAGACTAAATAATCTGTTTTTATGAGTTTGCAAGTAACTTTTTCGGTCTTTGTAACGAATGTGTTGCAAGTTTTGTTACTTGACTTGCAAGTTTTCTTCAAAGTCAAACTCTATTTCCAAGGTTTTCATTAGTCAATTCTCATCCCATCAAGTACTTGTCATACATCATGTGTTAGTTTAATATTAATTAATATTATTTAGTTATTAATAATTTATATTTCAATCCTTTATATTTCAGTCATTTATATTTCAGCCTTTATATTTCAGTCTTTTACATTTCAGTCTTTTACATTTCAGTCTTTATATTTTAGTCCTTTACATTTCAGTCTTTACTTTACTGCAATTTACATTTCTGTCATTTAATTTCCAGCAATTTACTTTCAGTCATTTATATTTCTGTCATTAATTTCCAGTACTTTAAATTCCAGTATTTCCATTTCCTGTAATTTACTTTCTGTAATTTACTTTTCTGCAATTTACTTTCTTACAATTTACTTTCTGTAATTTACTTTTCCGTATCAGTATTTATTTTTCAGTCCTTACATCCTTCTAGAGAAGAAACCGAACGATGATGGGCTAACGCCTTAGCTTGGGGTGTAACGGGAAATTAAGACCACAGCCGATGTGAAAGTACAAAGGTGTCTTATTAGCATTATAGTCTACTATTTATTTCAGGTGCTTAATATTTCATTTGATGATTACATTAAAATTAATTGACAACTAATTTTGTGTATAAAAATGTATTGACTTTCAAAACCTGAGGTAAGAGGAGAAGGCTATCAAAACCTGAGGTAATAGGAGAAGGCTATAAATAGCTTTAGTGTCTGACAAATACTATACTCCTACGGTGTAGGATGATAACACTGTGTTGTGCTAGGATTCACGACGTCTAAGATAAATGATATCGTATCGATAGCACGTTGACCGGTGTGTGCTCTTGGGAGGCCGTCTGACCCGATAGTTGATACTGTGACAGTTATATAAAATCATTTATTGATTTTAGATAATTGTGACAGGAATGCTATGTCACCTTTTGTTGAATCATTTGTTTAAGTGTCTTAATCAACTGTTGCACCCTGTGCTTCTTTTTAAGACTGATATTTTTCTTAATTGTTAATCAAACCTCCCAATTTTAGATAAATCAAATCCCTTGTTTCGTCATCTGAAACTAGTTTTTATAAACTGGACTTTTGAAGAACTTTACAAGCTATCTCTGCGGGAATGATATCTGGTACTTATACGATTATTACTTGTTACGAGACGACAGTAGTTCGAGATGTATACTTGCGCCGAGTTCTATTTTTGTGTTGAAATCTAAGGTTGAATAAACCGACGAGCAATACCCGTCGACAGTGTCAAGGTTGTCTCTGATGATGAGCATGGAGATAATCATTCCACCATCTTTCTTATGACTACTGATTGTGACAATAGAAATATGACGGGGATTAATTCTTTTATTTAGGTGATCTTCACTCCATCTCTTGTCTTAGTCACTCAGCTTTATTGTTTTTTGATGTTCAGATTTTGTAATTGAGAGCAATTTAGCTTGGCCCTTGGCAATGTTCACCATCTTTTTAGACTTTTTCTTTGAAAGAACTTAAGAGGCGAGAGACCTAGCCAGCTTGAGGTTATCCTCAGTCTGTTGTCTTTGAATTTGGAGTTCTTCCTCAACCTTGAATGCTTCGAGTCTTTCTGTTTTAGTAAGAAAGTCGAACTCACCACAACTAGAGATACGAAAATGAATTTTTACTCTAGTTTGGTCAAGTGACTCCTTAAGCTAAGTCATCTGTAAGTCTCTAGGAACACTAGAAGTTGGCTTTTGAGGTACCCGCTCAACTACACGACCATAGGTGGTAGAAGGAATAGTAGATGAGATTTGAGAGAGAGAAGTGATGACAGCAAACCTGGAGGGTTCAGCATATCCTTGAGAATTGATAGGATTGAAAAGAACTTTCAAGTTTCCGTCTTCAGCAACACCTTTGTCTTTAGAGGAAGTGTTCTGGTTCTTTGCATATGTCTCTTTGTCTTTCTCCTTGCCCTTGGGGATGAAGATTCCCTGAGAGAGACTCCTTTCTGAGCAGTAGCTAGTTTTGTGTGGTATTGAATAGCGAAGTCGTCGTCATTGTCGTCATCATCAGCAGCAGCAACACTAAGATCTTTTCCAGCATTAGGAAAGGAAAGAGGATCATAAGCTTCATCTTCATTATCACCATCATTAGTTGCAGAGGTGATAGGAAGGTCTTTGTCTTGAGCATCAACTCTGACGGCATCATCATTTTCCTCAGCTTCAGTAATAGCTTCAGCTTCACGGGAAGTGATGGCAGCTACAACTTCAGCAACAGCTTCATTTACTTCAGCTCTTTCATCTTGAGCATCAACATCAGCTGGTGTTGTAGGAACAACAGCAACAACACTTTAAGGTAAGTCTTTCTCCCCCTCTTTGTCATCAACATAACGAGAGGTGAGATCATCAAGACTTTTAGCAATTATATCCAACCGTTGTTCAAGCTCGACCAGAGACTGAGTTTGAAAAAGATCAAGTTCGAGCACTTGATCTAGTGATAGGCGATCAGCGACTGTCAAGGAGGGTGCAGGAACTGGCGTTGGACATTGAAGAAAATCCAATATCTGATGCATCATCTCACCATGCTTGGTAAGTTGAGCCTACACTTCATCGACTTTGCTGTTGAGAGCAGAGATGGCCTCACCGTTGGTGCGAACATCGGCTTGCACCGCAAATAACAATTCTTTCACATCATTGACTTCAGCTCTGACAGCTGAGAGGTCATAAGAAAGGTCATCTCAGAGAGGCATGTCTTTATGGACTTGGTCCATTTTGATCAAGATAGTCGCTATAGATGGGAGAATCATCTTGACATTGTCAACCATGTTGTATTCATATTCCATGGCTGTCAATTCTTCATCGAAAGGACCTGAAAAAGAAGAAGTTTGAGCAAAAGATAGCTCGGGGTTAGAAGAAATGAAGGGGTAGGTTGGTAGAATACCTGAGGGGTCATCAACACCATCTGAATGATTGATGTTGGTTCTCTTCTAGTTGCCTTCGAGAGGATAGGCTTCCGTTGACTGAGGTATCTCGAGAGGATCGACCTCAGGTCCTGTGGTGATTGTTTCATCATCAGTGAAGACAATTACTAATGAATCACTAGCATGTGTCGAGACCAAAGAAAGAGAATAAGAGAATATGGTTGAGAGTGGTGGAAGTGGGTGTTCAGCAGTGGCTATGCTGATATTCGCACCTTCAGTGATTTGGGTCACTGAGGCGGTTGGGAGAGGAGTCACGTTTATGACAGTGACTGGAGAAATCATTGAAGAGCTAGGAGGGGTTATAACAGACGTTGCCTCAGGGGTAAGGCTTGTTCCATTGACTAAAACCTGTTGAGAGGTAACAGCCAGGGATGTAGGTATCCTCGTTTTGGCTTTCTTGGCCCTCGATGGAGAACCAAGAGTGGTTTGAAAGGAGGATATTTTAGATGAGAGGGTGGTGGTGGTTGGGATAGATTGAGGGGCGTTTTCCTTAGTCTTGGCCATTGGAGCAAGGGAAGAAAGACATATTGGCACAGTTGCAGAAGATGAAAAAGTACTGCAATGTATGCCACACGAGGTATCAGGAAGAGAGAGAAGTGCAACATCTTCAGGTTTAGATTTATGATCCAAGATTCTTGACCTAAGCCTGCAGATAGCCAAGTTGCCTTTTATGGTGTATTTATTACTAAATATCTTAGCAAACACCATACATAGGAATCTGGTGTAAGGCATTACCTTTTCCCTTTGGTGCTTGTTCAGCTTCAGCACCAGGTCTTCAAAGATAACGCCAGTAAAGTTGATTGGTCTCTGGCGAATGATAGAAATGCCAATGTTCAATGCAACTCTGGACGCTTGGTCTTGTCCACCAGTTTTGCCTCCCATAGACTGAATGAAATGAGAAAACAAATATTGTCATTCCGCAGACATGCGGTTCTTCTCAATTTTAGAGAGCAATTTGAGGGGATCGCTAGAGTCCTTCATTGTTGGCCAGGCGTAGCCAATATCATCTAAACAAGAGATGATGTCTTCAGTGGAAGGTTCACTGGCATAAGGACCCTTTGGAAGCTGGAGAGCAGTCCTTAGTGTGGCTACATCAAAACTGACGATCATCCTGTTAAAGGCGAAGAAGATTTTCTCCACTGGTTTACCAGTCTTGTCAGTTTCTTGCTTGACTTCAGTAGTAAACCAGAACTGCTGGAGGACTTCTTTTACCATGACAGGTTCATGGGTGAGAGCAAAGAAAATAGAAGAAGTATTGAGGAATCTAGCAGTGTCCTCAAAATGTGGTTTATTGGCGGGAATGTCTAGAAGCGCCACATAGTTGTTGGGCTTGAAAGACACTTCGTCAATGCTGAAGTTTACGTTCTTGCCAAACATTTCTGTGATATATAAGAGAAAACAGATGATAACAAGTTTGTTAATAATCCAAGATAAAAGTGTAAACTCCAAGTTTTGAATCGATAAAACTTCTTTTGAAAAATCCACAATAAGATTTAGGGTTTTTCAAAAAGAATAAGTGTATAAAAACTTTAGATTATAACCAAGTATACGAATGTGTTAATAATCTGTATGTTAGTTGTTTAAGAGAAGAAGTTCTTAAATAACATAACAAAAGTTTCTTAGAAGAAGAACAGATCAAAATAAGAAAGAAAGGGTTATCAACCTGTGATTTTTAGAAGAAGAAGGTTCAAGGTTTTTTAGCGTTCTTTGAGTTCTTGCTTGCAAAAGTCTAAGAAGCAGAGGTTCAACGACAATTTTTTGCAAGCATAAGGAAAAATGAGCGAAAAGATCTCATATTTATAGGTAGGAGGAGAGAGAAATGAAAAGAGCAGAGAGAAAAATACGTACACACAAATACACTTAGCAAATATATGAGATTTTCTTAAAGAGATAAGATTAGAAGTGTGTTCTTTTTGGGTATGCTTCTTAGAATTAGATAGAGGAATTCTTATATGCTTGTATCGCATCTTGCATGAGTGGTGAAATCACTCAACTATTTATACCCATTGCATTAAATGTAATTCAGAAGAGGCAAACACACGCGTCAAGCTTTTAGAGGAAAGTTTGTCCTTTGCTACAGTGAATACTACTTTTGTCTATTCATGAGTAGACATCATTTCATAGAGTTGGTGGGCACTAGAATTGACTAATCGGCTCTGTGTTGTACTATACTCTTGAGAGGGTATGGGTTTGTCCTTTGTGTGTGGAAGGACAAGACAAAAACAATCGTGCATGGCAAGCTTCATTTGATCACTGAATGCTGGAATAACGTTGGAGGTCTCTTCAGCATTCACTGAGGCTTGTGCAATCTTCACACTTATGTTGACCATGTTGTAATCACTGAATACTGCTTCAGATCACGAATGCACTAGTCACTAATATTCAGTTTCAGTCTTTGATATTTGCTGAAGGTTCTTGGGTGTGAGTTTTGTCTTCTTGAAGTATAATTGTCGTTGTAGGATTACAATACATGTTTCAGCGATCACTGAACAGACTCAGTGACGATCGCTGGAACTGATTAAACAGAAACATAATACTTCGATGGGTAAAAGAGATTATCATCAAATCAATGAGAGAGATGATCAACAGTTTTGAAAATTGGATTGATGCTGAAAATGAGCACGTTGACTTTAGGAAACAGTTGGTTGAAAACCTTGTCTTTACTCTTTTACAACTGGTGGGTTTAAACATCGACTATTCCAAGAAAATTAGGATGGTTTTTCCAAGTGAAGTTGTAGGTATTTGAAAACTGGGCAGGTCTGTGTGCACATAATTCACAGATTCAAAGTTAAGGCTGCATTGGTCAAAAGTATGACCTTCACCGCGTAATCAGAAACAATTGTTGTAGCAACAGTGTTAGCAGCAGGGACAACCACGTTTTTCAACAAGCTAGTCATTGTTGTTAATTGTGTTGTAAGAGCAGTATAAGGATCTATTTCATGAATGTTTGTTGTCTTTTTTGGTACTATTGCTATATGATCTACCCAATGACCATTGTTGTTAGAATTTTTCTCCAAAATATCAAAACCATCATTGTAGGTATTGGAAATAAAAGCTCCACCTGCAGTAGCATCTAACATTTTTTTAGCAGTGGTGTCAAGAGCATTGTAAAATGTTTCCAGATGTATGCAGTAGGGTATGCCATGATGTGGGCATTTCCTTAGTAATTCCTTGTACCTCTCCCAAGAATCAGAAACTACTTCATCGTCCAGTTGTTTAAAAAGAAAATTTTTATTTACGAACTTGGCACTCCTAGTTGGGGGATTTTTTTTTGAAGTTTCTCGGTCATCTCATTCCATGTGGTGACTGAGTCTGGTTGAAAAGAGTTGTACCACACTTTGGCATTGTCTCTTAATGAAAAAAAGAAATAACTTCAGCCATAAGGCTTCATCAGAAATTCCATTAAGATGAAAAGAGTCAGTGACTTCCATAAAAGATCTAAGATGCAAATGAGGATCCTCATATGGTAATCCAACATATTGACCATTTGTTTATAACATGTGAAACATTATGGGCTTAAATTCAAAGTGGTCACCATCAATAGTGAACCACGTATTCCATGGTGTAATTGATTTAACATTGGAATAGTATAGTCCATGCTGCCACCAGTCTTTGAATTTGCAAGCCTAATAACTTCCTCATCAGGATTGGTTCTTGAATCAGGTCTTAATTGAGTCATTTCAGGAGTAGCTAGAATAGGCAACAATTTTCTTTGTACCCTTGTTCTCCTTCTAAAGGTTCTTTCAATGTCCGAATCTAATTCAAAACTTGCCTCACGAGGTATCCTTGGCATAAACCACTAAAAATGAAAAATCAAATTTTAAAGTAACTTAAAGAAAAACTCTTTTTGGCTAAAAAATCCCCAGCAGTGCCGCCAAAAACTTGTTGTGTGGTTGATCTATACCCTCAAAAGGCTATATTAACAAGTAAATCATGCAAGTATATATGGTTTACAAGTATTGTACAAAGCAAGTAATAATGATAAGTAATAATGAATATCGTTCCACAGATTTAAAATGCAAAGAGAGTCACAAAAGTAAACTTTAAAATGAGATTTCAGAAAAGGGGTTTTGGAAGCAATAAAGCTTCAGAGAGCAAATATCTTTGAGATAGTTGGTAACCGAATACTGAAATGTAACAATATTTAAAAGATAGTATGGATGCAAGATCATGTTGGATTTCAGTAACGAAGTGCAGTGAACATTGCTACAACATAACATAAGGTTGTTGCAGCAATAGCTTTCTACAACACTACTGGATTGAACGGCCTTCCAAGGAAGTACAGATTAGACCATATGTTGGAAGTCCACTTGGTGATGCATCAATCCCAAACTAGTACAGATCTTGTCTTTCTTTCCATATAGTTTTGCAACCCCTAGATTATTGCATCTCTTTATAGCCTCTATAACACACTTAGTAAAAATATTTGTGTTGTCTTAATCTTAAGTCCAACTCATCTGAATAAAATAACATGTGTCAATTTCTCAAAGATTACTAGATGAAATATTGATACCACTTGTGAATAATGAAGTAAATTGCTATTAGTAAAGCAATCATTGACTAACACTTGGCTTAATCTCACAACCTTCACTTACACCCACACTAAGGTATTTAGCATATCATGACTGAATGTAAGTGCTTAAAAATAAATGACATAAATGGAAATGACTATATGTAAATGACGTAAAATTAAATTATGCAAGAAAAGTAAAGAGAAAACTGGAAAGGTTGTTGTAACAACAAACAGTAACGAAGAACAATTAAAAAGTACTAAAAACTACAAAATAATATTAAAAGTAGCAAGGACTCAAAGCTTAGATGAAACTGTGTTCCTGATGGCCTTGTTAAGCTCTCTTGTCCCCTCCTAAAACAAAACTTTACCCCCTATATATATAGTAGCAAAGGGGAATCAAAAAGTACAAAAAAGTAAAATAACCATTGGTTATTAACCAATGTGTAATACAAAAGATGCTTAAGTACAAAAATAAGGCATCTTTTAGTGGCATCTTCCTTTCATAATCATCTACCAGCGGTACTAAAAGATGTCCTCCTCCAAAATTTGACTTTTCAAAATATCTATCGAGATTGAGCCAGTTGTGCCAATATCCAGTGCTACAGTAATGTACACACCTACTACAACAATGTTTATGTCAACATTTCATTCACCACATACATAAAACGGTACCATTCCTGCATCCGAACTCCATTGAATGTAAAACCATAAAATAAGACTAAAAGACTCAATATAGGATTGAGAAAGGTGTAAAATGAAGTGAAAAAAGTCATAATTAGGTGCTAAAGTGTATGTTTTTGCATACTTATCACCTATGAATGCATAGCCCAAATACTTCTTTGGTTAAATTGCTAAATCACTTAGTCATTTTGTTCTTACTAGAACTAGCAAAATCTTTCTTGAGTCACAACTTATCATACACAATCTACACCTATTTGGGGAATGATATTGTCATTTAATTATTGTTTCACTATTAAGCCACTTGTACCCTTTCTATATACAAACCCCATAAATCCAATGAGGACATTGTCAGTTAGTTTGGGGGAGGATAATCCAATAAGGTCAAAGCATCAATACAGATGAGCAAAACTCTAAATAGAATGCCTAATTTTGGATAAGTAGAAAGCACAAAAAAATTCCCATAGGGGCTAATTGCATACTTTAAACAAAAAGAGCACAAAATGCCGAAAATTGATTAAAAAAAATCAAGGTTGGAATGTAAAATGAAAAAGCCTATGTGAGAAAAGAAATGACATTGGAGTGACCCTATAAGCCCTATTGATCCTAATAGAAGGTTGTGTTGTGATTAAAAAAGAGGAAGGTAATGCTAGCCTATGGTTCATAAAAAGAAACTAGGATATGAGTTACCCACTAAGGATTTACAAAAGGCTATGAATGTCATGTTTGGTATGCTTCACATTGCGTGCACTAAATGCTATAATCATGTATATTTTCCCAAATTGAGTCAATTTTTTGTTGTATTTTGATGTCTTGGGGACAAGAAACACTTTAAGTTTGGGGTTGTGATATACATTGAGTATTTAATGTATTAAGCATTCATTTTATAATTTTTAGCTAGTTATTTTCCTTTTATCCCAAATCTTGAGTCATTTTCATTACACTATTTTCCCCTTTATTTGTCTTATGGTGCTAAGTATATATTTTCTTGTTTCTACACCATAGGATGGTTAATATATCAAAATGTAGGTTGTTTTGTGCTGCAACATTCATGCATCAGTATTTTGTTGAATTACGACTTTTTGGAGGACTGCTTGAATTCAATTGTTGAACAACATAAAGACATCTCTTCTAAGCTTGGGGACCACGTCTAGATGCTGCCCTGAAAGATCTTTAGGTTGTTATATCTTTTATACTTGTTATGATTACTTTTTGTACTTAATGTATTTTAACTTTGACTTTTGCTAAACTTTGGCCCCAAGTTTTGGGTTTTGTCTTTTTCCCCTCTCTTTTGTATAAATAGGGGACGTTAGGACTTTTATATGTCATGCAATCAGTTCTCAACTGATTTGGTTCTTAAATTCCAAGTTAATTCTCAAGTTTTTTTTAAATATTGTCCTTTACATTCCATTGCTGCAACATTACATTCTTGTCTTTACTTTATTTACATTTCTTGCAATTTAATTTCAACATTTTACATTCAGTCATTTAATTTCGTTATTTACATTCATGTACTTCATTTATGTCTTTTATATTTCTGCAATTTACTTTTCGAAATGAGTAGCTAATTCATTAGTTTGGGTATGAGACAAATGGTGAAATTTTAAACTGAAGAAAAGTGGACGTTGTTTCGCAATAACAACGTTCCACTATTTCATTCAAGTTTTATAAAACCAATGTCACTTATTGATGAGTTATTCACTTTGAAAGTGTTAAAGTGTCACAGTCTTAGAGATAAGTCATTGAATGCACGTTAATTTGAATGATATGAGAAGTAGACTTGAAAGAGTTGCTGACAAAGAGATATATCATTAACATTTTTCAAACTAATTAATTCTCCGACGGGTTTGTCACTTGTTAAAGTGCAGTAGATTCAAAGATGAACTACTTAGAACACATACCAACTTGAATGATTTGATAATCGACTTGAGCAAGTGATTTTTTAATAAAGAGATTTATTTATCCATATATTTTGAGTACACCACTTGTCACTATCCCTAGTCCTGATACCACATAGAGATATGAGTCGTAATCTATAATATAGTGCAATGGTGGAAGTCCGAGAGGAATACCCTCAAAATAGATTGTGGAACTAATTATGGACGACTGCTTACTATGGCATTGCTACAACGTTGTCTACTGGAATTTGTGTTTAAGTCTCACCACAAGTCTTACACCCATGCTATCTTTATTTTTTCTGATATTTAAGCTATTAATTCAAACCAATCAAAGTCTTCAAAATCGTCACATGAATCATTTCTTTCATTAGACTTATATTAAGCTTTTGCTACAATCTCTATGGACGATAATCGGTACTTTACCGCTTTATTACTTGGAAAAGACAATATTGGTCAATATTGTATACTTGCTTTGTGGTTCTGTTCATATGTCTAAGGGTGTGTAAAAACCTAAAAACCTCCTATTTAACCTCCTATTTAACCTCCTACCTAAGGGTCAACATAAATGTCTCATGTCTTTAGAGGTATCAAGTCATCCGAGTTTGAACATCACAAGCATACTCTTTTTTGTTTATGTTTTCATGTTTAGTGTTTTACATCTTCAACAACATACTTTAGGCGTAACGAGAGATTTTAGTAATTAAGTTTTCATTGGACCACTTCTTGAGATCTTTTGTGTCATTGAAAGTCTTCGGATCTATTGGTCTCTTTACCAAATAACCAATACAAACATTCTATTCTAAGTGTATGTCAACGATATGATATCAATCATCAAATCAATAAAATGGACCTAACAATTTGGTTTACAATTTTGAATTACAAAACTGAGGTACTAACCCAATGCACAACATATTAGTTTTTCATTGATATATATACATAATGTATATATATACATATATTCTTTTATTTTATTAAGTAAGATATAATTAATTAGAATTATTGATTAACTTTTAGCATTTTTTTTATATTTGTTTTAAAAGTTTGAGTAAACTTGGTTATGTATTTGGACTTAATTATGTTATGTATATTGCCACTTCCCAATTTGTGTATTAAGGAATTATGGGATTTTGAAGTGTTCAGATTAATAGTATTATGAAACAATTGACTAAATATTTAAAGGGTTAGGTACAATGCGCACCCCATGGGTTTAAAAGTCATCGGTGCTGGAACTTTGAAAGAAGTAAAAAAAAAAAAAAGAATCTAACGCGCAAAAGGGAAATGCCCACTTCGATTGGATGGGTTGCAATGAAGTAGGTGAAGTGGTTTGATTTTGCGGATCGGGTGCTTCTCTCTCTTGGAGACTCACGTGCCACCCATTCCCGAATCCACTTTAATTAAAGCCTTTTCGCCGAGTGAAAAAAATGACTCAAGATTGGGGCGGGCCACCAAAGCGGGTTTCTAAGGCTGTTCCTTATCACGACTCTTTGAACGGGACATGGAATATTCAAGAAAAATCCTTATGCATAGTGTTTTTAAGTGGTACACATTCTCAATGTCTTGCACTTCACAGACACTCTTCTTGTCCCACACTTCAGAGAATCACAGTTCACATAATCGATTTGAACAAGGGTGGAGCTAGTAATTTAAGTTAGGGGGGATTCAGTCATCTGGGTCCTATTTTTGTAAAATAACACCGACATATATTGTATCTTAACAACTTAATAAGTCTCATGATTAGCAAGAAACAAGGTGTGCATATTTAACTGTTGAATGACGTATTACATAGTTCTATTGTTGCTTTCACTTCTTACCAGACTAGCATAGTCTTTGTAGCACCACTTTCACCTTCATCTATTTAAGGGATGAAAAGTTGCACAAATATACTCAACCAACCTAATAAAAATTAGTCAGATACAATCTTAAAAAGAAAAAAAGGTGTGCGGAAGTAAATCTTATCAATGACTATGAAAAGGCATATAGTCTCTATTTACAATGCAATAATTGCATTCCCTTTTGTGATCCCATGGTGTTCTCTTGAACTTCAACAAGCTTGCTCACGTCTTTTGATGTTACATTCTTTTCATCCAAGGATTCAACTTTTGATGTTACATTCATTTCATCCAAAAATTAGTCAAATCTTAACTTCATTTTCACCTTCAACTTGGCTCTACCAATTTCTTTTCAATCAGCCTAGTCAATCACGTTGTGCTGTATGTTTTCTTCATAATATTTTGCTTCTTCACATCGAGTTTAAGTTGTAGCATCCTTCCTCAAATGTTTTATTACACAACTATAGACGAATTTTGTATACACTCCAACTCCTGATCCATCAAATCCTCTTTTTTACCACTTTTTCTCAATCTTTTAATTTATAAATCAAAATCCTCACATGCATTGAGTCAAAATGCTTAGACAAGAAAGTTGAGGGATGACATGGAAACCTTGTTACATATATGAATCCACCCCTTAACCGCATCACAACTTTGAAGTTTGATGCATAAGGTTTGATTTCATATACTAAAGAAAGTTAAACATATATCATGTGATTTGTAATTTATATAGACAATTTAACTTAAACATGATTTAGGGGTCACTTACCCAAATGCTTACCTGATAAGAATCAACACTTTAATTTATTTTATCGGATAAGATTATAAGATATACAAAAATTTAGATTCTAAGTTGACAATAATATTAACAATTAGTTACCAAATAAAACTCGCTGTCCTTGTCCTCGTTGTTGTAAATGATCCATAAATGCTTAACGGTGGCTTAATGGAAAAACACACCTACAACCGTATGTCAAACGCAGCTCGCAGCCGGTCGCCTTAAAATTCTGTCGTACCTTGCATACCAACCATCTTCTTCAAATCCCTCTCTCACTTATCTGATACCAAAACCTTCTCCTTCAAAGCTTTCCTCAAGGAGGGATCTATCTCTCTCATTTTAGACACGACAACAATGTCCGGTTGGATCTCTTCCAAGCTCAAAGTTGCAGAGACTCTCCTCCAGCAGGCATCTCTCTCTCTCTCTCTCGATGTTCAATTGTGTTATCTATGCACACATCTACAGTATGTTACCTTTAATGATTGTTTGAAAACGGTGAGAATTGCTTTTGTAGAATTGCGCTGTGAATCCGATTTCTATATAGATTTCGCCGTTTTCGTAAATCAAATGTTTCTTTATTGTTGTTCCATAAACAATGTTTTACAAATTGCCTCGTTTTTGTTTGATTGGTTGATTTTGAACTGTTCAGATAGACCAGCAAGCTGCCGAATCGCTCCGCAAGAACGAGGCATCGCGCTCTGACGATGATCTGAGTCATGCTATACCTAAGAAACCCAGTGACATTCTGCCGCCGTTGAAAGATCAGCTGAAGAAAAAGAAGAAAACACCGCCAGAAAAGAGTAATTTTGTTGGTAAATTACGCAATGATGGTAATCTGAAAGTATCTGGTAACGAGGTTGGAGGGTCGCCGAATGTAAACCCTAAATCTAGTTTAACCGATAGTGATTGGACAGAACTGCTTAGCGCTCCTAATAAGATCACAAGTGTTAGTAATGGAGGAGTACCTAGGGTACCTGGTTTATTGAAAGACGGGAAGAGGCAGGTGCGATCTGGTTCAAATTTATTAGCTTTGGACAGGAAACGGAGCCAGACTGTTCAAAATAAGAGTGCCAGGAGATCGGATGTTGTGTTGGGAGATAAAGTGAATGGTGGTAACTTAGATGGCAATCAGCGGAGTGACAGTTCTGATTCAACACAAGCAAGTGTTGGAGTGCAAAGTTTAGCTGAAAATTTGTCAAGTGAAATGCTAGGTAAGGATGCAAGTGGTAGTTATGTAGTGGAAAATGTGACTGATATAAATGACGCAAGGAACAAAGAGTTATCTGCTCCTATAAATAGCTTAGGGGTTTCATACTTGACTGATGAAAACACTCCTGAAATGCAATCAGATTTTAATCCTGTTCCTGAATCCGATGGAGAAGGGAAGAATGAACAAAGCAGGTTCAATAGCGGCATGCTGCTGGGTAATAAGATCAGTGGATTTCCAATAACCTCTTCATCCAGTAAGACGGATTCTTTGTCAGTCAGTGATGGTGAGTCGAATATGGAGACGGATTCAGATTCAACTTCAGACTCTGAGAGTGAACGTGAAAAGGAGGAGAGGAGGAAGAGGAGGGAGCAACTTCTTGCAGAGAAAGCTGCTGCTAAAGCAATTGAAGCCATTAAAGACCGTGAGAATCTAGTTGCTAGATTGGAAGGTGAGAAGCAAAGCTTAGAGAAAATAATTGATGAAAGGGCCAAACAGCAAGCGCAGGAGGTAAGCTTTATTTTCTATTTGATATAATTTGTAGTTTTTCAGTTATTCCTGATTGATTCCTTGTTTAGCTTATATTTATTGTTGTAATTGTACAAAATTTGGGTTAGCAACTCTTCCACTGACCTATAATTCCAGTTCCATATTTTGTCAATCAAGGTTCACATGCTTTAAGAACTCATTTACATACCACATTAGAATATTAAATAGACGTCAGTATTGTTGTTACTGAAATAAATCAATTTGTTATCATAATAGTGTGATAATTCTTTTGTGTGTTCGTTATGTTGATTAATGTTTCACGATTAATCTCAGACAATCTTGAAACAAAATTTCCAAATTATACAGGATCAATCTCAAATAAGTTTTTTTTGATCCAAATTTATATAATAAAACAAAAAACAAAAGACAGTTCATTTGTTCCTGAAAGATTAAGATTTGTTTGTGTTCTTCTATCGAATGAAAGAGTGAAAGGAAATAAAAATACTACTATAAAATAGCAAATGCTTACGGAAAATAACCATACTTTTTAGAAATATGTCTACCGTCTATTGGATGAGATTACCAATGGTATTATCTCAAGTTCTCTAATTGGTGACAACTCACAATGCTTGTCAGGGTTCATTTTCCATTTGAGCTAACATGAGGGATTTCTTAGGCAGTTACTCATGAATTTTCGTCAAACTCCAGGCTTCAGAGCTGCAAATGACAGTGATGGAGACAATGGAAGCTGTTGATTTAGAGAAGCAAAAACATAATAATACAAGAATGGAAGCGCTTATGAAGTTGGCTAAACTTGAGGTATTATTTTTGATAAACATCTGCACCAACTTAATTACTATTTTCTTAAATATTTTGAGAAAGGCAGTGGTTTTTTTCAATTTTGTGCTGATTTCCTGTTTGCCAGATTGTAAAATTTTGGACACAGCAGGTTTACGAAATTGCCTGTCATTTTGCAGACTACAAATGCTGAGCTTGCAAAGTCCTTGGCTACTGCACAGTGGAGTCTAGAAGTAGAGGTATGCTAGTTTCAATTAATGATAGATTCATTTCAACTTTCGTCCATTTTCCCAAGATGTTTATTCTAAAAAATTGTCATCCCCTCATTTATCTGATTTCCACCTCAAAGAAAGATACGAGTAACGGAAAAACGGTGTTCCCGTTTGTTTATTTCTTGTATTTCCTATTTCATCCCAAGGTTTGATCTACATAAGATCTTATGGCTTGAAGAAACTTCTTTCTAAAAAACCATGGTTACTGTAATTTTTTTCATTGATGTGATGTTCTTATAAATTTGTGAGTTGAAGTAAATGATGTTGAGCTCAGGAGGGTGTTTATATGTTTGTTAAGAGGAGAAAAATACAAAAAGAATGGTCAAAAGAACAAAGAATAATGCCTACCGTTGATAGGGATGAACCAGTGTAGCAAAGGTCATACCTATAAGTTCAATTAAATTTAGTTCATATTGGATTGCCAGGATTACTTTGATTTTGATATGAGCATTGGATAGTATAGAGCCATAAAAGCCATGTGTTGGGGACCTTATCCTTTCTTAAATTACATACTACTAATAGCTAATAGCTAAATAGCGAGTAGCTAATAGCTAAATAGCAAATAACTAAGTAGCTAATAGCTAAATAGCAAATAGCTAATAGCTACCAACCCAATATTTTCATGATAATACTAAATTTTCTAAAATATCCCTAACGTCAAATACTTTGTCCATAATTATTTCCAATTCGTCGTCAAGTAGAATTTTATGTCTTGAAAACCTTAGGGGGTGGGAATTGATGCTTTCTTAGGACGAGCAACCCTTAATATGATGTGCAACATAGGAGTACATAAGCAAACAAAAATAAAAATCAAACTAAACCACGCTTACCTGGCATACCTTGCTCGGAAGTAGGGTTGGGGGAGGATAGAATATACGCAATGATCTAAAGCATCCGCCAAATATATATCTTCTAAATATAAATCTTACACTTCTCAAGTTAAAACATACATGTCAATAATGCCCAAACTTGTTGCATATGAAGTCGATATGAGGTCTAAACAATCCCTTGGTCTATGTTTTCATAAGCCCATGTGGAGTCAGTATGTCATAATTTATATGCTATGCTGGAATCTGTTTTAATATCATTCCTACCATCCTCACTTATCTATCTCTTCCTTTTTGCCAATTTCTTCCTTCTATGACTTTTGAATGGTGTAAATTAGTATGATGCATTGACCGGTAATTTCCTTTGAAGACTCTGGATAACGTGAGGAATTTTCATTTTCGTAAGAAGCATGAGAAATAGTGAAGGCACCCTTATATTGTATGAATGTTACAGTATTTTGTGAAGGTGGTAACCTTCACATGGATTTGAAATGTGTATTGAAAAGTCACTGTGAAGGCGGTAACCTCCACATGCCTTCACACAATATGAAGTTATACTAACAAGGTTGACATGCCTTCACACAATATAAAGTTATACTAACAAGGTTGACATGAAGTTTACTTTATATTATCTGAAGGTTTTACATTTGTCATACTTCTCACGAAAAAGGGTATTTCTCATGGAACCCAACATTTCCTTCGAAACTCCTTTAACAATAAAATTTTCATTGTTGTCATCTTAATGTTCTGGGCTTAGGTTAAGCGGGTTGCAGAGCTTCATAGACAAATTGAGTTGAAGGAAGCTAATCATAAAGGTACACATCTTGATTTTCATTGTAGTTAGAGTTGTCATCTATATAGTTCGAAACCACATTTTGCTATGTATTTTGTGCCTATGTATGTGTCATTACTAGTAGATCTTATAGCTTGCTGCCTTATGCTTCTAATCTTGTATTAGAAAAGTGGGTTAGATGCACCAAGGATAATTATAATCACCAATGGTATTGTTTATATGAGCAAATATTGATGTATTTCTTTCACATATCATTAATTTTAGAAAAAGGATCATACAATCATTTGGGAAAGTTGAGCCACTTTACAAAATTTTGAGTAGCATATATGTCCAGTTTGATGAATGGATTGTTTATTCCTTTGTTCTTTTTCTTCGTAAGAAGCTACATTCAGGGTAACACATTTAGTTGAATTTGAACTTCTTTCACATTATTATTGCATTGACTCTACCTTATTAATCATACTTATAAGTTAAGGACTAGTATTGCAAATTGAGTTTAAAAATATTAATTTAGCCAATTCTAACAATATATTGGCCTAATTATGGTTATAGACAAGGTTCAAAATGGCGTGAGGCGTGGTGTGGTAGCTAGATCAAGCCTTAAGCCTTACATGCCATGGCGAAAATGTGACGTTTTTTAAGGCGTGACATAAGGCGGCAAATTTGTATGTCATATATATAATTATATATATATATATATATACATATGTGTTTTCTATTTAATATCCAATAATATAATGATATTAAAATTTTTACATTCATATAAATTAACTAATATTATATAAAAAGTTTATGATCGGATATTCAAGATAGAACTTGGAAGGGTTTTACAGCTTCATTTTAACCGTGAGTCTTTGACATGTGTAAATTCAAGAAACTGTTAGTGATATGATTAGCTAAGTTTGTAAAAATATAAACTAAAGTTAGAAGTGTAAAAACCCATAAGTAAAAATAAATAAATATTAAAAACATAAAAGACATTTGAAAAAAAGTCATGCCTTGTAAAAAACGCTCGCAACGGCACGTCTCAAGGCGTCATTGTGAGCCACGCGTTACACAAACGCTATGGGCCTTATTGTAATGGCAGAGACGCGCGTCTTGCACCATGGTGTGCCATGGCGTTTGGTTATACACTAAAAAGCAAATTGGTGACTTTGCGAATATTGGTTTAATTCATTGCAAAACTGAAGGAAATCAAGGTCATACATACCACTTTGTGGTTGTGATATTATCGCAAACGCAAAATACATTTAAATTCACAACCAAAGTCTCACATATGCTTGTTGGGGTTTAGATCCAATTAAAACTTTGAAAAGCAGTTGAAAGATCAAACCGTTAAACTATTTTAAAGCCTCACGGACAAGGATCATTATGTACAAGAGATGAAAGCAACAAAACAACAACCATAGGGTGTTAAAGTTTATACCTTTTTGCACTCCGATTGATGTGGGGTACTAGGGTAGAAATCCACTAGCTTTTCACCTAGTTTCTTCTTGGCCACATATTCAAGAGACCAATATAGATCTCCTGTATTGAATGATCCACGCCACAAGCAAGATCTTTGATTGCAAGGTTGTGCTTTCAAAACCGAATCCAATGCTTGTATTTGCTCCTTAAAGTCAAACTCCAAAGGGGGGGGGGGGGATTTTATCCTTGGGCATTTTGGAGAGTTAATTTTTGTTAAAACCCAATATGATGTATTTATATCCATAAAACCTTGAGGAGATATTTATATCCATAAAATTGAGGAGATATTTATGTATATCAAATACAATTAATTATAATAAAGAGTTTCCTAACCATTATTATCCCTAGTAATTTTATGGAAGCAATATTTAAAATCCAAATTATCCTTTTAATTATTTCATAAAATAATTAATCTCTCTCTTCTTTATATATTGTAACGATTATTATTTCTCAAATTTCTTCGTTTCCAACTAACTTCTCCACCATCATAGACAATTCTTGATTGTGAACATGAATAATCCCTGTAAGTTTGGAAGCTGTCATCAGTGATTCAGTGTATTAACATTTTACACTAAGGTTTTCTCTCAATCCTCCATAAGTAAGAACTGTATCTGTAGTTCATCGTAATTATGTTCTTGCCTGCTATCTAGTGGCTTTCTCTTGGATTTGCCTAATATCTGCTTGTCATGCTTAATGCATATGAAACATATATCTAGTACATATGATGGCATACCATGATACCATGACAAAACCAATTGCCAAAGCATATGGTATATTTTTCATTCGATCTAGTTGAACTTTTGTGCTAGGACATTAAGACTTGTTCAATGTTATGCTATGTGATATCGGCAAGAAACCACGTTTAGAATCTTGCATCCTAAACACTTCCATTTTGTTGTCAATATATGTACCTTGACCTACTTGATCCATCTCTATATATCTTAATCCCAAGAATGTATGTTTTCTCTCCTTAGATCTTTCATCGAAAAGCACTTCCGAAGCCAAGATTTGGTATCTTGCAAGGTTGGGATGTCATTTGCATGAGTAGGATATCATCTACATACAAAACTAGAAATGCTATGTTGCTCCCATTCTCCCACTAGCTTTCTTGTTTGTAATCACATGGTTCATCTTCGTTTTGACAAAACCAAACTCTTTGATTTTCTTGTCAAACCGATTCCAACTTTGAGATGCTTGTTTCGATCAATCAATGGATCTTTGAAGCTTGCTAATACGTCCACGTAAACCCTTTTTGGGTGTAGCTTTTGCCATTTTTTTATACTCATAAATTTACACTTTATTAGGACTAGTTGTGTACCCGCGCAATGCGGCGGGAGCCATTAATTTTAACGATTTTAAAGTTCCACTGGTTTTATTAGATAAGATTTAACGATGATATARGTTACACTTGGTCTTTACATATTAATACAATTTGAATAAATAAGAGTTATTGTTTCAATTACAGACTATCGTGAAAAAAATTGTATGATAGTTTAAAATCCAATATTTTTAAAATCCAACATATTTAAACGACTCCACAAATGTATTCGATTTACACCAAGAACAAAGAACCAAGAAACTTGAGTTTTAAGATAAACACTCAAAACCAATAAAGAAAACTACAAATTTGACAGATCATAAGCCATGAAAAGACAAAAAAAGATGGGTTTTAGAATGAAATTTTAACTGCTTACCCTCTTTCTTGTCCAGAAACTCAGATTAAGGTTGAATTAATACATGTATATATATATTTTAAAAAAACCCAAGAACATATTAATTCAAAACATATTATACAGTGCAATTTGGACAGCCTAACCTCAAAATATATAGTATATATATAAATAAATAACTATAAAAGTATAAATCGTAAATATTAAAAATATTTTTTCACAGTATATATAATATATAATAATATAATTAAGTCAAAAACTATTCAATATTGGACTCATTTCGAAGTTATTAACGAGACGATTATAATGGTGTAACTTGTTAAAAAAAGTGTATTTTTTAAACATGTTTTAATTGATATACGATTATGTATGTTAATTTGATAAAGGTTTAAAATGAAACATTTAAAAGTAAATGACGGAAAGTAAATTAATTAATTAATTATCGGTTGTGAGAGGGTGAGTATATGTGAGGGGGTGAGTGTATGTGAGGAGAGGAGGGGGTGGAAAAGTGAAAAAGTGAAAAAGTGAGTATAAAGGGTATTTTGGTCATTTAGTATTTTAAGACTTTAAGACTTTTGCTAAATTTGCTTAATAAGATAGCATAGATACTTTGGATGTTCAAAGCCTTCTGGGTGAGCTATATATACGTCCTCAATTAGGTTACAATTTAAGAATGCGGTTTTATCATCCATTTACCGTATCTCATAGTAATAACATTCAGCTATGGCAATAAGTACTCTAATTGACTTAGTTATAAGCAACTGGCGAAAAAGTCTCATCATAGTCGATACTATGAGTTTGAGTGAAACCTTTTGCTACAAGTTTTGCTTTGTGATTTTGTACGTTTCCTTTCATGTCGTTCGTCTTGAAGACCCTTTACACATTAATGGTCTCATTACAAGGAGGGTAGATCAACCAAATTCCGGACTTGGTTCTCATACATGGATTGGATCTCAACGTTCATCGCTTCATGCCATTTATCAGATCTAGAATTAAATATGGCATCATCATAGTTTGTGGGCTCATCATGATCCACTAATATTTCATCGTCATTTGGCACAAGGAATTCATATATCTCAGTCTCATGATGATTCCTATCAGATCTCTGAACACTAGTTGCTAATTGCTTGTGCCGACGTCAGGTTTTACATTTTGTGGTTCTTGAATTTCTGCAAGATCTACTTTTCTTCCATTAGTTCTTTTGTATTGAAGCTATTTTTCTAGTAAGGTACTACGTCGAACAACAAACACTTTGTTCTTGGAGGGTTTGTAGAAATAATAACTCATTGTTTTTTAGGGTAACCTAGAAATGCACAAAAAATGCACAGAAATGCAGGGTTTCAGTTTGTTGGAAGTCTCACGTCTTACGTATGCAGAAAAATCCACATGCTTGGTTCGCTCATGATGTGCCGAGTTCTTTGCAATTTCAGTAACTGCCTTGTTGTCACTACATAGAATTATTGGGCCATCAGGGTTACCTTTAGCTCTGCCAACATTCTTTTAAGCCATATCCCATCATAAATTCCATGACACATTGCTCTAAATTCGGCCCTCCACCCCGCCCCGGGAAACAACCGCCTGGTTAATGCTTCTCAAGTTACTATGTTTCCCCAAATGTATGTGCAGTAACCTGTAGTGGATCTCCTATCCATTCGTGATCCACCCCAATCAGGATATGTGAAGACTTGTATCTGTTGTTTAGTCGTCTTGACGAAGAAAGTCCCTTTCCCGGGCTATGTTTCAGATATTGAAGAATGTGAAACACAACCTTTTGGTGATCATTGGTTGGTTGATTCATGTATCTGCTCACCATCCTTACAGCACAGCTAATATTAGGTCTAGTGTGTGATAAATAGATTAGCTTTCCAACCAAACTTCAATAGTTTCCTCTGTCAATCAGTTTCCCACCTTTCACTTGATGTTTTCCTTGCAGATATATAGGTGTTAAGGCTGGTTTGCGTCCCAACATCCCCATTTTCTTTTGAAGGTCTATCGCATACTTCTTTTGGATCACAAATATACCTTTGTGTGATATGGCGACTTCCATTCCAAGAAAATATTTGAGCATCCCCAGGTCTTTAACCTCAAATTCCTTTGCAAGCACACCCTTTAGGCGTTTGAGCTCATCCACGTGATCACTGGTTAGAATTTTGTTGTCTACATGTACGATCATGATGGCTTTCTTCCCTGTAGAAGAAGTCTTAATAAACATGGTATGATCAGTTTGGCATTGGACAAATTCATGTTGCTTCATCACCCGAGTTAGTCTTTCAAACCATGCTCTTGGTGATTGTTTGAGCCCATAAAGTGACTTCTTTAACTCACATACTTTTCGAAAGGATTCTTTTATGTCTAGTCCCGGTGCACATCCATGTACACTTCTTCTAACTTCCTATTGAGGAAGGCATTCTTTATATCAAATTGGTGCAAGGGCCAATCCAGGTTTGCGGCAAGTGAAAGTAACACTCTTATAGAGTTGAGCTTCGCGGCTGGTGCGAACGTTTCTCCATGATCAACTCCACATGATTGTGTGAACCCTTTGGTGACAAGCCTTGCCTTGAATCGATTAATAGTTCCATCAACATTATATTTCATCGAGAAGACCCATTTACAACCAACCGTTTGTTTTCCAACAGGCAAGTTCGTGTATTGCCATGTGTTGCTTTTTTTAAGGGCGTTCATTTCCTCTTCAACTACAGCCTTCCAATCAGGATGTTGGACAACCTCTTGTACGTTTTTCGGAATTTGTATTGAATCTAGAGAAACTGCAAAAGCTCTGTAATTAGAAGATAAGCCTTTGTGTGTCATAAAATTGCCTATTGGCAGTGCATGACCGTTTCTCTTTCCTTAAGGCTATAGGAACATGGAAATCGCCCGATTCATTCGTCGAAATATCATTAGATTCAATTGCTATTGTTGGACCAACAATAGCAATGTCGGATTCCAAAATGCTACCTTCACATGGATTAGAGTTCATACCTCTATGTGTCTCAAGGTTATGATGACTCGGATTGGCCTCATGGCAATGTGGCGTGTTTGTCTCCACTTCTTTTCAGTCGTCTGTAGTACACCACTATCTCTTTTGGTGCTTCTTGGTTGGTAGCTGGTTTTTGGGTAATGGTTTTAGGAGCGTAATGATTGTGTTCGGTATATGTGATATTGGTGTTGGGTTCGGGTGTGTTGTTGGTTGGTGTTGGACGAGGCATGGTGTTGGACCAAATATGATATTCATTTGAAGATTTTCCCCCCTCAATATCGGATTTGGAATAGAAAGATTGATCTTCAAAAATGTACATCCATGGAATTGTAGGTTTTTTTTGTAGTTGGAGGGTAACATTTGTATCCACTTTGGAGAGTAACATTTGAGAGACTCAGGGTCAAGTTTGCTACGGCTCTGTGGTGGAATGTGAATAAAGGCGGTACATCCAAAGACTTTGAGAGGGACATTTTACAAGAACCTAATGTGAGGATCTGTGGTCATAACTGTTTGGTGAGGTGTTCGGAAATGTAGGACCCTAGATGGCATCCGATTGATCAGGTAGGCTGCCGATGATATGGTGTCTCCCCAAAAAACAGATGGAATGTAGGTGGTCTAAAGAAGTGAGAGTGAATGCGTCTATTTTTTTCTCGGCGGCTCCGTTTTGCTGTGGAGTACCCACAACTGAGATGGATAATTCCATTTTCATTAAGATAGGATCCTAGGTTTGACTCGGAAAATTCGGTTCCGTTGTCTGTTTTCAAGATTTGGATTTTTGTGCGAAGTTGGTTCTCAATCATTTTTGTGGAAGGGTGAAAGATGTCGCACTTTGGATTTTCTTTCATAAGAAAGATCCAAGTGACTCAAGTATGGTCATCAATAAAGGAGAAACCATTAGACCCGAATATATTTTTTATTCTAGATGGTCCCATACATCACTATTGATCAAGTTAAACGGATGGGAAGCTTAATATGGAATAGATGGGTATGAATTGTGAGTGTGCTTTGAAATCTGACAAACTTCACACTGAAACGGAACTAAGTTCTTATTAATCAAACATGGAAATAATTGTTGCATATACATGAAACTTGGATGTCCTAATCTAAGATGCCAAAGATGAAGGCTGTCCTTATTTGGGTTGGATTGTGAGATTGCACTAATTGAGTTTCTTGGTGGCATACATCTTGTCTTCAAGAAAACGGGATTTCCACGCACTTCAGCACTGCCAAGCGTCCTCCATGAGTCCAAGTCTTAAAATTCATATAAAGTAGGGGACAACTTAGCAATACATTTAAGGCCTTCCATAAGTTTATGATATACATTAAATTATTGGTAAGATTAGGAACATAGAGAATAGAGTTGAGAGTCAAATCTCTTTTGAGATAATAACCAAACCTATACCCTTCACATCTGATAGTATCCCATCAGCAGTATGAATCGTGGCTCCGGTATGGTTAGGTTGGAGTTTGTTGAAGACATTAATATTCCGTCTGTAGCTCCAGCTCCACAGTCGACAATCCACTCACCTGTATTTAATCTCGTTAAGTACAGTAGGTGAGTGATCACTTTGAGCCACCTTATTAAGGGTAGTAGCTGTCTTCTAGCTGCTAAAGCAGATCCTTCAGTGTTTGATTCAATGTCCGATGATCCCAACATGACTTTCCTTTGGCTTTCTTCTCGATGGACTTCTGAGACGGCTTCTCGCATGCTTGGCAAAGGCTTACAACTTAGTATCCTTCCTTGAACTTCATCAAGGCTTGATTCAAGCCAAGTAAGAATTTGTAGACTTCGCTCCTTTTCTTGGATCTTTTTGTATTGCTTTCTATCAAAGGGACAATTCCATGATACATCATCCAAGACATCTAACTGTTGCCAGAAGCGAGTCAAGAGTCAAAAAGTTAAAGTAATCAGTTATCGTTTGTTCCCCTTGACGTAAATCGTGCAATACTCCCTTTATTTCAAAAATCACAGAGGCATTATCTTTGTAGGAGTATGTATCTCGAGCTGCTTCCCATATCTCCTTGGTTGTCTTGTAATACCTGAATTTCCCACCTGTTTCATTAGTCATTGAATTCAAAAGCCATGACATTACCATGTTGTTTTCTGTCTTCATGTGCGATAGTTTGGACTATCCTCTGCCGGTGGGGCTGCTGCTCCCGTTATGTAATCTTCTTTCCCTTTTCCACTTAAGAAAGTCATCATGGAATGTGACAGGTGGTTGAAGTTGTGCCCTGTGAGTTTGTGTCCCATGGTTGGAGCCATCCCGCCTTCTGAAAGGATGGGTGTTGTGGTAGACGTTGCAGATTGCGTCTTGGTTGTGTCAGAGGTGCCACTCACCATTTCACTAACCAAGGCTGAATTGGTATATCTTAGTCATCAGTCTTTTTGGATGGCTTTGAGGAAATAAAATGGATCAGAAACGCTCTGATACAATATAGAGCTTATGTACCGGACAGAAAGTGTTTTTATTAATCTACATTTTAGATTACAAGGAAGCCTATTATTTATAGCCAGAGATAAGCAAACTAACTATGGGAAACCAAACAAATTCTGATCTGCAACAAACTATTCTTAACAATAAATAAAACTAATCCTAAGGTTTATCTTCTGAAATCATCTCGTCCTTATCAAGCTTCTGGAATGTTTTACATTCTGGTGTTCATCCAGAGTTTCCACACATTTTACCATGGATAAACCTTCTCAACAGGTCTCTTGGTTGCCTTTGCTTGAGTATAACTACAACACAACTTTTAACACAGCTTTGTAGGGATGACACCTTTGAATGTCGTTTATGGGAGAGAACCTCCGCCACTGATTCCATTTGAGTATGGTTCAACAGCCAATCAGGAGGTGAATATGCTGCTGGAATAGAGATGCCATTTTAATGGAGTTGAAGGCCAATTTGGCCAAAGTGCAAGCGAAAATGAAACGATTCGCAGATAAGAAGCATTAAGAACTAGAATTTCAGGTGGGTGAGTTTGTTTATGTCAAGCTCCGATCATAACGCCAGTTATGTTAGCTAAACGAGTAAACGGCTCAATGAAAAATTAGCACCACATATTTAAGGACCTTTTGCTGTGATGGCCCGTATTGCACAGGTAGCATACAGGCTAGAGTTGCCCCCCACGGGAAAACTCATCTTGTGTTCCTTGCGTCTCTTCTCAAAAAGGCAGTGGGTATATGTGCGGCTACCCCTCATATTTCTCCGATGTTGACATTTGATATGGAATTGTTGGTTGAACAAACCTCGGTGCAGTGGGTATACATGCGGCTACCCCTCATATTCCTCTGATGTTGACATTTGACATGGAATTGTTGGTTGAACAAACATCGGTGCAGGGTGTCCATTCTGTTAATTCCAGTAACACTGAGGATCTATCGTTCCTGGATTGGCTAGTGAGATTTGCAGGTCCATGTCACATTACCATGACCGTCTATGGCTTTTGAAACATGCAGACACTATGGTCTGTACCAAAACAATCTTTCTTGTTTGTAAGATTTGGCAAGAAAAAGAAAGAAAAGCAGGAACCAAGAAGTTGTTGAAGATGATTAAAACATAAAAGGGCTCTGAAAGAGAGACATGATTTACCAATTGGATCTGTTATTTCAATTGCAGGATTCTGCAAAGTTCTTAAATTGATGCATTAAATTCAGTTGCATTGAAGTTACACGCACACACACACACTAATATTACTGTGAAGTCTTAAACAGGACAGCTGATTAAGTTTATGTATTGCCAACTGTTAGAAGTATTTAAAATTTTAATGGTAACGTATCATGAAATTGGTGTTTATGATGGAATGTTAATGTGAGGGTTTTGGTTGTATATGTATATGAGAAATAATGATCTTTTGAAACTTTTGATTTCAAAAAACATCTAGATCTTTACTCATTATTATCTGTTCACCTATGATATGATCCTCATTAAACATGAAAAACTGAAAGTTGGCAACCATTTACTGTTATTCGTTAATGCATTTCTCAGCAGATGTCTACGATTTTATGGATTCAAAGCAATTACTATTTTTGTTTAAATCTACAACCAGCAAGCTCTATTCAGTTTGATTATCAGAATCATAGACTCATGTTGATTTCTTATCTCATCTATTTTCATATAGGGCTGACATCAAAGGAAAAAAGTCATCCAAGTGGAAATAAAGTAAGTCCGTTAGTAACTATCGAATTGCATAATTAGCTATTGGAAGTTTCAGTAGTTAATAACCCTGTGTCACCTGCATCAATTTTATAGCCTTGTGAAGTAACTTGTTTTTCTTCTTTTTGGTGGTATGAACATAAGTAGTTAACGGCTTCAAGGGGAATTGAATTGGAACATGAGATACTGGAGGCGGAGCACACTTTTGTGACAGATAAAGTTGGACAGCTCAAAGAGAAGGTGAAGTGTTGTTCTTCTTATGAACCATAAGATTTATGGGTGAAGAATTATATTCTGTTATGGGAAGGTGCAGAATTACACTTGAAGATTTGGAAAATACTAGAGGAATTGAAGCGTTGATATCAAGATTCACACACTTAACACTTGAGTCACAAGATCCCTAAGGATTTGCACACAAGATAGTAGGTATACACACAGAAAAGTTTCTGAAATCGTATTACCACTTAGCATCTGTGGATTTGTTGCATGGTATAAAGAATTAAGGAGCATGTTAGAAAAACCGTAGAACATAGGTAAGAAACTAGAGCTCTTTTTGCTAAAGCTTTACTGAATAAGGAGTAATATATGCTTGTATAATAGTGTCTGGTGGCATTGGACATAATAATTTATGATTTAGTTTCTTCTGTTCATATGTTTTTATGGAGTGACTGGCTGATACATCTTTTATATGGTATGAAGTTTTGTGAATCTTACCTTACAGGTGAAGACACTTGAAACAACAATCAATGTGACCCGAAAGGAGATTGAAAATCCAACTGAAGTGGAGATTGAACTCAAGCGAAGGCTTGGTCAGTTGACTGACCATTTGATTCAGAAACAAGCTCAGGTCAGTATTTAGGGATTCTTTTTAGTTTTGGTTTCACTCCAGTGGAAATCTCTTTTGTATAAAATTTTGAGCTGTCTTATTTATGGAGCTAAATTCAAATGCAATATCTTGGTTTAATCATAGAAGATATGCAATAGCAAGTAGAGCAGAAGCATTTTACTAAATAAAGTGAATACCAGGGAGTTCTTGTCTTTTTCTGTTCTGAGTAACACATTAAATTTGTTAGGATATGTGAAACCCTTGCTTCTCGTTTTAAAAGAGCCCTTAGAGAGAGGGGAGACCCCTACATATATACATGTGTGTTTGGTCCGTGACTAGCCCTAGGGGAGACCCCTATATATACATACAAGTGGGTTTGATTGTGACTAGCTAATGTGGGATTTCAACAAAATTGAAAACCACCAAGAGATCGACATGATTTTAGCTCTACCGCTGCTTCCAGAACTTTGCCACCAAGGATTCTTGAAATTTGCAGAACTATTTGGGCCCGCTTGATTTGTGGGTTTTAGTAGGATTTGGAATTGAATTCCATTCCAATTGTGTGTTTGGTAGCAGGGAAGTTTGGATTTGAAATCCTGCAACCTTCGGATTTAGAAATCCCTTTGGAGATGACTTTCATTTCAAATCCAAATCCAATGACATCTCTACACCCCTCCTCTCTTTCATCAAATTTTGCCATAATCTCTCCATCGCCTCCACATTTTACTGAAACAAACAAATTATTCATAGTACAAATAAATATTTAAAAAAAATTAAATTCCATTTCAAAACCTACAAACCAAACACACCAAATTTTCCAAGTCCTTCCACGAAATCCAAATCCCTAAAAAACATTATGTCAAACCAAATGAACCCATATTAGTGTTTAAGGCAGCAATGGGGAAATCCCTTTAACACTTAAATATCCAGCTACAAGCATGGACACTGAAATGTAAAAAGTTGCAGAGAATCTTGTATGGAATGGGCACAAATGTTTTGAGACAGATCATCAAGCATTTAAATTCCAAACATATCACAATATAACACTCAAGACGCAAAATAAAAGTAGCAAAGGATTTGTAGAGGTCTAAGAAGCCCATTCTTGCAGATTTTAATGATATGGTAGTTATGTTCTGTTCTGGGCAGTTAATAGCATTGCTATAGCAGTTGATGGCCCTCGGATGTGTTGCATACTTAGTATTGCATAGATAAATATTTTTATTTTTTACATGAATCTTTTTTTTTTCTGCTATACCAAATTACAGTCATGACTGCAAACTACTTTGGTTCTATTGCAGCATACATTGGAAGTAAATAGTTTTCTTAACAATTTTACCCCATCTGTATTCGACTATATTTACTATATTTTGGACATACTTCAATATTTGACAATATGTTGTACCATCTAAACCATTTTTTCTCTGTTGTTAACTTATGAAGTTGCACCTTAGTAAATGTATTACTAACATTTGTTATCAATAAGGTGGAGGCTCTATCATCAGAGAAGGCCATGCTAATGTTCAGGATCGAGGTACGTGATGTATATTAAATAAAGTAATGACGTGTCTGGGGAAGTGATTTGTGTTCTCCAACTTTAGGTTAAATTTTAGTGTACCATAACAAGGTTTGATTTATTTATTTTGTAAAGGCGGTTTCAAGGTCATTGGAGGAGAGCAAATCATGTTTGAAACTTGGTGATCGCCCAACGAATGATTTAGAATCAGGGACTTGGGAGCCCCTATTTCAAGAGAGGCTCCGAAAGGGGCAGAAGCATATCGGGTCATTGGTTAGGCAATTAGACTCCATCTTCTTAACTGGTGCTACATTCATAAGAAGAAATCCAATGGCAAGAATATGGTCTTTTGCCTACCTTGTATGCCTCCATTTCTGGGTGTTGTATATTTTCAGATCCCAGACTGCAGTGTCGGCCGGATCGGGCGCTGTTATTTCATTGGAAAACATCAATAACACTGGAGTGTGATGTCAATTTTGCACTCTCATGTATAGAATAGGCAAAACACAAGGTATCAGATATGTATAGTTTTATAAACAATAATCAAAATTCTTTTAAGTGGGAGTAAGAGAGTGAACATATTTGATGATTGTTCAGCTCTTCAGGTTCTTGAGCTTCTTCTTCATTTTAATATATATTTTCAACATTTGTTTGAGTGACAAGTTGAGTCAAAATACAACTAATTTTGCATTTGTTCCCTGTTTTAAAGAATTAACTTTCAACATCTTTAATTTTTAGGAAACCAATATGGAATCAATGTAGGGGAGTTTGTAAACTCTTACCATGTAAGCGCTTATCGAGTGCCACTTACTTTAAAAGGTGAGCATTGTAAAGACTGAGAATCTTATCTGTTAAGAGCCACAATAAAGATTGAGATTTTTACTCGGTACGTGAGGAAGATACTCTTTAAGGCATAGGAAAGACCGTGATTTTTACTTGGTAAGTGAGAAATACGACTCTTACCCAATTGGTGCTTACCAGGTAAGAGATGTTATCAATAGTTCATTTTGATTGTTGAGAATGTTACTTAAAAAAGATAAATCAATTCATTTTGATGGTTGAGAATGTTATATGACTGGTGACTTGTTTTTTTTGATGATCATGTTTTTATTTTGAGAATGAATTAATGTCTAGAAGTGGGCAAAAAGGCCTAGTACCACAATCCTGGGCCTTGTAAGGTCTGGTGGTTGGTAACTTGGTAGCATAGAATTGGTCATGTAACTGGTTATAAAACCAGTCAAAAGGCTGGTCCAAATTATGTTGCAGTTTATTTATGAAGTCCCATTAACTGCCAAATTACATGTTCTCGTCATCTTGAACATCTTCGAATTTAATTCGGTTACATCTTTTGTCCGGTATTGTTTCATTGGTTTTTTTTTCTGTAAGTACATATGGGTTATCATATTGATGGGATTTTACAAGGAAGAACCGTGTATGTATAGAATGAGAAAACCTTTGCACACCTCCGTTACTTTTTGGGAGGCCTATGCCCCATAGAAACCGTCACCGGATCTTACCTCTTTCAAAAAAAGTCAATAAAAAAATCAAGATATGCATTAACGGGGTAAATTGTACGTAGAGGTAAGTTACATTTGTATTAAGTAATGGTTGTTATAATTTAATGATTATGATCAATTCATCAAATTACACAATGTTTATCGTTAAATAAAATTATACTTGATCAAATAATTAATGCGAGTGAACAAATCACATTCACAATTTTGTGAAGCATATGATAATTTCGTAGAGGTGATATGAATAGTATGAAGGGAAGTGTAGATATCATGTTCACATGTTCAACTTCCCCCATTCCCATTCAGTTCCAATATGTTAATAGTTGAACAAAATTTTATTGTTCATAAGTGAATATATTTCTATATGTGTACAATGTCATTGTCTGTTAACATATGAAAAGATGGAACAACCAAGTGAACTTTTTGTGAACACATGTGAACATCTAAATAGTGCACATAACACACGTGAACATATACATCCAAACACACTTGAAATATCCGAATATAATCACATTGTTCAAAAGTAAACCCATGTTCATGTAGAGGGAGAGATACCCATGTGTATATTACTGTTCATAATGACAGATTTTCTATCAATGATAATGGATTAATATACACATAGGTAGTTAGAAAAAAAAAAAAAAAAAAAAANGAGCGTTCAAATAAAAACCTGTCCCATTTGTGTAAACCGTGTAAACCAATCTCATCCATTCATTTTTTTGATCAATGACCAAGATTAGTTTACTTTATTTTAGGAAATTAAAATATATATATATATATATATATTAAAATTTTATTTTATTTCAACAATAAGGGCAAAAATGGTAAACAAAATTTCACGTTTGGTAACATCCTTCTCGATATTAATGACACTATTTTCATTTTTTAAAGCAATATATTATTTTTAACTTTAAAACACATCCATCAATAAAACATATAAAAAAAAATGAATATAACACACCATATTTAATTATATGGAATGAATCGTTTTAAATTTTGAATTACATTATATGAACGAAATTGGTTTCACCATAAAAATGTTTCGGTTCATATAATTTATTTGCAACAAGATCCGGTTTCACGTTCATGAAACTTATTTCATTTTCCTTTTCATAATTTATTTTCAAAATGCATTGGTTTCATTTTCCTTTTCATCAACAAAATGGATAAACTACACCATCAATGCAACGGTTTCACCATAAAAATRTTTTSGTTCACCTAATTTATTTGCAACATGAACCGGTTTCACGTTCATGAAACCTGTTTCATTTTCCTTTTCATAATTTTTTTCAAAATGCACTGGTTTCATTTTGCTTCTCATAAAAAAAAGGATTAACTACACCATCAATGCAACAGGTTCACCATAAAAATGTTTCGGTTCACCKAATTTCTTTGCAACATGAACCGGTTTCACGTTCATGAAATCTGTTTCATTTTGTGGATTTCTTTTGTTCATCTACGTTTTGATGATTTAATTCTATAATTCAATTGTTTCATCAAGACACGTATCCTGATTATAACTCATGACAATATATGAAATCTAAATTTTTAATATTTTAATATAATTAAATATTTAAATTTTACCATTTATACAATTTTCTTTATTACGTTTCCTTAATTAATATTTATTAATAACTTTCATATTTAATAGAAAATATTGTAAATGACCGAAATACCCTTATTGATTAAATTTAATTAAAAAAAAGGAATTTTCCTATTGGTCGAAATTGGTTTACACGGTTTATTAGAAATACACGGTTTTCATTTGAACGTGCATATATATATATATATATATATATATATATACACACACACACATAGGCGAATGATCGTGTGAGAAAGAGAGTTAAAATGTGAAGCATAAGAAGCGATCTGGATCCTTGATCACCTTTAATCTCAAATCCACCCATGAATCGTGCTTGATCTGGTGCATCTAGGTGCCTCATCCTAATGTGCATCCAAGGGTGGAGATCCCTTTTAACGTTTGTGTATATATATATATATATATATATATAGGCAAATGATCGTGTGAGAAGGAGAGTTAAGATGTGAAGTGTAAAAAGGGATCTGGACCCTTGATCACATTTAATCTAATCCCACCCATGAATCGTGCTTGATACGAGGATTGATCCGGTGCATCTCATTCTAATGTGTATCCAAGGGTGGAGATCCCTTCTTACGCTTGTAGAAGTAAGCTTTGGGCATCGTAGGGATTGGGTTTTGAGTAGACTAATCTGTAGAGGAAGGAACTATAGGAAACATAGTTGCTTAAGGAACTTGAACAAATTAGATGATAGAGTCTCAAATGAATGAAGTATTGTTTTCTGGAAGCTCAAGAAGTTTGACTTGGAGACTGTCACCTTAGATTTGGGCATAAATGCATGCAAGTAGTCTCTCTTCACCTTTTCTGTTTTGTTCATGTTTTCTTTCTCTCCTTACACAAGTAGAACTGATTCATCAAAGCTTTCAATTTTCTTATCTAGTGACTTTGGTTGAGAAGACGAACTAGCTGTAATTTATTTAGCTTGGAATGAATCTTTCAAATTCACCACTGCAAGAAGTACTGAAGGACTAAAATTTAGCCTTAGTGACAAAAGATGATGGTAACCCTATATCAAAAATGACATAGTTGGCAATTGTGCATGTGCAAATTGGCCTATTGATGACACAAATTCATTTTGTACAACACATGTACTTACATTTGAGGTTTTGTGATGTTCACCCCAGTGGGAGTTCCATCTAATCCTTGAGTACTCAAAGGAGCATCTATAGACGTTTTTACAGCTTGACTCACAAACTACGATTGGAAGCCATAAAGGCTCGTGCTTGTGTGAATGAAAGAAGCATGCTGTGCTTGATTTGGCTCAAAATGAGATGGAATCTCAGACTCAATGTGTTCTTGAATAGATTGTGAGGAGGGGAAATATATTCCTCATTTTCAATATCCATCATCTCTAAATGAAAAGAGGATAGAACATGTATTGTTTACCCCATGAGTGCACTTGAAACTCCAATCTGTTGAGAGATGGGAGAGTGGGTAGGTGGGTGTATGCAAGAGTTGGGATGGGATCACTCCCTGTTTCAATAGTGTCCACCAAAGAAATGTAGTTAATAGTAGATGTGGCTTCTTATAGAGATTAAATAGGTTGGTTCAATGTTATTTTACCCAAGTGTATATCTCTGACCAGAAAGTCAGAGATCTGGAGAAGAATGATCAGAGTTTTGAAGTCACTGAAGCTACTAAGTGTTAAAGTATGGTCATGAAGGTTCAGAGTTCGACTATACTTAAAGTTTGACAGATTTACAAGTATGGAAGACTTTAGAGATCTGGATAAATGGACCCAAAGTTCGGATAGAAACTTTGATTATGACTTAATCAGAGTTTGGGACTTAGCATGGTCAACTCTATGTTCGTTAACTCTTGAATGTTCAAGACATGAGGATACTAGAACATGTGTCATGTTGTGATTAGTCATTTTTATATTTGATATGTAACTCTGTGTTTCATGTCTTGTATAATAGTGGTAGTTGAGAGTTTATTAGAGTGCTCTTTTGATGTAATCTTTTACACATTATCATTTATTCAGTTTGTAATAGTTCTTTATCTAAGATTCTCTCTTTGTACTCGATCAAGTTACCTGCCAACATTTGTGATCTAATCTTCATTGCTCTTATTTATGTGATCGAATATATTCTTGTGATTGTTGAAGATCCCTTTTGGGATCATCACTTGGTATCAGAGCATATGACTGTAATTTGGAAGAATTTGTCTTGACAAACTTCAAGATCTTATTCGATTTGTGAAAATTCTCGTTTCTTGAATAATTTAAATTCAAAGATTGGTTATACTTGATCAATTCACTGTGATTTCACTCTAATTTGTTTCTTGATTAGTTTCTTTGATTTTTTTTTTCAAATTTAGTTGGGCCGATCATTATTTTTCGATCTTAAGATGTCGAAAGAATACATTAATATTGGTTTTGAAACCAAGCCATCTGCTTTGTTCTTTGGAGAATATCATTAGTGGAGAATTCGTATGATTCAGTTTTTTTGGATAATATTGATGAGGACGCCCTTCTTTGTAATGAACTCGCACAAACCAACCGTGATCAAAGAGGGTTACCCTGCTGAAAAGCCTCTATCTAAAGCCATGTTGAATTGCCTACCAGCCTCATTTGTTCTTATTTCTTCTTATAGCGCCATACTTGCCTCAGAAGTCAAAACCAAGACCAGTTACCCCGAGGCGTATAGAGCCAACTAGGACTACCTCTCGTGAGGAGTCAAAGGGAGACAAAAATATGGAGAGAGTTTTCGAACCCGAAGCCGAACAGGAAAATGAAAATAGAGAGATGTGAAAAAGATGCCCAAGAAGGCACAAGTGAGAGACAACAATTGAGTCCATCCCAAGCCACCGTAAAATCTGTGACAAGTAAGCAATCACTTGGACATATTAAAGAAGGACTTGGGCTGAGTCCGAACCCAGAACCCTAAGCTGGCCATCCAGAGCCCCCTCCTTCTAACTCTAGACTACACGTATCCGAGTACCACACATCCCATCTATGTCCTCTTAAAAGGACTTAGATGCAGATATAAGAGTTCCATCTCCTCAGAACTCGCCACTACCCACAGAGACATGTGTTGTCTCTGATCACACTAGTCTAGAACTCCAAGGTTATTCAGGGGAACTTCTTAGGACACACATAATCCCTCGATACTTGTGCTCGTCCGTTTATTCAACCTTAGATTTCAACACAAAAATAGAACTCAGTGCAAGTATACACCTTGAACTACTGTCGTCTCGTAACAAGTAAATGTGGTAAAGTACCAGATATTGTTCCCACAGAGATAGCTTTGCAAAGTTCTTCAAAAGTCTAGTCTATAAAAACTAGTTTCAGATAGCGAAACGAGGGATTTGATTTATCTAAAATTGGAGGGTTTGATTAACAACTAAGAAAATTATCAGTCTTAAAAAGAAGCACAGGGTGCAAAGGTTGATTAAGACATTAAACAAATGATTCAGCAAAAAGGTGACATAGCATTCCTGTCACAATTATCTAAAATCAATAAATGATTTTATATAACTGTCACTATTAGGACCTTTAGATTTAGCTTATGATATTAACCAAATACTCTGGATGATCTTTAAGAACAATAACAGTACAGCGGAAACAGTATAAGAACAAACAGAGTAATTAATCAATCAAGATCACAGATGATGAATATGAAGAACACGAGAGAATAGCTTCAAATGATTTTCAATYCTATTGAAAATATTGACAATTACAATACGGAAGCACACCAAATTACAAAGGCCTAAGCTGCTATTTATACTAGTTCCTAACGGCTTTTCTGACATGACCTAG
>NC_037540.1:20470123-20471961 GCF_001531365.2 Cynara cardunculus var. scolymus | reverse complement strand
ATATGACTTGTAAGCACTTGATTCCAGAGGATCAGTTTCCAGAACCTCTGTGAGAGACAGCAGAGGTTCTGTCATTCTTGACTTGTACGCTTTTGTATATCTTCTGTTGTTGGTCCTCTGTGGTCTTCTGTGGTAGAACCCTTCTGTCAACACTTGCAGTAATACTTTTACATTAAATGAAATATGAGAGCTAACAATCTCCCCCTAAGTATGAAAAAGAAAAAATTGACAATTTAATGCAAGAAATGACTTAAATGAAAGAATTACAAGAGGAGATAAAAAAAATTCATCCTCTGAAAAGAATTACATAAGGAAAGAATTACAAAATTGTGTTACTTAGGCCAAATACTAGTACAGAAGGTTATCCAACTGCAGAGTCTGGATAGTCGTTTACGCCATATAGCATATCATTCTTGATCATTCTGTAGACATTTAAGATCCATTCTCTGAAGTTGACTTGAATCTTGATAGCATCCAGAATGCCAGACACTTCACCCCTTCCTTAGATGCCCTTTGTTCACCTCTGCCACTGCTTTGTTGAATACCCATTCAAGGGTCTCTGTGGAGTATTTGTTCGCTTCTGTCGGAATGAAGAACCTTAGGATGTCATCCTTATCCAAGAACAGAAACCCAAAAACAGGGTTGTGAACAATGGAGTTTGGATGACACCTAAGTATCCATCCTGGCCTGTTGTTTGGAGGGGTGATCTTAAGATCTGACTGGGCTAACCTCATTGCTATCTCGAAGTCCTTCTGGCTGTAGTACTTCATTTGTGCACGCATGACCTCGATAAGCCTTCTAAGCGACAGAGCATAGCTTGACCTCCTCTCCATGTATTTGTTAAGTATTTTGTGCAAGAAGATAAAATCAAATACACAGAGGTTGTAGAGGTCAGCATCTGTGAACCTGTACAGGTTGCCGTCATCCCTCTTCACTACGTATTGAGCATAGAGCACCGTCCTCTTCAGCAGGGTCCTTGGAGAAATTGTTTCAAGTGACACAATCACGTGCTCTGAGAAGACTTGCTCGCGTGGCCTAGTGAGCTTAGAGAACTGGAACTTGGTAGTAGCAGAAGGAATACCTGTAAGCTCTGGATCATAGGGGGGCTCTGTGTCCACTGCAGAGTATCTCCACATCAGAATCTCTTCCACAGTAGTAACAGGCTCTGTGCGTACTTGTTGCATGGGAATCTTGCTCATTGATTCGAATATCTCAGAAACCCTTCCTACTGTGGTGGACTCTGGCACTTTGGCTTCCTCTTCTTCAAGTATTGGCCTCTGGGTTGACCCGTCTGCAAGGATAGGTTTGACGGTTCCTTGCAGAGCGTCGAACGTACCCGTGGACGTTTCTTCTTGGACTTGTAGGAATTTTGATGAAGATCCTTCTCCTGCTCTGGGGATGGGACCTCTGCCCTTTCTTGCTTGAGCCTCTGCTAAAGACACCTTTAATGCTTGAATGAGCGCTGGGTCGCTGTACTCCTCTTCATTTATTTGTTGTGGAGTCTCTGAGCTTGACGACCCCTTCTGTGGTGTCTCCTCCACAACTTTGCCTTTGCCTTTGCCTTTAGGCTCTGGTGCCTTTTCTTTGCCTTTTGAGAACAAGGCAGCTGTAGAGTCCACTATCTTGAGTGGTCTAGAAGAAGTCTTCTTTGGCTCAGCTTTCTTCTCCCCCTCATGACGATCATGGTCATCACCTTCGTGATCGTCATGGTGTTTGGTGGCTTCTGCCTTGCAAGTTTCTAGAGGAGCCTTCTCCAATCTCTTCAGAATCTTGGTGGCCGCCTTCTTCATTTTCTTGATCACCTCTTCTGCAAGCACAGAGGCGTGACTTATATCAAT
>NC_037540.1:20468171-20469578 GCF_001531365.2 Cynara cardunculus var. scolymus | reverse complement strand
ACAGAGCTCTGAAGGGTTGAAAGAGTTGCCTTGAGTTCTGCAGTTGTAGAGCTCAACTCCTTCAGAGCCTCTGTGATGGGAGAAAGGTCTTCTGTCATCGTGCGAGAGATGAACAAGCTTTTCAACTCATCCATCTTTTTGAATACCTCTGTGGCGAAGGTTTAAAGCTCCCCCTTCGTCACGTAGGCATCCTGGGTACGTAGATCACCAACACATGGTGACCTAGTAGCCTCGGAGCGTGAGGCGCCCTCTGTGACTGGTTTTTCGTAGTCATTATGGGGACTTCCACCAGATCCTCGAACTTCTCCAAGAGGAGAGCCTACTGGTGTTCTGTAGATTTCGTGCCCTGTAGTTTCAGAGCCTAACATGGCAGAGTGATCTAGTGGAGACATTGGGCGTTCAAGGCCCTCTGTCGCGGTGACTCTCACATATGCCTCTGAAGCATATTCTGGGTGGTCACTCTTATGTGGAGAGGCAACAGATGCCTCTCTGGGATGTAGCGAGTCCTTGGTCGATGGGACTCTTGTAGTAAAACCTTCATCCTTTTGAGAGGATGTAGGAGTAGTATGTGGTTCCCTGTTTGTGCATTCCACAGAGGGCGAAAGAATGTTCTCTGCATGGATAGGCTGGGTTGGGCTTGGCATGTGCGTGCCTTGTTCAATAGGGGATCCCTCTAGAACAGGGCCCCTAGTAGTGTGGGTAGCACTGGGAGGAGGGCTAGGATGTGTACCTGTGGTATTTTTTTCTCCCTCTCCTAACTCCACTTCCTCTTCTACTTCGTCTAAGACGACTTCTGTCCCCAACTCTGTCACGTCGATTGGTGCTTTGAATCCTTGTTGAATGTGAAAAAGAACGTCTTGGATTTGTTCTGTTGGGAATCCTCTAGAACGACCTTGCGCAACCTTTTGCGCTTTGGAGTAGTAGCCTCTGCGGGGCTCTCTGGAACAGCAGCCTCTGTGACCACAACCTCTGTTTGTTGGGCCTTCTTGGTTTTCTTCTTTTTCGGCTTCTGCAGAGGACTACTTGGGCCCTCTTCTTCTGCAGGCCTCTTCTTCCCCTTCTTTTTCACAGAAGAGTCGACACCCTTCTGTGTCTTCTTGGTCTTCTTAGGTGGGGGACTTGGGATTCTAGGGCCAGCCTCACTCATCTTACCAGCCTCTGCAGGCTCCTCCATACGTCCCTCTACTCTCATTTTTTCAATTTTCTCACCTAGGGGGATTCCTATGCGTAGAGGGGTTTCAGGGACCGGTTCTGGCCTCCTGAATCCACGTCTGTAGGCCTTCCTATCTTCRTGACTAAGGAACCTGAGCATGGCTTTTGATAAGGGTCTGGGGCTTCTGTACCCTTGCTCATGCTCAGTTGGGTGGAATTCCTTGAATGGGTACAAACGTGCGTTGGGCTCCACAG
>NC_037540.1:20466454-20468071 GCF_001531365.2 Cynara cardunculus var. scolymus | reverse complement strand
TGGTATTGTGTTCTTATTTTTTCATATAATTGTTATATATGAAAGGATGTTTTCCAAAAAGATTTTGGTGATTTTTCACCCTACAATAACATAAGTAGGGTATCTCACTAGACCTTTCGGTCTAACCCTCGTTTTGTGATTTTAACTATGTGTTGCAGGAGGTACGGACAGTAAGGGAAAGAGGAAAATTTAATATTTTCCTATATGCGTTTCTGCTTGAAGATCTGTTTTGATGTACAATTTTGATTATTTAGTACAAGTAATGTATTTGAATTTTTAGACCTTGTATTTGGTCATAATAGATTCTTGTACTAAGGGACCTGAATGGAATGATATCATGTATTTCTTTTGTATGAAATATGTGTTACATGCAATGTATGGCTTGGGGTGTTACATTGATGGAGATCTCGTCAATGGAAAAGTTGACGTTCTTGGCAGCCATCTGTTTGTATCAATAAGAATTAGAGCAAACAGGTTGTTAGAAATAAGCCAAGAGCTTATGGTTAAGATTATAGAATAAGTTTTTTGAACAAGTAAAAACTTCTTTTGAGAAATCCTTAAAAGATTAGGGTTTTTTCAAGTGAAATGTGCATAAAGAAACAAGATTATAACCAAAAGAGAAATGATTAAAAATCTTTATTGTTTAATGTATTTAAGAGAACAAGATTCTTAAATAGATTAAACGTTTCTTATAACAGAAGATAAAAAAATAAAAAATAAAAGATATCAACCTTAGATGTCAAGAGAGAAAAGGTCGAAAGATCTTAGAAGTTTTTGAGAGTTCTTGCTTTTGGGAGAATTCTTGCAGAGTTTTGCCTAAGAATTTTGTAAGCGTAAAGAGAAAAGTGGAGAAAAAGTCTCATATTTATAGGTAGGAGGAGAGAGAAATAATATGAGAGAGAGAAAAGACGACGGTTCGGGAAAGTGGTCATGAGGAAAAAGATACCACGTTCTCATCCATGATTGGATGGCATTAAATGAGGTAGCGTAATGACAGAACTTTTTGCGCGTCTCAAAGCATCTCGCATAGTAAATAGAGAATGTCGTCATAAAGACGGTTCATTAACTATTTTCTTTTAAAAACAAATAGTTTTTAAGAAAACGAAGAGTCATACAATGTCTAAGAAAACACTGGTAACCCCTTTTAAAACATTTTATCATTGAAGGGAAATATTCAGTGATGGTTTTAAGACATCAAGTTTAGTGATAAGAGAGTCACTGAAACTGGCATTTAAAAAACGTTTTGATCATTGATAAGAAAGGATTCAGTAATCGTTTAGATTTTTAAGATAAGTATGAAGATGTACTTGAAGATGTGGTGAGTGTAGAGAATCACAGAAACCACCTTTTAAAACATTTTGTCAATGAAAAAGAGAAAGTTTCAGTGAGGTTATAAGTTGAGAAAAGAGAAGAGTAATCATACCTGAGAGAGAATAGATATATTTACTCAAAAGTTCAGTGTTAGAGATAGAGTATTGAATCATTTCACTTACTGAGTTAGTATAAAACTTGAAGATTAATCTTCAATGTTCAACATACCCAATTCGCTGATCAAGATATTAAATCTTCTCTCATCAAGAGGCTTGGTGAAAAGGTCAGCGAGTTGATACTCAGTTG
>NC_037540.1:20459559-20465844 GCF_001531365.2 Cynara cardunculus var. scolymus | reverse complement strand
AGCCATAGGAGTCTTCATAGATGAATTGTTGGAGAAATCAAACTTTTTCAGCATGTCTCGAACATACTTACTTTGGTTGATAAAGATACCTTTATCAGTTTGTTTGATCTGGAGACCTAAAAAGAATGTTAGTTCTCTCATCATGCTCATCTGATATTCTTTCTTCATGCGTTCAGCGGAACGAAAACATAAAGAGGGATTAGTGGAACCAAAAATAATATCATCGACATAAATTTGGACGAGAATGATATAACCTTTAATTTTCCTAAGGAATAAGGTATGGTCAATCTTTCCACGAGAAAATTTCTCAGAGATGAGAAAAGAAGAAAGGGTGTCATACCAGGCACGAGGAGCCTATTTAACCCATAAAGAGCTTTATCCAACCTATAGACGTGGTTTGGATACTTAGGATCAAGAAACCCTGGAGGTTGTTCAACATAAACTTCCTCATGAAGTTTTCTATTAAGAAAAGCGCTCTTTACATCCATCTAAAAGACCATGAAGTCTTTATGGGCAGCAAAGGCTAGAAAAAGTCGAATTGCTTCGAGTCTAGCAACTGGTGCGAAGGTTTCATCATAATCGATTCCTTCTTCTTGTCTATAACCCTGAGCAACAAGTCGAGCCTTATTGCGGGTTACCACACTATCTTCATCCAACTTGTTGCGATAGACCCATTTGGTGCCTATCACTGATTTGTCAGATGGACGTGGGACAAGGTACCAGACTTTGTTCCTATCAAACTCAATGAGCTCTTCTTGCATAGCAAGAACCCAACTAGGGTCAGAGATAGCATCATTGATCTTCTTGGGTTCAACTAAAGAAAGAAAGTTGACAAAGAGACAGGTATTACCTAGATCTCGATGTGTCTTGATAACTGCATCTGGATCACCAAGAATTTGATGAATTGGATGGGTTTTAGTCCATCGTTGAGCAGGTAGAGGAGCTTCATTTGAATAGATAAGTTTAGTCATAGAAGATGAGGCTTCAGTAGCAATATCTTCAACAATAGGAACTATTGCTAAAGGAGCCTCAGATTCAGCAACTGAAACTATTGATCCCAGATCTCTCAATAACACTAATAATCAAGTTAAGAATAACCAAATTATAGTGTTTTAATGAACAAAATGATGAACACTCAAGAACAATGTATGAACAAAATGATGAACACTAATCTAAAGAAAAGCATCAAATTCCAAATTTTCATTGAATGATGAATTCTTACAGTACAGGAAGCAAAGACATTTCATTTTAAGGAAAAAAATTTAAAACTCTATTCATGATCTACCTTGTGATATTTCCCAGAAGCACAATAGCAGTCTTCGATAGCTGATGACTGTAGATATCTCATGAATGAGTTGTTTCCCTTCTTCCCTTGGCACATGAGTTCTACCCAGTCTCTCTCTTATGACTTTCTGAAACCACTTAAGTGTGTCGGTTGAATACTTGAATGCTTCAGTTAGTCTAAAAAATTTCTTTACTCTGAACTCATTCTTGAAGACAAGTCCAAGCTCGGGTTGAGTCAAGACAGAAGCAGATCTCTTCTTCTGCAGGCCAGGAAAGTCCTCATCAGGTGGAGTGCAGGAGAGTCTTTTGATGCCTAAATGAAGAGCAATCTGAAAATCACTCTTGGCTCGATGCTTCATGAAGGTCTCCATCGTCTTCATAATTGCTCTGTTTGCTATCCCAAATCTTATGCCTTGATTCTGTCGCTGAGTTATGAATGCATAGAGGTCGATCAAGTCATAGGGATCAAGATTGATCAAGTCATTGTCATTGAAGACGCTTACCTGACCATGGGCTCTCTCCACTGTGTACTCGATGTATTTTATAGCTCTGTTAGCGATGGTCCCCATCTTTATGTCCATAACCATCCTTATCCCATCGTTTAAGAAGACAAGTTGTGGTGGTTGTGTGGTATGTCTAACAAACCTATGGTGTAAGAGGTCCATGGACTCTGGCGATAGAATTGAAGGATTGAGAGTCAAACTTTCATCGCGATCGTGGTATAGGTACTGATGGATATTCTCCATCATAATGGGTTCCCTTGGTGGTATCTCCGGACGTCTCCTTAGCGACTCCATGTTTTCAATGATTTCGTCAACTAAGCTCTGCGGAGGGTGCCTTGATGAAGAGGGAATGTTCGCTTGCACCTGGATTGGTTCGGTTGGGGGTTGAGTTTGGGTTATGGGTTGTGTATCGGTTGGCGATGGGATGGTTTCTTGGGTTGGCTCATGTTGGGGTGATTCAGGTTCATCGGGTTGTGTTTGGGCTTAAGGTTGTCGAGGTGAAGAGGGTTGGATGTTTATTTGTTCGGGTTCATTGGGTAGGATGATGAAAGGTTCTTTGGTACAAGGAGTTGGTGATAGGGTTAATGGTAGGCTTGGTGTCGGTGAGGTAGTGAAAGGTGGGATGGTTTCTGTTGGTGGGGTTGATGGATTTTCATCGGTTGAGGAACTCAACACGATGGGTTCAGGTCTGGTTGCAAGGGGAACATGTACATTATGTACATCTTCATAGGGTTGAGCCTCTGGTTCCCTTTCTTAGGTTCCTTGGTTTGGTGATGATGGTGGGTTTTGTGTTTATTGGTGGGATAATGAAGGTGCAGCGGATTCCATTGGTTGTGAAGTTGTGGCCTGATTCTCCCCCTCATGAGGACCTAGACCACGTTCATCGGGGTCTGGATCATCATGCCTTCGTCTCTTGAGGGGGTGGCTTGATGAGCAGGAAGCCCTGGTCTTGTTTTTCTTCCATAGTCGTATGTGATCGGCCAATGTGCACACTCGATCTTTGTTGCACCTTAATTCCATGGAGTGAAGAAGAGAGTTCGTTCGATCTTGCTGTTGTAGGAGACTCTTCTTCAACGCGTTGGTAGGCTCAACCGACCGAGCAACAAACTTGGCACTTATCTCATTAAATGATGAGATTAGTGCTTTGGACAGAGCCCTGAGATCGGATCTGATGGCAAACTCCGTGCTCGATGATGAAGCTTGTGGTGGCACGGAGGTGGTGGTGGATATAGATGGAGGTATGGGAAGGTTGGCGATAAGATTTCTCACCTCTGCAGTGAAGGAGGAGAAGGCTTCATCGAAGGATGGGCCTGCATAGGGAGGTGGAGGAGGAGGTGGTTGGGGTATTTGGGCTATTATAGTGGCTGGGAGTTGGGTTAGGATGGTTTGGATGGTGGCAATTTGGTTGGTGAGGGAGGCTAGGGTTTCATCGAATGATGAAGTTGGTTGAGGTAGGGTTGGTTGAGGGATTTGCGAGATGAGGGTGGCGGGAAGGGAGTTAAGGGTTTGGGAGATGGTGTTTATCTGGGTGGTGATGGAGGCTAAGGTTTCATAGGTCGCAGTTTCCTGGGCCGTGAGGTTGGCGATGGAGTTCCTCATTAGTTGGTTTCTTTGGGTGGCAAAGGTGGAGGTGGTGTTATGGTGTTGGGTTATGGTTTGTTGCAGCATCTAGAGGCGGGTGGTGTTATCTCTAGTTTGGGTTTCGAGGGTTGCAAGGGATTGTCGAATGGGGGTTAGATCGATGGAAGGTGGGTTGTCGACAATCCCTTTGATGATGAGTTTTAGGTCTTCCAAGGACCGCAGAACTGAGTCAACAAAGGCTTGGAACTCAGCCTTTGTGACCAGATCGGCCACGGGTGTAACCCCTGCAGCAACGGATGTTGCAGGTTGAGCCTCAGCTCCAGAGGCGCCTCCATTGCCTTGTGAAAATACAGGCCATGAAGGACTTCCATCATTCCTTGATAGCCTTCTAGTGAGGAGTTATCTCCTGATGTTGCGACTTCTTCTTCTTCCTCGGCAGGGTAGAAGAAGTAAGTGTGTTTCCCCTTAGCTAGATCAAGTATCGAAGGGGGTTTTATGCACGAATGGGAGACCGCTCTGAACGATCTTGCGGTGCATCAAGGTTAGAAGCAACACATGCTTCTGGGTGTGTGGGTGGTAGTGTCGAGCCATGAAGCGATGTGGCTCTTATGTCTGCATCGCCTTTCTGTTGGGAGAGGGGCGATGGATGTTTTGGTTTCTCAGCTAAATCATCTCCAGAGGCCCGAAGAATGTTCTCTGGATGGCTGGTTTGGGGGTTGGTTTGGACTGGGCCGTCCTTGTTCAATACCCCTTTGGCCTTGATCGCCAGGGGTAGAGGTGGTGGTTGCCCTTTGGGGAGAAGGAAGGGGATTTGTTTGTGAAGGGCCGGGGGATGCACGAGGAGTGTCATCATCATCATCATCTTCATCATCCGATGAAGATGGTTCCTGTGCTCCCTCGCTTGACTGAGGGGACGACTCTATTCGCTCTGGGGTAGCTGCCTTTGGTTAATGGGACAGCAGAGAGCGTTCGTAAGTTCTTCGGATCTCAGATGTCTCTGGGATGACACTGAGCATGGCTCTGAAGATTGGCCTGTTGATGGTGTAGCCTTCCTTTGAGAGTGTTGGCCGATGGCCATGCATCTTGAAGAGGGAAGTGAATGGTTCCTCGGCCGGTAGGTTATGTTTCCTTATCGCATCCCGTATGAAGAGATATAGGAAACGAGGAAACAGTACAGAAGTCAATGGCTTGCCCGTAGCCTGGAGCTTGCACTTCTTGACTACCGCTGAGTGGATCTCATTGTATAAGAGGAAGGCGTAGTCCAGAGGGATGTTGAAGAAAAGTCCATACATGATCGTCATGATGTTGATGTTTCCTTGATCCATGGACCCTAGGTTGCAGGTGAGGGCCCTGTTCAATATGGAAAAGAACATATTCCACATTGGCGGTAAAAACTGCATTTTGAAGTCGGAGGCGTTGCGTAGGTCACGATTGTAACCTAGCATTTGGAGGAATCAGAGTATGTCGGAGGTGGTGGGTTGGTCGGCGTATTGTTCAATGCCGAGCTCTCGGCGGGTGGGAATGCACAGAACCCTAGAAACTTTTGCCCGAGAGATCTTGAGCGAGCAAATCATGTCATTTGGGGCGTCAATGTCCCCCATTATACCATGGCTTTCAGGGTCATACTCGCAGGTTTGCCAGTATTGTTGGACGTACTTTAAAGGTACGCCATTGTCGGTTAGAGTCAAGGCTGGGAGTAGGATGCAGTTACGAAAAAATTCGATCATCACGGCAAACCTGTCGTCGAACAGGGATGTTCAAAGTTCGATGGCATGGTTGTTGGGCTTCATTAGGAGGAAGACTATCGCGCGGCTGTCGGCGCCGATGGATTGAACACGGCTATCGTTGTCATTGGACTCGTGTGATGCGGAGGAAGACATTGCAAATGAAGTTGTAGGCAAGTTTGTTCGTCAAAGTCTTTTTGCAGGTTTTAGAAAGCGTAAAGGGTGAATGGAGGTAGAAGAACGGTATATATAGGTGGGGGAGGAGAACATGAAACGGTTTTCTGATTATTATATTTAAATAATCATGAAAGGTGAAGGCGTTTGGCAAAAGGTGAGTTGATTCGGGGATCGTGAGCCGTCTTGATTGTACGTGCCATTAATGTTGGAGGACATGTGTCAAGGCGGGGATAGGGAAGGATAATTTGAAACGGGTCATGGGGAACAGGCTGTATATGGTGTCAGGCGCGTAGGAGGATGACGTATGTATATGGTGTCAGGTGCGTGGGAGTATGACGTTTGGTTTATTTGGAGTAATTAAAAATTCTTCTAAATAATATCTCTTGAAATATTAATCCCAAAAACAATTCATATTTAAAAATCCATCTAATTGTAAGATTAATACTAATTACGAAGTTTTGGTCTTCTAAAAACCCATGTTGTATAGTTTTTAGTCACAAAAGCTGCAATTTTGTATAATCTTAAAAAATTTGCAATTAGAGATGGGTTTTTGAGAAAAAATTGTCATGTAACCAAAGGAGCTCTGGTTGAACATAACCTTTTTGATGGGGAACCAGAGGTGCTCTGGTTAATCATTGATGAATGAATTCATCGATGAGATGTTGGATTGTATGATAGAGAAGCCTTGGATGACAAACCAGAGGCTCTGTTTAATCATGGGTAATCCATTATGTAGAACCAGAGGGGCTCTGGTTATATACTGTTAGACCCCATAATTTATAAGTGTAAAAGTAATGAAGAACAATAAGTGATGAAGAACCAGAAGACCGATGAAGACATTAAGAAAGAATTGACCAAGTCTAGAGAAGAACTAGAGGGTCGATAAACAACCAGAGATGCGATGGAAAGAGCATCTTCATCACCCCTCTGGTCAACAACACTTAGAGTTTTCTTCAACAATTCAACCAGAAGCATACGATGAAGATATGAAGATAAGGTTGAATCATCATCCCATG
>NC_037540.1:20457430-20459264 GCF_001531365.2 Cynara cardunculus var. scolymus | reverse complement strand
AGATCTGGGATCAACAATTGGTATCAGAGCCAATTGATTGTTTTTCCAATCAAACGATCATCTAAAATCTCTCAATTCATGTCTTTCACAAAACCTCTTCACCAAAAACGTAAATTTTCTCTCTTCTAAAAATCACCAATGGCTAACTGGAACTCAGCCTATAGTGTTGGTTCCATCACCAAACCTCCAACTCTTCAAAGATAAGAGTACCCACAATGGAGGATATGAATGGTGAATTTTCTGGAAGTGATGGACAGAAATCTTCTGCGATCTGTCATGGAGGGTCCCTATGTTCCACAGACTCTTGTTCCAAGAGTTCCAGGAACAAATACAACAGCAGAAATTCCTGCCTACTACATGCCCAAGGACGAGAAAAATTGGGATGAAGACGACATAGAGCGGGTTGAGACCGACAAAAAGGCCAAAAGACTAATAATTATGGCCATACTCAATGAATCTTCCAATCCCTTGACGCATGTTCCACAGCCAAGGAACTATGTGATGAGCTTGCAAGCCAACTGGAAGGAGGGGCAAAAACAAAGAAGAATCGTAGAGCATAATGTCTCAACGATACACCAACTTCAAGGCTCTTCCTGATGAACCAATTCAGAAGACATACGATCGTTTCTACACATTGATTAATCAATGTCGTCGAAACGATATCTCCAGAACTAAGGAAGAAAACAATGTTTTATTCCTAAAAAAGTCTTAGCGATGAATGAAGTCAGTTGCCGATGTCCCTTCAAGCAAATCAGGACCTAGACTGCTGGTCACTTCATGATCTATATGGAACGCTTGCAGCACAAGAGAACGACATTATGAAGAATAAGGTATCCATCGGTAGACCTCTAGCTCTTGCTGCCGATGAAAAGGAAATATCAAGGACCCCTACCAGAGAACATAAGAAGAAAGGAAAGAAAGCACTGGTGGTAGAATCAGAATCTGAAGACGAAACTTTTGAATCAGATGAAAATATCAAAGCCTTTGACAAATCTCTGGCCTTGATTACAAAGCAGTTCCAGAAAAAGTTCATCAAGAAACCCTATGAACGAAAAGAATTCAAGAGGGAAAGGTACCAGTCATCCTATGAAAGGAAGCCATCTAAACTTCATCAGAGGGAAGACAGAAGAGATGGAAGAGAAGAGAGAGAARAAAGAAGAGAAGATAGAAGAGACGAGAGGAAAGAGGACAAGGATGGAAGGAAAAATGACCTCCGCTACTTCAGGTGCGGAAAACTCGGTCATTTTTCAAAAGAATGCAGAGGACGACTGGTAAAGGATGATGACTATTTCAAGAATAAATACAAGTATAATCCTAGAGAGCGAAGCCTGATGGCTGAGAAAGAAAAAAAGGGTGTCTGATTCTTCATCCGATGAAGAAGACAAAGCACTCATCTGTCTGATGGCCACGTCCAATGCAGAATCTGCCTCCAACTCTGATGATTAGGTATGTGAGTCTACTTTCAATGAAACCAACTCTGCTTCATCTGAGCTAGAGTTAAGGATGATAAAACTTTCAGAGGATTTCTGTAAGTTAAAAGAGAAATTAAATTTTGAAAAATCTGAAAGAATAAAAGCGGAAAAATAAGCAAGTTTCTACAAAAGAGAGATTGACCTTCTAACAGAAGAAAAAGCAGAACTTGCTAAGGAAAAGACTCGCATCACCACATTTAAGAAATCAGAGGAAGATAAACTTCTGGAACTAAACAAACGAATAACTAAGGACTTAGAAAAGAAAACTAAGGCCTTAAAAGAATATGAGGCAGTGAGACTAAATTCAGTTGCTCTTAAAGATTTCTTTCAAAAGGAACGGGAAATCCTTCACCAGAAGCTTC
>NC_037540.1:20450220-20452884 GCF_001531365.2 Cynara cardunculus var. scolymus | reverse complement strand
GCAATATATAAATGTACTTTATTCCTACTGAGATTCAACTTGATGACATTTTCACAAAAGCTCTTGATGAGAAAAGATTTTTATTCCTAGTCATCAAGATGGGTATGCTGAATCTCACCACTTAAAGGCAATAAGTATTTCAATTAGAGATTCTCAATATCTCATGGTTATGCCTACAAGTGATACAAAGAAATTACCATAATCAATAAAGTACTTCAAACTAGAGCCTCTGGTTCTAATGACCAGAGCCTCTGGCCATGAAGAAATCTTTCAATATGGCTCAAAAAAATTCATCGACTTTGGAACCAGAGACCTCTGGTCCAAAGCAAATACTTAGTTTTTCTTCACTAAGTATTACCTTCACAACCAGAGCCTCTGGTTCTATAGACCAGAGCCCTTTTGGACTCCATCGCATATCCTCATTCATGTAACCAGAGCCTCTGGTTCTAAAGACCAGAGCCTCTGGTTTCCATGTCCTTTGCAACCAAAGATATCTGGTTCCCATATAAGATTTGGCATGTTCACTTCACCTTTCATTCATCAAAAATAGCATTTCTAAGCCAACCAGATCCTCTGGTTCTAAAGACCAGAGCCTCTTGATTCATACTCTTTGCGACCAGAGCCTCTCTGAACCCAAAGATTCCCCCCCCCACTCCACATGCACTTAACCATATTTTTCATACTTCATTTCACATACACTTAAACATTTTCTCATACTTATTTTCATCGTCTTTGCAATCAGAGCCTCTGGTTCTAAAGACCAGAGCCTCTGGATTCATTGTCTTTGGAACCAGAGCCCTCTGGTCTCAAAGACTCATTCATATGCATATCCATTTGCACACTTAGCCACATTTCATACCTTTCTTTCATCATCCTTCACAACCAGAGCCTCTGGTTGTATAGACCAGAGCCTCTGGTCACCTCAGTCATCATTATTATTTATTCTAGGGGGAGTTTTTAAAACTCAAAACCAATCTCCATGCATCATTTGAGGGGAAGCTACTCATTCACCATGAAACTCCATTATATTCATACATTTTCCATACCAGAGCCTCTGGTTCTACTATCTAGAGCCTCTAGACACATGAATGCTACATAAATAATGAATACACCATGTGTATTTAACCAGAGCCCCTCTGGTTCTACATAATGGATTGTCCATGCTTATACAGAAGCTCTGGTTTGTCATCCAAGGCTTCTTAATCATGCAATCTAACATTTCATCGATGAATTCCTTCATCGATGTTCAACAGAGCACCTCTGGTTCCCCACAAAAGGGTTATGTTGTGACATTCTGTCATTTCTGAGTTTCAGGTTAGCACTTTATTATAGATCCTATATTTAGAATTATAAATTTACTAGGATCTAGTCATGGTTGTTAGAGTTCATCTGACTTAGTTCCCAGGTTTAGTTTGGAAGATCACGCCTTGGCGGGTAACCGATAAAGTTAACTTGTGTAATGCCAAATATTTTAGTAATTCTCCAAATAAAATAAAGTTGATATTATAAACTTTTAAATTAAAAATACAAAATTCCCATTTGAATGTCCACATAATTTATCAAAAGGTGGAGTTTTGGAATTAATAGTGTTATTTTATTTATGTTGGGTAAATTATAGTGGGTTTATAAAAGGTTTATTTGGGTTTGGGCCCTTAAAGGCCATCCCATTTCCTTCTTTAAAAATCCTCATATAAATACCCCACATCCTTTGAAAAACTCTCATTTCCAAAGTCTCTCAGCCTAAGTTTTTTCATCTCTCTAACCTCTCTCTAAAAAGAAATCACCCTCCAGCCGATTCCCACAAGCAAGCTTCTAGAAATTATGTCAATCTTGAAGAATACTCAAGATTTCAAGAAAAATGTATGATACTTGTTATCTCACTTTTTATAAAATAACACAAGATTTTGTCTTCCTACTCCTACTTTTTGGCCTTTTAGTTAAAATTCTGGAGAGTTAAAGAGGGAAGATTATTCATCAAAGACATGTGAATGTCTTCAAAAAGGATGATAATCCATGATCCATATTCTTTGATTTTTAAGAAAGTAGGAGAAAGCCCCTTTGCATGCGAAGTCCGATCATATAAGATATGTTTTGAAGTATGGAAGAATCTTGCATGCATCCCAAATTGGTTGGTGCATCTTCAAAATTTAATGAAATCGGAAAAATAATTTCTGAAGGCTAACCGTTTTTGGTAGTTTTAAAATCTTTAGAAAATGATGAGTAAATGGTTGTCACTCGAAGAGTGTGCAATCTGTTTTGGGGGCTGTGTAATTCTAGATTGTAGAGTAATAATGAGTGACTTAAACCCACTCAAAATTCTTGATATTTGGAAAAGTCGGCTGATCTCATTATTTTGAATGATGTGAAAAGTTGGACATAAAATGACTTTTGGAAGGTTCTTATTTATAGTGATTCGTGAAACCCAAAAATACCTGGAACATAATTTATAATATGTCCAAAAATCAGCTTTTGAGGAAAGGAATTTGATACTTTCTAATTTATATAAATATTGGGCTGTTTTAGAAGAAATAATAAAATATCGACTTTATTTCATGAAAATCTGATGGCATTACATAGGATGCAACTAGGTTTTATCCTTGTCAAGAATCCATAGGTGAACTGAATACTGGATGTTGGTCTGTTTAGGAAGGTAGGGCGGACGTT
>NC_037540.1:20447083-20449860 GCF_001531365.2 Cynara cardunculus var. scolymus | reverse complement strand
GTCCCACCCAGAAAGGGGTGCACATTACCTATGTTTTCTTGGTCTAATCATGTGGAATTTGGACCACCGCTGAATTAGTACTACTACGAACTGTGGTACCTAAGTAAGTGTACGGGCTACTTATGGTTGTTCGTAAATTAATGGGGCACGTTGGTCAGGTAAGGCTCAGTAGCGTCTCAAGTTTATACATCGTGGTAGATTTACATTTATTCAGTGCAAAAAGTTTACGTATAAGTTTGCAAATAAATGGTTTATGCATTATAATGTTTTATGCATGTGAAAACCCGTGAGCTCACCAACTCTTTGTAGTTGACTCGTTTTATGTTCCATGCTTTTCAGGTAATAAGTAACAAAGGATGTATTTTGGGAGCATACTTTTGACAAGACCGACTAAGTTCGTATTTGAAGTTTTTGTAAAAGATGTATTTATCAAAATTTGGTTATGATGTTAAACTTATTTTATATTGTAAAATTTGAAAGGTGTTATTTATTAACGGTTGTTGTGACTCGCTTACCTGTTACATCTCGTGTTTCCGCTTTAGCGGGGTGTGACAGATTTGGTATCAGAGCTTCTGTTATAGAGAACGCTGGTTTTCCTTAAAAACCATCGACTATAACTAAAAAAAATTCAAAATGGATTTTTAAGTAATCTGGAATCATATGATTTTCAAAAGCGGGTCACATTATTATATGTTGATTAAACAAAGCCTGATCACCTGTGTTTAATTTACATATAATAAGAAGAACTTAATCGGTTGTACTAGAGATATGCTCCAGTAAAGAAAATTGTTATGAAAAGCATGATTTTATGTGTTACACTAATTATGAATATCTATCGCCCTAGACCGACCAGAGGTGAAGGATTAGAAAATCCCTTACTTTGTTAAGTGTCCATGTTGGACCAGAAGCTCTGGTTAGAAGGACCAGAGGCAATGGGATAGAAATTCAATAAAATTATTAAGTGTTTAAGTGGCACTAGAAGCTCTAGTTAGAAGGACCAGAGGCGATGGAATAGGAATTCCTTAAATTTGTTAAGTGTTCATAAATGCACCAGAAGCACTGGTGAGAAGGAAACCAGAGGTCGATGGATCAGAGATCCATTAATCTGTTAAGTATGAGAAACCAGAGGATCGATGGAGGAGAAATCCATCCTTTCTCTAAGTATGGATGTAGAACCAGCGATCAACGAAATAGAATTCCAATTATTTGCTTAGTCTGAATGTGGAATCAGAGAACCGATGGACGGGTTACTTTATATTTTCCTATGTAAGATGAACCAGAGGTTCTGGTTATGCAACCAGAAGCTCTGGTCATGCAACCAGAAGCTCTGGTCATGCAACCAGAAGCTCTGGTCATGCAACCAGATGCTCTGGTCATGCAACAAGAAACTCTGGTAGTACAACCAGAGACTTTATATTTAGAGGGTCTAGTTTGATTACCACCCTTAGCCTTGCTTAGAAGCTTTAGTTATATCACTAAGTATTTATAGATTGCATTTAGTAATTAAGATTATTAATGTCGCAGATCACTATGGCGTCATCCGATCCTAGTGAATACTCGGCCGATGAATCCGGTTACATGGTTAGCCATTCTAGAAGAAACTCATCCAACAATGAAGAGATAGACCCATATGAACAGGAGGACACTGCGACTAGTGGAGCATCTGCCTCTCCACCAGCATCCTTCCTACCCCCATCGGAGCCAGCACCCGATGTTCCACCACACTTATCATGGTTCCAGGATTAGAGTTACACCGAGGAAAAGTGTTCCACTGCCTCAATGTGTGACATTTGAGGACTCTGTTAAAGTCATAGAAGAGTCATTCTGACTACAATTAGGGAGCAGGATAACTCAAGTGGTGACCGGGGTACCTGCGTCCTGCACCCGGGGCATGAATCCGGCTGAAAGAGAATGGGTAAGGAGAATCGCATCCGATACGCAAGTGCACCAAACCCGCCTGGGATACCACCACCACATCCTAAACAATCTATCCGATATGATGGAAGCACACCATCAGCGCATGTTGAGGAACACAGACGTCGTCATTGCAGCAAGGCGGGAAATAAGGAGGTTGTACAGATGGTTGGTAGTAAGTGGAGTGATGATGCTAATTTTGGGAATAGTGATAGGATGGATGTTGTTCTAGGAAGGTGGATTAGTGGTAGGATACCCACTCTTTGGCATAGAAACTCAAAATCCTGTTTTTGTGACTATAATCATCTATGAATGCATGATGTCTTTTGAAGAAATGCTTATTTATGACAAGTCATGGTGTGTATAAGATTAATCTGTTTGATTATATAAATGCTTGAATAATATCCATGCGATGGATGTCCCTTACATCATTTAAATGATTGGAAGTTATCGTCCTTGTATTGCCATATTAATGATGAAACTCCCTTCTGATTTAGGCCATAGAAAATGCCGCCAAGAAGAGAAAACCCTGAGGTTGTACGACTTGTGTCATAACAACTTTTGGCCGCACTCCCCAATATGGTTAGTCAAGTGGCTGCTGGCCTGAATGCTAATCAACCAAACAATCCAGAACTGAGGGCGACTAGGGAATGCACATATAAATCTTTTAGATCTTGCAACCCGAAAGAATTCAATGGAACCGAAGGAGCAGTAGGATTATTATCATGGCTCGAAAGCACGGAGTCTGTTCTTCACATTAGTAAATGTACCGAAGGAAATAAAGTAGAATATGTGGCATGTTTGTTACAAGGAAGGGCACTTACCTGGTGGAATACATTGGTACAAACTAGGGGTCGGGAAGC
>NC_037540.1:20442073-20443564 GCF_001531365.2 Cynara cardunculus var. scolymus | reverse complement strand
TTTTCTTCAACCTTAATCTCGACTACGCCTTCCACATCTACAACGAGATTCATGCGGCCGTCATCAAAAAGTGCAAACTTCAAACCGCGGGAAAGCCACTATCTGCAGTTCTATTTCCTCGCTTCCTTGCTCTTTTCATTGGGGACGCGATGGTGCAACACGGACTACCTGATGTGGAGCCCTTCACCCCAAACTACCAGATGCAAGGACATCGCCCAACACTATCGAAGGAAGGATACACCACAAACCGTCCGCTGTCCCGGGCTATGCTCAGTGTCATTCGATCGACAAGTGAGATACGCCAAGCCTATGAACGCTCCATGCTGTCCCAAGCACCGAGGGCAGCTACCCCGGAGCACTTAGAGCCGTCCCCCCCTCCAAGCGAGGGAGCACAAGCATCGTCTTCATCGGATGATGAAGATGATGATGATGCTAGTGCTTCCCCCCGCCTTCACCAAAATATTCCCCACCCTACTGCCCAAAGGGCAACCACATCTACTATCCCTGGCGATCAAAGCCAAAAGGGTATTGAAACAGGACGACCCAGTCCCACCCAAACCCTAGCCAGCCATCCAGAGGCCATTCTTCGGGCCTCTGGAGATGAACAAGCCGAGGAACCTCATATCCCATCACCCCTCTCTCAACAGAGAGGTGATGAAGAAACAAGAGCCCCTTCGCCTCATCAGGGCTCGCCACAACCCCTCACACACACAGAAGCATTTGTTGCTTCTGACATTGATCCCATAGATCGTTCAGAGCAATCTTCAATTCATACACCACTCCCCTTGGTATTTGATCTACCAAAAGGGACACACATCTGCTTCACTTACTCAGCCTCTGAAGCTGAAGAAGAGGAAGAGGATGTTCCAACATCACGAGATAGTTCTTCTCTCGAAGGCTATCAAGGACATGATGGAAGTCCCTCGAGGTCTACCTTCGCACAAGGCCAAGAGGGCGCCTCAGGAACAGAGGCCCAACCTGCAGCATCTGTTGCTGCAGGGGTTACCCCCACATCTGATCTGGTCACAAAGGCTGAGTTCCAAGCCTTTGTTGATACAGTGACGCGGTCCTTGTATGACCTTAAACTCCTCGTACAAGGGATTATGGAGAACCAACCCTCACCCGATACCCCAGACCTCCATCAATCCCTTGCCATCCTCCAACGCCACCTAAACCAAATCGATACCCAAACCCAAACCCGCTCATCCCGCCTTCAAATCCTCCAACAAACAGTAACCCAACCCCACAATACCATATCATCCTTAGCCACCCAACAAAACCAAATCCTAATCCAACCCATAGCTACCCTCACGGCTCAGGCAACTGAGGCCGATGAAAACTTAACCTACATCATTACCCAACTCCAAACCATCCTTCGCCATCTTCATCAACTACCTTCCTCCATCACCTCCCAAATACCTCACCCTCAACCTTCATCCACATCATCCATCGATGAAACCCTTGCCACCCTCACCACCCAAATGGCCATCA
>NC_037540.1:20437625-20440753 GCF_001531365.2 Cynara cardunculus var. scolymus | reverse complement strand
CCAGGGAACCAATAATGATGGAAAACATTCATCAATACATGTACCAAGAATGCGAAGAAAGCCTGTCAACCAATTATCCAATCCTATCGCCAGAGTCTATGAATCTTCTACATCATCGTTTCATAAGACAGACTAGTCAACCACCTCAAGCTGTCTTTTCGAACGATGGAATAAGAAGAGTCATAGACTTAAAAATAAAGTCATTTTCCAACAGAGCCATACGCTACATCGAGTTCAATATGGAAAGAGCCCATGGGGTAGTTAGCATGTTCAACGAGAACGATCTCATCAACCTCAATCCATATGACTTGATTGAGTTACATGCCTACACAGCTCAAAGGCAAGATCATGAGATACGATTTGGAATGGAGAATAGAGCTATTGTCAAGACAATGGAGTCCCTGGTGAAGCACCGAGCCAAAAGTGATTTTGAAATTGCTCTTAGGCTAGGCATTGAGAGGTTATCCTGTGCTCCTCCAAATAAAGATTTCCAGGGCTTACGGGAGATATGTTCTGCTTCAGTTCTTACTCAACCTGAACTCAGACTTGTTTACAAGAATGAGTTTGGGGTTAAAAAGTTCTTTAGATTGACTGAAGCCTTCAAGTATTCAACAGATACACTTGAATGGTTTCAGAAAAACATTAGAGAAAGACTGGGCAGAAACCATGTGCCAAGGGAAGAGGGGAGTCATCTCATACATGAGATATCAACCATCATTGCTTATCGAAGACTACTCTTGCACTTCAAAGAGATATACTCAGGTAGTTAGTGATCAGATGAAATTTTCGCTTATTTTGTCTTGATGTAATTTGTTTCCAGTACTGTAAAGAAATTTCATCATCCAATAAAAAATTAGAGTTTGATGTTTTTCTACTAGACTAGTGTCTGTTCTTCACATATGTGTCTAGATTAGACTTTTTTGTTATTTCATTACTTAGGGGGAGATTGTTAAACCCCACAATGCAAAATGTAAAAAGTAATGAAAAACAACAAGTCATGAAGAACCAGAAGACCGATGAAGACATCAAGGCAAAATCGACTAAGTCTGGAATTCAACCATTGGATCGATGGATAGTTTAACCATTGGACCGATGGATAAGTTCAACCATTGGACCAATGGACAAGATCAACCAGAGGATCAATGGACAGGTTCAAAGATGCGATGGAAAAAGCATCCTCATCGATCCTCTGGACAAGCAACACTGTTGGACCTGTAAATTCAGATTTGATATTGATCTATTACTCTGAATGAACTCTAGGACGATTACAGTACAGCGGAAACAATAATAAGAACAGAACAGAGTAATTAAACCAAGAACACACAGTTAATATGAGGAAGAAGATGAACACAGGAGAATAGCTTCAAAGGTTTTTTAATTCATTCAATTGAAAATAAGACGATTACAATTCAGAAGCACACTGAATACAAAGGCCTTAGCCGCTATTTATACTAGCTCCTAACAACCTTACTGACAAGATCTAGACATGTGAAATCATCTAAGTTGTCCAAATAAAGTCGATTAAAGACCTAGTCACGTGAGAAGCACATGCAGCTAATAACCTTTGAAAAACAGTTAGGAGAGGATCTTAACAGAAGACGAAACCGCAGACCCTCTGTGAGCCATCTCAGAGGCTCTGCTGTAATAGACTTGCTTGTTCTTATTGACAGAGGACCATTTTCTAGAACCTCTGTGAGAGACATCCGAGGTTCTATCACACTTTACTTCTCGAATATCAGGCTTCTGTCGTTAGTCCTCTGTTGTCTTCTGTRGAAGATAAGCTTCTGTCAAGACTTGTAGAATACTTTTTCTATACTTTTACAAGAGATGAATAACAGAGCTAACAATCTCCCCCTAAGTATGAAAAAGTAAATTTAGACAAAAGGGTGCAAGAAATGACTAATTGAAAGAATTACAAGAGGAGATTAAAACTCATCCTCTAAAAAGAATTACATAAATGAACGAATTGAAAAATTTGTTGCTCAGGCCTACACTATTACAAGAATTAGTCCACAGCAGAGTCTGGATAGTCATCTACAGCAAATTGCAGATCTGACTTGATGGTTCTGTAGACTTTGAATATCCATTCTCTGAAGGAGACTTGAACTTTGATCRTTTCCAGAAGGTGGTTCACTTCATCCGCCCTTAAATGCCCTCTCTGCACCTCTGTCACCACTAGGTTGAAAACCCACTCAAGAGACTCTGTCGAATATTTGTGCTTCTCTTTGGGATCGTAGAACCTTAGAATTTCATCCTTGTCCAGGAATACAAACCCAAAGATGGGATTGTGGACAATGGTGTTGGGATGAAATCTAAGCAGCCAACTTGGTCTGTTCTGTGGAGGACTAATTTTTAGCTCTGGCTGGGCCAACCTCATCGCGATGTCGAAATCTTTCTGGCTGTAGAACTTGACTTGAGCGCGCATAACCTCAATCATCCTTCTGAGAGAAATCGAATATGTTAACCTCCTCTCCATGTATTTGTTCAATATCTTGTGAAGGAATATTAGGTCAAATACACAGAGGTTGTGGAGATCAGCATCTGTGAAAGTATATAGATTGCCGTCATCCTTTTTTACCACATATTGAGCATATAGCATGATCTTCTTGAGCATAGTCCTTGGAGAAATTGTTTCTAGTGAAGTAATCACATGCTCTGAGAAGACCTGCTCTAGTGGCCTTGTGAGCTTTGAGAAGTGGAACTTTGCGATGGCAGAGGGCATACCTGTAAGCTCTGGGTCATAAGGGGGCTCTGTGTCCACAGCTGAGTAATGCCACCGCAGAATCTCCTCAACAGTGGTTACAGGCTCTTTGCATACCTTCTGCGTAGGAATCTTGCTCATAGATTCAAGTATCTCAGAAACCCTCCCCACTGTGGCAGATTTTGGCATTCTGGTTTCTTCTTTTAGTATCGGGCTCTAGGTGGACCCCTCTGGTAGGATTGGCTTGACAGTTCCTACCAGAGCGTCAAACGTACCCGTGGACGTTTCCTCTGGAATCTTCACCATTTTAGAGGAAGAGCCTTCTCCAGCTCTGGGGATGGGGGCTCTGCCCTTTCTCGTTTGTGCCTCTACCAAAGACGCCTTTAAAGCTCGAACGAGATCGGGGTCATCATACTCTTCTTCATTT
>NC_037540.1:20380563-20437525 GCF_001531365.2 Cynara cardunculus var. scolymus | reverse complement strand
AGACAGAGGTAACATTCTCTGGCTCTGAAGGACTAAGGTCTGATGCAGAGCTTGAAGACTCTGGGATTATCTTGATCACCAGAGGAAGCAAAGGTGTTTGAAGGGCCAGAGATGGTTGTGCTTGAAGTTTGTGGCACTCCTTGAACACGTGCAGAGGCATCTCTGGGTGCACATGCAGAGATGTCTTCATCACCAAAGTAGTCTTCAAAAAGCTGCCTGAGTTCCAATTCCTTTGACTTTGATAGAGAATTGGAAGTCATGTGGTCAAGCTTGAGTCTAGAGCTAAACTACTCTGAAGTCCTTCGTTCTTTATCGTCGAACGAGACGTTGAAGCTTTCCATGACCATCTTGATTCGTAGATTGAAGACTCTGAAGGCCTTGGAGTGTGCAAAGAAGGGATTTACTCACTAGACCCTTCTGGTCTAACCCTCATTTTCTGTTTTTAAAATATGCAATGCAGGAATTAGGGGTGTTCGCGGTCCGGTTTGGGCGGTTTAACCCCTCAGACCACAAACCAAACCATAATGGCGGTTTATAAAATTTTCAAACCGAGCGGTTTGACATCACGTGTCCAGATCGGTCAAACCAAACCACGAAAAGACGATATGGTCTGACCGTTTTAGGCGGTTTGGGCCTTTAAYGGACTTTAAATATTAAACTTAAAAAACAAATATAATTTATAATTTTAGATTAAATATCCATTTTATTATGTTAGATGTTAGGCTTTATGTTGGGCTTAGAGATATATTTGGGCCATAGTCCATAAGTTAAAAAAGTTGGGCTTGCTAATACTAAAATAATATATATATATATATATATATATTTATTTATTTATTTATTTGGCGGTCGGTTTGGTCCAAACCGCCCAAAAAATGTTCCAGACCGCAGACCAGACCGGACAGCCCGGTTTTGATATTTTCCAAACCGCTAGACCGCTCAAACCGCCAAAAACGGTCCGGTTTGGCTTGGTTCGGCCGGTTTGAGCGGTCCAACGGTTTTTTTTTAACACCCTAGCAGGAATGGCGGGGTCCAGGGATAATAAGGAAAAAGGGAAAATGTGATTATTTTCCGAATCTGATATCTACTTTTGAGAATCTACTTGATATTGCTTATTTTTGAAGATACATGTTGTATTATATGTGATAGTACAAGATTTGTTTAGAATTTTGTATATGTAGATTTTGTACGTATAAGAATCCTTGTACTAGTGGGACCTTGTGATGTAAACTATATTTCCATGTAATGAAATATATGTTATATGCAAATGTGGTGTTTGGGGGTGTTACATCAAATTTCCACAATTAACAAAATTCAACACGAACACAAAAAGTAACAAGTCAACAAGACAATACAAGTCAAAGTCCGCACAAGAATAGTCAAAGTCAAAATCCGCACAAGTATGGTCAAGTCAAAGTCTACACATTAAATCGCACAAATCTCAATATTGTCAATATTATCAATATTAAATCACACAAAATATCAAGCGGATAACAACTAAATTGCATACAATGTCGAGCAGTTTAATTCTAAATCGCACACAACTACAAGTGATTTAACACTAAATCGCACACAGCGTTACCCGGATTATCTCTAAATCGCACACACAAAAATTCACTGATTCACTAAGTCTTAAATCGCACAAAGAGCTAAGCGATTTATCCTATATCGATCAAGAGTTATACGGTTAATCTTCAATCACAAACACAATTTTATCAACTTTTTATCAAAATTTTGGATCAAAACTCGAAAATTTAAGAACTTTTAAACGAACAGAAAGTTTTCTAATAAATCCAAAAATCCTTCAAAATTGCCTCAAAACTTGATTAAATTGCAAAATCGTGTGAATAAATTATGATCAGAATGTAATCGCGAACTTTGTGCACCAAATTTTAACAATTAACACTAAAAAATAACAAGCTTATAGAAAAAAAAATCGACAATCTGTCAAGAACACGAAGAACACAGGCGATGAATAGTGACTAAAATCCAGAAAATCGTGCAAAATTCCTTGATACCAATTGTGAATCCCAAATATCAATGAAATCAGATAAATCTTCAAAAACACAATTGAGAGAAGAAAGAGATTTTCACCAAGCTTTGAAAGTAYATTTCTTGAGAGAGAATTACAAAGTGATTAACAACAACTAATTACAATTGTTCTTCCTAAAACAAATGAGAAGAGAATCCTTGTAGCTTGTCCCTCTTCTGTTCCTTTGGTAGTTCCTAGCCTTAAAGCTCGTTTAAGCTACAAGAAGTGTAGACATTATGGTGCAACTACACATATTGCCACTAAAGTTGTGAAAATGACAATGGTGAAGAAAACCATTGAAGCCTCTTCTTCAGGCTAAGTGAAGACATCTGCTGACTCTATGTCTTCAGCGTTAGTGGTTGTTGCTCCGAATCCCACTAAAGTCTCTTCTTCAGGCTCAATGAAGACATCTACTTACTCTAAGTCTTCAGCTTTAGTGGATGTTGCCTCTAACTCTGCAAGACCGAAAGAAAAATGGGTACCAAAGCAATCTTAATTTGTTTTCATGTGTAGGAAATCAAAGGCATTTGGTATCTCGATAATGGATGTTCAAGACACATGACTGGAGACAAATACCTACTCATTGACTAGTAAGATGAAAGAGACCCTTCCATAACCTTTGCAGGAAAAGGAAAACGATATACCAAGGGATTTGGTATATTAACCAATGGTGCAACTACTTTCAAACGTGTTGCACATGTTGAAGGACTGAAGCACAATCTTCTTAGCATCAGTCAGTTGTGTGAAAAAGATTTCACAGTAAAATTTTCAAAGAGTTCATGCTACATCTTCGACAAGGATGATAAGGTTGCTCTAACCGGTTCTCGCCTAGAGAATGTATACATCATCAACATGGATTCTCCTCTACCCGTGAACAGTTGTTTTCTCTCTAAAGCCTCGTCAAACATCAACTGGCTATGGCATAAACAACTTTCTCATCTCAACTTCAAGACACTAAGTGAGTTGTCTTGAAATGATCTCGTCATTGGTCTTCCTCAAAACATCTTTGCAAAGGAATCTATTTGCTCAGCTTGTGAGAAAGGAAAACAGACAAGTGCTAGCTTCAAGTCTAAGCAAGTCTCTTTTGTGACCTCTCCAGTTCAGTTATTGCACATGGACCTCTTTGGTCTAGTCAACGTGCAACAATAGCTGGAAAGAAATATATAGTTGTCATTGTTGATGAGTATTGTAGGTACACTTGGGTCTTCTTTCTCAGATCTAAAAGTGATGCACCTGAAGATACTATTCCGTTCATCAAACGCGTAGAAGTACTTAACAATATTAAGATACGATCTATCAAAAGTGACCATGGAATTGAATTCAAAAACAGTACTATGGATAGCTTCATTGAGAACAAGGGAATCTCTCACAACTTCTCATCTTTGAGAAGTCCATAACAAAATGGAGTCACTGAAAGAAGAAATCGAATAATCATGAGGTTGCTCGATCCATGCTTAGTGAGTCCCATCTCCTTACTCAATTCTGGGCTGAAGCTGTCAACACTGCTTGCTTTACTTAAGACCGATCGCTGATTGTTAAGAGATTCAAGAAGACGGCTTACGAACTCTTCCATAGCAGACAACCTTCTCTCAGCTTGCTTCGAATAGTTGGTTGCACTTGTTACATTCTTAACAATCGTGACCAACTTGAAAAGTTTGATCCAAGGAGCTGATGAAGGAATTCTTGGATATTCTTCAGTATCCAAAGCCTTCAGAGTATTCAACAAATGCTGACAAACCATAGAAGAAACTATCCATGTCACCTTTGATGAATCTCAATCAACTAACTCTAAACCCATCACTAATGATGATGATGAGTTAGAAAGTTGGATGTTCTCTTATTTTGGACAACCTGAAGCTTCCTTCAATGCTCAAATGATAATCTTCTGCTTTCAGTAATGGACGAAAGACCATACAATGCATCAAATTCTTGGTGATCCAAGTGTAGGTATTCAGACACGCCGTGGTCTAGGTAATATCTATCTCTTTGTCAACTTCCTTTCTCTAGTTGAACCTAAGAAAATCAATGAGGCTATCTCAGACCCTAGCTGGGTCATTGCCATTAAAGAGGAACTTATTGAGTTTGATAGGAACAAAGTTTGGTACATTGTCCCACGTCCATCTGACAAAACTATGATAGGCACCAAATGGGTTTATCGCAATAAGTTAGATGAACAAGGTGTTGAAACCCGTAACAAGGCTCGTCTTGTTGCTCAGGGTTATAGACAAGAAGAAGGAATTCAATTATGAGGAAACCTTCGCACCAATGGCTAGACTCGAAGTTATTTGACTCTGGTTGGGAAAGGGGTACTTAGTGAAAAAACACAAAGTACATTCTTTGGACTAGAGGGGCTCTAGTTCCAAAGAGAGTGCAATTTAAGGCAAATTTAAACAAGTATTTCTAATTGGCCAGAGGCTCTGGTCTATAAAACTAGAAGCTTTGGTTTATAGTACTTGGTTATGGGGCCATTTTAATGTATCACTTTTAGGCATAACCAAGAGATATTGAGGATCTCTGGTTTGAAAAGATAGATTGCCTCTAAGTGGTGAGATTCAACATACCCATCTTGCTGACAAGAAATAGAAATCTTTTGTCATCAAGAGCCTTTGTAAAAATGTCAGCAAGTTTAATCTACATAGGAACAAAATACATCTCTATTGTTCCCTTTTCTACATGATCTTTGAGAAAATGGTACCTGACATCGATGTGCTTAGTCTTGGAATGTTGCACAGGATTTGCAGAGATAGCKATGGCACTCTTGGAGTCACAGAGGATGGGGATTTTTTCATATTGAAATCCATAGTCCTTCAGCTGGGTCTTCATCAAGAGAACTTATGAACAACAATTAGCAGCAGCAACATATTCTGCTTYTGCTGTAGAGGTTGAAAGACAATTCTATTTTCTGGATGTCCAACTTACTAGCTTGTCTCCCAAGAGTTGACAGCTTCCAGATGTACTCTTTCTATCAAGCTTGSAACCTGCATGATCTACATCTGTGTAGGTTATTAGATCAAAGCGAGAGTTCTTAGGATACCAGAGATCCAATGAAGGGGTTCCCTTGAGATATCTAAAGATCCTCTTGACCACGGAGAGATGAGATTCCTTAGGATTAGCTTGATACCTTGCACAAAGACATGTAACAAACATAATATCTGGTCTACTAGCGGTTAGGTACAGGAGTAATCCAATCTTGCCTATGTAGGTTCTGACATCCACAGATTTGCCTGATGGATCAGCAAATAACTTAGCTTCTGTGGCCATTGGTGTTCTCATCGATGATGAATTTAAGAGAGAGTTTTTCTTTAGAAGGTCAGTCAAAAACTTCGACTGATTGATAAATATTCCTTCTAAAGTTTGGTTTATTTGAAGACAAAGGAAGAAGCTAAGTTCTCCCATCATACTCATCTTAAATTTGCTTTTCATCAACTCTGAGAATTTTTCACAAAATTTAGCATTGGTAGAACCAAATATGATATCATCCACATATATTTGCACAAGTAAAATGTCACCTTTGTGCTTCTTGAGAAAGAGAGTTGTATCGATGGTATATTTTTTTAATCCATTGTCGATGAGAAAGGTAGATAGTGTATCATACCAGGCCCTGGGTGCTTGTTTCATCCCATAGAAAGCTTTGTCTAGAAAGTAGACATAGTCTGGATGCTTTGGATTTTCAAACCCAGGGGGTTGCTGCACATATACTTTCTCTTGAACTTTACCATTGAGGAAGGCAGACTTGACATCCATCTGATAGACCTTGAAGCCTTTGTGTGTTGCCTAGGCTAGGAATATTCTGATGGCTCCAAGTCTTGCGATGGGAGTAAATGTTTCATCGTAGTCAATTCATTTTTCCTAGTAGTAGCCCTTGGCAACAAGCCTGGCTCTGTTCCTTACAACTATGCCATCTTCATCCTTCATATTTCGGAAGACCGATTTGGTTCCTATAGTCGTCTTCCCTTTGGGTAGAGGCATGAGGGACCATACTTTGATTCTTTCAAACTGGAGTAGTTCTTCTTGCATGGCATCTATCCAGTTTGGATCTTGTAAGGCTTCAGAAATCTTCTTTGGTTTGATCATACTTAGAAAATTGGTGAAGAGGCATTCATTTGCTGTGGCGGATCTCGTCTTGACACGGGATGATGGATTACCAATGATTTGATAATGAGGATGATCTTTTGTCCACTTGGTGCAAGATTGGGGTTCTGAAGCAACAAGATGCAATTCTTCATTGGCTGATGGAACTGTTTGCTCCCCCTTAAAGAGATCATCTCCAGAGTGATGTTCTGGTTCTAAAGACATAAAAGAAGTAGAGGGTGAAGTAACATGAGTTTCAGAAAGAGTTGTACCTTTAGCATTGGAGACTTCATGTTCTTCATCAGCTCTGGAAGAGGGTTCTTTAATAGGTGTTTGTCAAGAGACTACTTCTTCATCGAAGATGTCTTCAAATAATTGAGCCAACTCTGATTCATTGGTTCTGCCCAGTGATAAATTAGAGGCTCTCTATGATAGCTCGAGTTCTGAACTGCTGAGTCCTGAAGTCATGGGTGAAGAATCATCAAAGGACACATTGATGCTTTCGATATCTATCTTTGTCCTTATGATGAACACTCTATAGGCCTTGGCAGTTTTAGAGTAGCCTAGAAAGAATCATTCATCAGCCTTCTTGTCGAACTTGCCAAGATAGTCCCTATTATGGAGTACAAAGCATTTGCACCCAAAGATGTGGAAATATTGGACATTTGGCCTTCGTTAAATGATAAGTTCATATGGAGTCTTCTGGTGCCTCTTGTTGATGATTGATCGGTTCTGGGTGAAGCATGCAGTGGAAATGGCTTCATCCCAGAAGGTGATAGGTAACTCTGATGAAGCAAGCATGGTTCTTGTTGCTTCCACTAGGGTTCTGTTCCTTTGCTCTACTACTTCATTTTGCTGTGGAGTACTGGTTGCTGAAAAGTTCTGGGAGATGCCTTCACTGATGAGATATTCATCATTTTTTGCATTTCTAAATTATGTTCCATTGTCACTTCTAACCTTGATGAGTTTGCATTGTAAAAGCACTTGGAACCTTTTCATCACCCCGATGAGGAGTTCAGGAACATCTGATTTCTTCTTTACGAATTCAACCCAAGTGTATCTGGAGTATTCATCAACGAGTACCAGGATGTACTTCTTTCCAGAGAGGCTTTGTATAGAGATAGGCCCACAGAGGTCGATATAGATCATGTCCAAGGGCTTAGAGCAGGAGATTTCTGACTTAGTTATGTGAGACGCCCGCTTCAGCTTTCCCATTTCACAGGCTGAGCATAAGTGATGTTTTTCAAAGTTGAGATCAGGAATCCCTTTGACCAGCTTCTGTTTGGCTAACTTCTTCAAGACATCAAAGTTGAGAAGTGAGAATTTATGGTGCCATAGCCAATTTTCATCGCTCTTATGGGATACAAGRCAGAGAGTGTCTTGTCCCACAGAGGAATGAAAGTCCAGAAGATAGAGATTCCCTTCTCTCTTCGCCTTGATGATGGTTTGTCCGGGCATCGTTTCGATGATGCAAAAACCTTTGTGAAATCTGACTTCAAGACCTTTGTCGCAGAACTGGCTTATGCTTAGTAAGTTATGCTTTAGACCATCAACATAAACCACTTTATCGATGGAGATGTTGCCTTTGATGAGTGTGCCGTATCGCTTGATGGTACCCTTGTTGTTGTCTCCAAAAGTAACAGAGCCTCTAGATTTGTTGATGAAGGAGGACAGCTAACTTTTATCCACAGTCATGTGCCTAGAGCAACCTGAATCCATATACCACAGTTGCACATGCTGGTCCTGCAAGACAAGTTAAGGGTTTTTAGCTACCCATTTCATAATGGGTCCTCGTTTGTTAGTCGGGGATACGACCTTTTTCTCTTCATCATCCCTCTTGGAATTCGGCTGATTTCCATTACCSTTAGCTTTTGCAGGCTTGGGTTTATTTTCATTACCCTTGGCCTTTGTAGACTTGAGCTTCTTCACGTTTTCATTGGTTTGAACAATGTAGCGATAGACGTGTTTGGAAAACATTCAACGATGAGTTAACATGTGATTCCTCAGGTTTTGTAAAAGAGCTAAACATTGGTAGTTGGGAGTTTTTGGAAAAGAATGTTTACCTTTCCTTTTATTCAATGAAGAAGAAGTAAAAGAAGAGAATGACAATTCTGTCCTAGCATTGGTTGTTTTTACAAACTTCCTATCTAGTGCATACTTTTTATTTGATGGGGCAGGCGTGGGCTTTACTTCTTTCCTAAGGATGGGCTTCTTTTCTTTAGCTGAAGAAGAAGAAAAGTGTRGGTTAGAATTTTCAGAGGATGGCCACTTCTGTTTGTGTTCACGAGTAAACTTAATGAATTCATATAAAGGGCTTGGGCCATATGAAGTATCGTTGKCAGACTTAACATTATTCAGTTTTCCTTTTCCTTTGTCTGAATTTTTCATAGGTTCTGGAATATCTATTTCATTGGGGCTTCGAACGTTTGAGGTTTCTTATCCTCAATTATCTCTGGTGATTCACAGACTATTTCTTCCTCAGAGTGAGAATCAAGAAAATCTCTTGCGAATTTTTTGAAATCAAAATCTTCATGAATGTTTTTGGGAGCGATGGGTTTTGAGGTTGATGGTTCATAGTGATTTGTTGGGAGTTCCATCGCTTCTGATTTCTTAGATGAACTTTCAATGTCACTTGGATTGTTCATCGATCCATCAGATGATCGTTCCTTACTAGGATTCTCTGTTCTATCTTCAGCACTTGCTGATGAACTTGTGGGATTGTAAACCGGAGGCTCTGGTTTAATCATAAGATTTCCATCAGTCTCTGGTTTGGAGGCATCAACCTTTTCATCAGAATTCTTACATATGCGGCTCTCATACACCACATTCTCAAAGTCTTGCCTTAAGATAACAGTTTTTCCATCGACTTTAACCCGATTGAAGTTTGCTTTAGGTTTTGGGAAAAAGTTGGGTTTTTGAATACATCCAACTTTGAAAGTAGATTCAAGGGTGGATTTCTTGGTTTCGATGAAAGAGTCTAGATCATTGAATCCAATCCATTGGTAATCCTTTTGACCATTAAGTTTTTCATAGACGTCTTGGGCATCATTGTATTTCTTCATCAAGAGTTCATTGGTTTGAAGCTTCTAATGAAGAATCTCCCTTTCTTTTGGGAAGAAATCCTTAAGGCAAATGAGTKCCTTGTCTTCTTCATCAGACGAAGAATCGGACACCCAATTTTCCTTTTCAGCCATCAGGCTTCGCTCCTTAGGATTGTACATGTATTTGTTTTTGTAATAATTAGCATCCTTTACGAAGTGTCCTCTGCATTCTTTTGAGAAATGTATTATCTTCCCGCATCTATAGCAGCGAAGACCATCTTTCCTTCCGTCTCCTTCTCTTCTGTCCTCTCTTTCTTCTCTTCCTTCTCTTCTTTCTTCCTTTTGGTGAAACTTTATCGGCTTCTGATCATATGAAGGCTGGTGCTTCTCCCTTCTTGAGTCTCTTCTTTCATACGCCTTCTTAACGAACTTTTTTTGGAACTGTTTAGTTATCAAGGCCAGAGACTTGGCAAAAGCTTTGAGATCATCATCAAAATCATATGATTCTTCTTCGGATTCTGACTCCACTACTAGTGCCTTCTTGTTTTTCCTTCTGTGGTCTCTGGTAGAGGTCCTTGTAACTTCTTTTTCTTCTACAGCAAGGGCAAGGGGTCCACTGATGGATACTTTCCTTTTCATTATATCTTTCTCTTGTGCAGCAAGAGTTCCATAGACGTCATGTAGCGACCAACTGTCTAAGTCCTGATTCACCTGGAGGGACATCGACAATTGAGTCCACTCATCACCGACTTTTAAGAAATAAGACGTTGTTTTCTTTTTTTGTCCTAGCGATGTCGTTTCGGCATTGATTGATAAATGTGTTGAAGCAATCATAGGTCTTCTGAATCAGTTCATCAGGAAGAGCCTTGAAATTTGTGTATTCGTTGAGGCATTACGCCGTACTATTTTTCTTTGTTTTTACACCTCCTTCCAGTTGGCTCGCCAGTTCATCCTATATCTCCTTCGCTGTAGTACAAGCATCGAGAGATTGGAATGGCCATAATGATCAACCGCTTAGCTTTCCTATCTGCCTCTACACGCTCAAGGTCGTCTTCGTCCCAGTTCTTTTCATCCTTGGCCATGTAGTAAGCAGTAACTTCTACAGTTGTGCTTGTTCCTGGGACTCTTGGAACAAGAGTCTGAGGAACATAAAGATCTTCCATGACAGATCTGAAGAGATTCCTGTCCATCCCCTCCAAGAAGTTTACCATCCTTATCCTCCATTGTAGATACTCTTTTGTCTGTCCCTACTAATCGATCTTCACACTTCTATCAACAATCCATGACAGAATCTGGATATTTCTTGTAAGAACATCAAGAACACTTAAGATGAATATTGAGAGAGAAAGTCAAACTTCAAGACTTGGTCAAATCTTCTTTACGTATTCAGAATATTACAAATGAGCTCTCTTACAAGATTTACAAAGACATTACCCTATTTATAGGGTCAAACCTCTAAACATAGTCAAAGTCAAACCTGCTTAAGAAAAGTCAAACAGGATGACTTTTACAATTATAGACAATATTTAACTTTCAAGACGAATACAATTTAATACTGATTTTCAGTCCTAACATTCTCCCCCTTTATATTCAGACTTGAAAGAAATTTTGCACTTTGATTCTTTTTTGAACTTTGAAACGTTAAGCACATTATGTCTTCTTCAAAATAATTCTTCGACTTGAAATCTTAAAGCGAACAACTGTTGAGAAAGATCTTCTAGCATTCTCCCCCTCGAATGTAGAACCGCAGTGATATTCTCTTTTGACAATGTAGAACAGTAATTAACAGAAACAATGTACAAGATTTGATCTTCAAAGAATCTTCAGACAACAAATCTTCAGTAAACTGTTGTAAAGATGATCTTCATATTCAACATCTCTCAGTCGTTGTAGCACATGAATAATTTTCTGTAATTATCTTCAGTCGCACTTCTTTTGAGTCTTTTGCCAATTTCGAAGTTACTCCCCCTTGATCTTTGCATCAGATTCCCTTTAAAAAGTTCGGAAAAGGAATATTTCATTCATTATTACATACTTCCCCTTATGATGAAATGAGAATCATTCCATCATACATAAGATGAATGAAATCTTCCGCGTAAACCATCAAATCATGAAACTGTAAGTAGATCATTGCAAATCCACTTATTTAATCTTTTCAGATTAAGGGAATGAGAACGTAACATCCAATTTCAATGAATGAAATTGTTTTCAATCTTATAAAAAGATTGGCCTGTGAGTATAACAGATATACTCAGTACAACGAATGTACTGTATATATGAGACTTTTTGATGCTCATCTCACCAGGTCTTCCATTCAATCATTGATAGCTAAAAAATAGCATATCTATGAATGTTTTGGCAAATTAACATATAAAATGCTAAATCTGTGTAGTGTAGAAAGATAAAGCAACTAATGCTTTTGTTTAGGCTCAAAAAGATAAACCATGTGGACTACACAAATTTATCAGACTCAATATGTGATCAAAAAGACTTGGTACTAAAACTTACTTGAATGATCGGTTTGACAGTAGTAGTAGAGCAGCGGAAACAATATCAATCAAACAGGTAGAAACAGTAAGAACACAATGAAGAACAGATGATGAACACAAGGAGAATTGCTTCAAATGATTTTCAATNTAGGATGAATACCCTCAAGAAAACTCACCATTCGGATTTTCCATTGAGGAAATTCCTCACGAATGAGCGTGGGAGGTTTGGACTGTGAACCCGTACTCATGAAGGAAGCATTGGCCGTATTCGCCATGGATTGAAGAAGAATCAAGAGAAAATAGGAGAAAATTGATAAAATAGTGAAAAACAGAGTAAACTTGGAATGGAAGTTTTTGTGTTCTAGAGTCGAAAAAGGATGAATACCGAGAACATAAATAATCAAATTAAAATTTGATTCATGCTTTGATACCGATTGTTAGGATCGAATAACTCAGATTCTTGGTACTAAAACTTACTTGAATGATCGGTTTGACAGTAGTAGTAGAGCAGCGGAAACAATATCAATCAAACAGGTAGAAAYAGTAAGAACACAATGAAGAACAGATGATGAACACAAGGAGAATTGCTTCAAATGATTTTCAATAGATTGAAAATGTTTTACAATTACAAATCTGGAAGCGCACAAAATACAAAGGTCTACGCTGCTATTTATACAAGCAAGTAACCGTTTCCTGACATGACCTTAAGCTGTCAAATCTGAGCCGTTCTTCTAGAACAAATTACTGACAAGCTCACGTGAAAGTCACGAGCAGCTAATAAATCTAAGTAAAATAAAACATGCTTAAGATAATCTATACAGAAGACATTTCTGCAGATCCTCTGTGAGACTTCACAGAGGCTCTGTTGGATGAAACTTTGTAGAGCGCAGAGAAAATCTTCCAGAACCTCTGTGAGACACAACAGAGATTCTTTCGTCTTTGACTTGTAGCATGGTGTTTTCAGAGGAGAAGTTTCCAGAACCTCTGTGATGGATGACAGAGGTTCTGTCACTTGAATCTTGTAAGATTGAGCTACTTCTGTTGATTTTCCTCTGTTGTCTTCTGTGACAGATCAGCTTCTGTCAGTACTTGTTGTTTTACTTTTTATATACTTTTACATTTAAGGAATGAGAGCTAACAACTTCTACTGTAGAGGTTGAGACACAGTTTTGTTTTCTGGATGTCCAACTTACCAGCTTGTCTCCCAAGAGTTGACAGCTTCCAAACGTGCTCTTTCTATCAAGCTTGCATCCTGCATGATATGCATATGTGTAGGCTATTAGATCATAGCTAGAGTTCTCTGGATACCAGAGACCCAATAAAAGAGTTCCCTTGAGATATTTAAAGACCCTCTTGACTGCAGAGAGATGAGATTCTTTAGGATTTGACTGATATCTTGCACAAAGACATGTAGCAAACATAATGTCTGGTCTACTAGCAGTTAGACACAGGAGTTATCCAATCATGCCTCTGTAGGTTGTTACATCCACAGGTTTGCCTGATGGATCAGCAAATAACTTAGCTCTGATACCAATTGTTGATCCCAGATCTCTCAATAACACTAATAATCAAGTTAGAAATAACCAAATTATAGTGTTATAATGAACAAAATGATGAACACTCAAGAACAATGTATGAACATTCAAAGAACAATCGTGAGTGCCAATAATTTCACTTTATTCAATATGAAACAAAAAATCGACATTAATTACAATAGGCCTAATCACCTATTTATAATAGCAATAAGAATATAATTATCTAGTAAAACTTTCTAGCCAATCTTCTAGGAAAGATAATGGTTATCTAAAGAGTGGATAAGTTATTAATCAAGATAAACTTGAAATCCAACTGTCGATTTGTTATCTCCAGCTGTCTTCTATGAGATGTTAATTCAACCTTATCTTCATATATTCATCGTATGCCTCTGGTTGAATTGCTGAAGAAAATTCTAAGTGTTGTTGACTAGAATGGTGATGAAGATGCTCTTTCCATCGCATCTCTGGTCGATTCATCGACCCTCTGGTTGTTCTTCAGACTTAGTCATTTTTACCTTATTGTCTTCATCGGTCTTCTGGTTCTTCATTACTTATTGTTCTTCATTACTTTTATATTTATGAATTATGGGGTCTAACAAATACAGAGGACTACTCATGCGCTTTTGGGATATATCACAGGGGAGACCCTGAATGTAGTCTTATGTTTTTTTGTCTTGTAATTTCCATTTCATCGATGTAAGAATTCATCATTTGTTCCAATGAAAAATTTCACAAAAGATGCTTTTCTTTAGAATAGCCTTTGTTCTTCATTTATATTTTTGAATGTTCATAGAATAGTTAATGTTTGTTCTTTCATTACTTAGGAGGAGATTGTTAGACCCCATAAGTATTGTGCATGAAATAATGAAGACAAACAAGTGATGAAGAACCAGAAGGCCGATGGAAGACTTCAAGGGAAAATGACTAAGTCTGAAGAACAACCAGAGGGTCGATGAACTGACCAGAGATGTGATGGAAAGTGCATCTTCATAACCCCTCTGGGCACTAACACTTGGAGTTTCCTTCACCAGTTCAACCAGAAGCAAGCAATGAAGATATGAAGATATGGTTGAACTCATACACCATGGAAGACAGCAAGAGATGACTAATCAACAGCTGGATTCTACTAAATTTATCTTGTTTTAGTGTTTATCCATGTTTTACATAAGCTTTATCTATTAGTAGAAGATTAGCTAAATAGTCTCACTAGATAGTTATCTTCTTCTTAGATTTCTAGTATAAATAAGTGGTTAGGGCTATTGTAATCTTTGACACTTTTACGTTTTTCATAATCATTGGAATAAAGTGAAATCTTTGGCACTCAAGTTTATCCTTTGAATGTTCACACATTGTTCTTGAGTGTTCATCATTTTATTCATCTAAACACTCTAATATGGTTATTCTTAACTTAATTATTAGTGTTATTGAGAGATCTGGGATCAACAAGATTCATAAATTACCTCTGTTTCAGAATCAGAGTATGGGTCGTAAAGCACATTTTCAAAAATATCAGACTTAGAAGATTCTTCATTTTGTGAAACAGAATTTGAAGAAAAGTTTACATTTTTTGTGGGATAAATTGATTCGATATCAGAATGAGAAAACTCAAGTTTTCTAGTTGCATAACTAGAATTCAAATCATCATATTTCAATCCTACAGTTTTGATATTTGGAGTTCCAAAACTTTCTTCATCTAATTTGCTCATATCACCTTTTGAAGATATAGGTGATTCAGATTTAAAGAAAATTTCTCGAACAGAAGGAATTGAGAATTTTGTAGACCCCCATTGATTAAAATTATATGAGGATTTTGGGGCCTTTTTAAGAACATTACACTCAATAAAACCTAAACCCATTTGAGGATTATAAAATCGTATATCTTTGGGTTTATACGTTAAAATTTTCAGAGTCTACTCAGATTGACCTCTTTTGAAATTTAGATCTTCCAACTGTTTGATTTTATCATATAAATGACCTCTTTCTTTAAAAATCATATCAAATTTCAATTGGATGTTAACTCTCTCACCCTCTGATTCGTTCAAACTACTTTTCAAAGTGATGATTTTATCTTGAAGATCATATATAAGATGATCTTTTCCTTTTTAAGCTTTTCTTTCTCTATTTTCAAACCTTCACTTAAGCTCTTATAACCTGCACTTTAAGTTTGAAAATTTAGCATTAGATGTCTTTCAACCATGATCCTTTTCTTTAAATCTTCTAAAATCCATGTTTTGAGAAACTTTTGATATTTAAATATAGACTTAAAATGATTTATTTTTCCCAGAAAATAACTAGGACTAGATTGAAATCTTCAAGAATAATGTCCCCCTCCAGCAACTTAGTACGGGCATCCTGCCACTCGGACAACAAAGAAATCAACACTATCTAGACAAGGAATAAGAATGGTATCCGGTCAAAGATATATCCAGACAAATGAATATCCGGACAAGAATGTTATCGGACAAAAGAGAATTCACTTCTGGACAATGAAGTGTCCAATGAGAGTACTTGAACAAATTGAAACAATGATGTCAACATATCCGGACACAATATGATTAAGGTGTATTCGGACAAGAGTGTAAGGGTCTCCGGTCATAGCTTATCCAGTGAGATAGAAAACCAAAGAAGAACAAATTCAACGTCTGATGAACAAATGTTTATCGGACAAAAAAGATTCAACGTCCAATGAATATAGTCTTATCGGACAATGGAGATTCAATGTCCAATTTCGAGAGCACTTAAACCAAGAATTGCAAGAAATGCTCGAAATCAACCAAAAATTGCAATTTGAAGCAATTTAACTATACATATATGATCGAAAATGGTGCAGAAACAAATTGAACACTATCAAATGCAACAAGTATGGATCAAAGACCCCAAATTGATCAAAAAATGCAAGAACAGAAACCAAACATATTCGAAACAGAAAATTAAGAATTGAAGGCAAGAATTTAATCAAAATCCAATCCATTCTCTCTGATTTAGCTCAGATATCAATTGTGATCCTAGATTCAAGTCATAACAATCAAATCATTCAAAGAATCAAGAACAAGATAGATGGATTGAATAAGTTGGCTTGCTTGATTATGTCAAAAGTAAGTACAAATGTTCTGGATCACTAATCTCTCTCATTCTCAATCTAACTCTCAATTATGATTGACAACTAACTAACAAAACTACCAACACACTATTTATACCTACTACTAAAACAGGAAAGACAAACTAAGCTTCTATAAAAGGAAACTACAATATAAAGCATTATAAAATAGTTTCAGCATAAGAACATGAATACAACATTTTTGGTCCATCAAATATAAAATACTTTTTTTTCTTTATCATACACACCATATGCACACATATATTTTTATGCATGCATACATAAATGTAACACCCCATTCCACAGATTGCATGTAACATATACTTCATACACAGGAAATACATGTTTATACCACATAGGTCCCTTAGTATAAGAATCTATCATTACAGAATACAAGGTCCAAAAATTCAAATACAATTCTTGCACTATTTCATGTTCATCTAACAAAACTATACATAGCATGGCCAAATCTTCTACCAAATATGCACCAAGGAAAATATCACAATTTTGCTTACCCTTTACCGTCTGAACCTCTTGCAATACATATTTAAAATCACAAAATGAGGGTCAGACCGAAAGGTCTAGTGAATTCCCCTATTTATGTTATTGCAGGGTGAATATCAACAAAACTTTTATGTAGAACAACTTTTCATATATATATAACAAATATATGAACAAGTAAGAACATATTACCATTACCTTTTCACTTTTCAAGCCAAACTCTCTGCTTGCAAATAATGCATCAAAACCCCAAATAGGTTGTACTAAACATGTGTATCATAATGCCACTTTTAAACCTATTTAATTAAACAAGATTTATTCAAAGTTTCAGGCCAAACCTGTTATTTCCTTCTCAATAACATCTAAACTATGATTTCCAATAAGAACCCTGATCCTAAACCTTTAAATCACCAAGAAATAAAGATTTCAGACCACGATAATCTTTAAAGGATATAATAGTAAGAGTTATATTACATAACACACATATAAATGCCACCCTTATATCCAAATGTACACCTCTCCTTGATACGGCACCCTTATCCCATGGTAAATCTCTCATTCATATGCCACCCTTATCCCATGGTACACCTCTCCTTGATATGCCACCCTTAAATCCTCATCAAAACAATTAGTAAAATAATTCCATATTGAACAGACCACAGTCATAAATGTTCCAATGGAATATCATTAGCTCAAAATCATTTTTATCAAAAATTTTATTTCTTTAAAAGAATCAACAAAATGATAAGTCAACACACAATCCGGTCAAACTTTGGCCGGATTACTAATCCGGACAACACTATTCATGCGTCCGATTTACCCTTAGACTAATTCTCAAAACCTTGTTCGGATTACTAATCCGGACAACACTATTCAAGACTTGCCCGATTTAACAATCCAGGTAACATAAGTCATTCTGTCCGATTTACTAATCCGGACAACATATACATTCAAAACTTTGTCCGATTTAAATAAACCGGCCACCCCATAGTCGTATTCCTACTTCTCCGTATAAATTACTAACATAAATTCAATATTCATAAATCACTCAATCACATAAACCGGCTAACACTTTATTCGGATTACCCTTAAACCGGAAGAGATTATGTCCGGTTTACATTTGAATCACTCAACCCTTGCCCGATTTAAGACTAAACCGGTTGATACATCAAGTGATTTCATCTTAACCAGCTCATGTTTTGTCCGGTTTAAGGCTAAACCGGTTAAATCAAGTTTTCACAATAATTTATTAAGCAATCCAAAGGAATTACTTACAATTGAAATAAGATGGTAAATCCACTCACCTTGAAATCCTTTTGAAAATACTTTTGTGAATGACTTCCTGAATCTGATTGAAAACTAATCCGGTCAACACCTCTTCTAAATCGCACACTTCTCTTTTGAAAATAGCAAGAAAAACACAAAGGAGGCTTAACCTCCCTTTTTATACCCTTCTCAAACAGGAAGGCGGCTAACCATAAGTATACCTCTTCACATGCATGCATACAACCATGCATACATGCACATATTTATGCATATATTAATATGCACACATGCATTATTAATGCACATCAATACCCACATACATGTTGCATACTCATTTGTGCACATAATTTCACATACTTGCATGGTTAAATATATCAATTTATCATGTTGTCACATAAGCATTTAACAAATAATCCCATATTAATTACCTCGGGTGATAACTAAGATCCAATTATCACATTATCCGCCCCTCAAAAAAAATTTGTCCTGGAATTCCTTCAATCAAAGAGCCACGGGTATTCTGATTTCATTTTTGATTCCAATTCCCAAGTTGCCTCTAGTCCTTTGTGAAACTTCCACTGTACTTTAACCAAACTGATTTCTTTGTTTCTTAACACCCTGGTTTTTCGGTCAATTACGGCTTCTGGTGTTTCTACAATGTGCAACTTACTGTCCAGTTTAATTTCTGGTAGTGGTACAACAAGACTTGGATCAGCTAAACATTTCCACAGGTTCGATACATGGAAAGTATTATGGATCAGACTTAGTTCTTCTAGTAACTCTAACGGATATGCTACTAGCCCAATTCGCTTACATATTCAGAATGACCCAACATACCGAGGACTGAGTTTATCCTTCTTTCCAAATCTGATAAAACCTTTCCATGGTGAAATTTTCAACATCACAAAATCACCTACACAAAACTCAATCGGCTTTCTACGATTATTAACATAACTTTTCTGGCGATCTTGTGCTGTTCTGATTCTTTCGCAGATCTGTTCAATCTTTTCAGAAGTCTCTTGAACAATTTCAGGACCCATCAACTGTTTTTCACCTACCTCGTTCCAACACAACAGTGTTCGACATTTACGTCCATACAATACCTCATATGGTGCCGCTTGGATGCTGGAGTGGTAACGTTATTGTATACAAACTCTATTAACGGCAAATGATCCTCCCATGATCCCCCGAAGTCTATAACACAACTTCTTAACATATCTTCAAGCGTCTGGATGGTCCTTTCATTCTGCCCGTTAGTTTGCGAATGATAAGTTGTGCTTAGTCGGATATCAGACCCGAAAGCTTTCTGTAAACTTTCCCAGAACTTTGAAGTGAAACGACTATCTCTATCAAAGATAATAGTTAGTGGAACTCCGTGTCGGGTTACAGTCTCTTTGATATAAACATGTGTCAGCTTTTCTAAAGAGTAATTCTATCTTATAGGTAGAAAATGTGCTGATTTAGATAGGCGATCAACAATTACCCAGATGACGTCATACCCTTTTGGAGTTCGAGGTAACCTCATGACAAAATCCATTGTAATGTGATCCCAATTCCACCCAGAAATCTCCAAAGATTGAAGATTTTAATACGGCTTTTGATCCTCAATCTTAACGTATAGGCATGTTATACACTGTTCCACATATCTAGCTATGTCTCTTTTCAACCTGGACCACCAATAAAATGGTTTCAAATCCCTGTACATCTTATTAGTACCTGGACGAATATAATATCGGGACTTATGGCTTTCATTTAGTATAGTATTCCGGATATCCCCAAAACACGGTACCGAAATTCACCCTTGAAAGCACGTAATTCCTTCATCGTTAAGTTCTAGAGTTAAAATCATCTTACCAACCTTTCTGTCCTGACAAGTTCTTCTTTCATAGCTTCTTTCTGACATCTTAGAATCTATTTATGAATATCAGGAACTAGACTTATTCTCATTGCCACGCCTTTAATAGTCCCACTTCCTTCTTTTCTACTCAATGCGTCAGCTACCACAATGTCTCTCCCTAGGTGGTAGAGGGTTTCACAATCATAGTCATTTACAAGTTCAATCCACCGACGCTGTCGCATATTCAATTCTTTCTAGCTGAACCAATATTGTAGACTCTTTTGATCAGTATAGATCTGGCACTTTGTCCCCAAAAGATAATGCCTCCAGATTTTCAAAGCAAACACCACCGCAGCTAATTCCATATCATGAGTTGGATATTGTTTCTCATGATTTTTCAATTGTCTGGACGCATAAAAAATCACCTTTCCTTTCTGCATCAAAACACATTCCAACCCCAGCTTCAAAGCATCACTGTATACCACAAGTTTTTCTGATCCATCAGGTAGAGCTAACACTGGCGCACTCTTTAATAGTTGGAAAGCCTCTTGTTGTTCTTTTTTCCACTGAAATTTGACGTTCTTCCAAGTCAATTTGGTCAATAGCACGGCTATCTTAGAAAATTTCTGGATGAACTTACGGTATTAGCCTGCCAAACCCAAAAACCTTCGGACTTCAAAAAGAGTTTTTGGGGCTTCCCCCTTTTCAACTGCTTCTATTTTAGCTGGATCTACATTCACTCCTGCTTCTGATATGACATGACCCAAGAATTGAACTTCCCTTAACCAAAACTCACACTTAGATAACTTTGCGTACAACTTTTCTCTTTTCAACAATTCCAAAAATCAGACGAACATGTTATGCGTGTTCCTCTTCGGTCTTAGAGTATATAAGAATATCATCGATAAATACAATAACAAATTTATCAATATATTTCTTACATACCCTATTCATCAAATCCATAACGGCTCTGGGCGTATTAGTGAAGCCGAATGGCATAACTAAAATTTGTGATGCTCGTATCTAGTTCAGAAAGCAGTGGTAGCAATGTCCTCCTCCCTGACTTTTAGATGGTGATACCCCGACCTTAAGCCAATCTTGGAGAAATAACTTGCCCCCACCAGCTGATCAAACAAATCATCAATCCTTGGCAAAGGATATTTGTTCTTGATAGTTAGCTTATTTAATTCACGATAATCTATACACATTCTCATAGATCCATCTTTCTTTTTCACAAATAAGACCGGAGCACCCCAAGGTGAAGTGTTGGGCCTAATGAATCCTTTATCAGTCAGATCTTTCAACTGTGTGTCACACCCCGTTAAAGCGGAAACACGAGATGTAATAGGTAAGCGAGTCACAGCAGCAAATATTAAATAACACCATTCAAGTTTTACAAAAATATCGAATTTAACATCCATAACCAAGTTGGAATAGAATATTTCTTTACAAAAACTTCAATGTGAACTTAATCGGTGTCGTCACATATATGCTCCAAAACTTCATTTCTTACTTAAATCCTGAAAAGCATGAAACATAAAACAAGTCAACTACAAAGAGTTGGTGAGTTCACGGGTTTTGATATGCACAAAACATTACAACGCATAAATCATTTCTTGCAAACCTATACATAACTTTTGCACATAATAAATGTAAACTTGCCACGATGTTTAAAAACTTGAGACGCTACTGAGCCTTTCCTGACCAATGTGCCCCATTATTTTTCAAAAGACTATAAGTAGCCCGTACACTCACTTAGGTCCCACAGTTCGTAATAGTACTAATTCAGCGGTGGTCTAAATTCCACATGATTAGACTAATAAAAACATAGGTAATGTGCACCCCTTTCTGGGTGGGACTGTCAACACAATAGCGGCTATCCACAATTACCACGGCCCGGGGACAYGCCCGAGTTAACAAGTAGCGTTTACGGACGGGGACTTTATTTGGAAACATACTCYMAARYACATCAATTTAGCATTTATATCATAGTGCAAAACCGTCAATATTTCATGACATAAACAAATCTTGACTAAATAGTTCTTTAGTCCTGGCATAAACAAATCTTGACTAAACAGCTGTTTAGTCCAACAGTTTTATAAATAAACAATATAGTTTGCATAACTTCATGCTTTTAAATAAACAAAAAGCATTAAAAGTGGGGCCGTGAAAACTCACAAGTTTGCTGATGAATATCCAAGGGGATGACATTTGAAGCGCTAAACGTCCACCCTAACCTTTCTAAACAGTCCGAAAACCAATAATTAGATCACCTAACGGGTCTCGATAAAGATAAAGTCAAATTATATCCTATGTAATGCCAACGAGTTTTTATGAATTAAAGTTGATACTTATATTATCTGCTCTAAAAATAGCCCACAAATTATATATTTTAAAATCAATGTCCTTTGCACAAAAAGCTGATATTTGGACAGATTGCAGATTCTGTCTCTGGAATTTTTGGTCTCACAAATCACTGTAAAAGAAACCTTCCAAAGTCATTTTGTGTCCAAATTTTTATATCATCCATAATAATGAGTTAAACAGATTTTCCCAATTATCAAGAATTTTGGATGGGTTTAAGGCAATCATTAATGCCCTACAACTTTGAGTGACACAGTCCCCAAGACAAATTGCGCACTCTTTGAGTGACGGTCATATGGGGGTCTAAACTCATCATTTTTCTGTGATTTTAACTTTATTTTAAAGCTAACACATAAGGCTAACGTCCAGAAAAAGAATCACCCATTTCCAATGAGTTTTGAAGAAGATGTGACCGATTTAAGATGAATGCAAGATTCTGTCAACAATGCTCTTTTTGCACCATAATCTTGTATCAAGAACTTGAAAGCTCAAAGCGTAATATTTTTGAGTGAGACCAGTTGCATTAGAAAGATAACTCATCAAAGTAYGTTTTAGAAGAAAAATCAGAACATTTGGACTTTTATTTTGAAAGATACAGTCGACACAAGTGCTAACAGAATCTGTCAGCTTTCAAAATACATATTTTCATGATTAAATTCCACATGCAATGTGGTTTTCTCCTACTTTCTTAGAATTCGAAGATCGAGGATCATAGATTATCATCCTTTTGAAGACATTTTCATGTCTTTGACGTATAATCTCCCCTTTTGCATTCTCCAGAAATTTTAACTACAAGAAAGAGAAGTAGGTGTAGAAAAATGAGAATCTTTGTTATTTTATAAAGGTAAGATAACTAGTATAATACTTTTTTCTTGAAATCTTGGATATTCTTCAAGATTGACGGATTTCTAAAGATGCTTGAAGATGAACTCGGCTGGAGGGTTTGATTTAGAGAGAGAGAAAGAGATTAGGGAGAGGAAAGGTTTATGCAAAAATGAGGATTGGAAATAAGAGTTTTCAAAGAATGTGGGGTATTTATATGTGGGTTTTAAAGAAAGGAAATGGGCTGGCCTCTAAGGCCCATGTCCAATAAAAAAAATTATTTTTCTTTCTAAACAAAAATAAAGCCCATTTAAATTATAACAAAAGACAATTTGTCAAATATTGAAAAAAATATCATTATTAAATCAAAGTTCCACATTTTTGGGAAAATTATTTGGACATTCAAATGAGACTTATATTTTAATTTGGACTTATAATATCAACTTTATTATATTTGACATTACATAAATTAACTTTATCAGCTACCCATCGAAACAAGGTTCTCTGAACTATATTTGGGAACTAAGCCATATGACTTCTAATCAACATGACTAGATCCTAATAAAATATAATTCTAAATATAGAAACACCTTTAAAGGTGCTAACCTGACGCTCCAAAAATGACGGATGTCACACTGTGCCACTAATTCCTTCAGTTCTGAGGAGCTAACCGGTAGCGCCTTTGCTACAGGTGCAGCCCCTGGTATGAGATCAATTCAGAATTCGATAATTCGGTCTGGCGGTAACCCAAACAAATCCTCTGGAAAGACTTTTGTGTATTCATTAACGATCGGAATCAATTCTTGTTTTCCTTTCTCTTTCTTTACATCAATCACATATGCCAAACATCCTTGACACTTCTTTCGGATACACTTTCGGGCTTTTATCACAGTCAAAATTATGATGATTCTGACGATCACCATAAATAACAACTGTTCCTCGGTCTGGCAAAGTGATTCTGATCATTTTCTTATTACAAGCAATACTAGCCTGATACTTTGCCAACCAATCCATACCTACCACTACATCAAATTACTTCATCGGCATAGGAAATAATCGAATCGGTAGCTCACAACCCTCAATAACAATAATACAGTTTTTGAATATGCTAGTAACTGATTTCTGACTATAAGCAGTATCAACTACTAAGTTGTCATCAAGTAACATAGAATTCAAACATGAAATTTGAGCAAACGATGGTGACACAAACGAAAAGTTTGCACTAGAGTCAAATAACACCTTAGCACGTATAGAATTCAGAAGGAAGGTACCTGTTACTACATTTGGCGATGCCTCTGCCTCATTCTTTGTCATCTGGAAAGACCGTCCTCGTGCCCCTCCTAGTCCTCCATTTCATATAGTAGGTCTTCCCCGAGTACCCGACACATTACTCCCCATTGTCAATTGTGGGGTTCTCAACAACGGACAGTTTGGTCGTATATGATCCGGGGAATTGCAATTGAAAAACCTTCAGTTGGTTGGACAACTTCTTGATAAATGGCCCGTTTCGCCACACTTATAACACTTCCTTGGGTCCATCTTACATTCACCCTGATTAACCTGTCGGCATTGTGTACAGACTTTTTCACCAATCTTCTGTTTGATCTGTTATCATATTTTACTACTTTTGGCCCTCAAAAAATAGATGAAGGCCCTTCCCATCTTCTTTTCTCCATAATTTTTCCCTTTGATTGTCGATTCTTATTTCGTTCTGTTACTTCGGCCGCATCCACGGTTAGTGAGAAGGTATTAGGGTTCATAGCAATTACAAATTCTCTGATTATGGGTTTCAACCCCCAGATATACCTTTCCACCTTCTTGGATTCCGATGAAATATAATGTTTCGCAAATCGAGAGTATTCAATAAACTTCTCAGTGTACTCTCGAATTGTTCCGTTTCCCTATTCCAATTTTAGAAAGTCTTCTTCCATTTGTCGTATCGCTGTCTTAGGGAAGAACTGATCCTTGAATCGATCCACAAATTATGTCCAGGATAATGTCTATAAGACACTTGTTCTAGCTAATGATTCAACTTCCCACCAAAACAGAGCATTTGATTTGAACACTGAAACAGCAAATCGGACTTTATTTGTTTCTGGGCATCTTATGGTGTTAAATACAAATTCAATCTCCTTGATCCAGCACATAGCTTTCACTTGATTCACTTCCCAGAAAAGGTTGATGATTTGCATGCCAAGAACATCTTGATGTCTCCTTCTTTGTTGTGGGTGACCGAAACAGAGGGATGAACTTCCATTCTTTCTGTTTCCACCCTAGCCAGTATTCCCATAATGGATGTTAAAGTTTCCCGCAACTTTCCCATTTCCTCTGCCAACATTTCTCGAGTTACATACTCTGGGTGTGGCACTGATCTCTCCTGAACATTCCCAGAATGGGATTCTTCATGTTCAGTGTGTACTTCAGTCCGACCCCTTCCCTGTGACTGACTTCTCCCGCTGCCTCTTCCTCTGGTTCTCCCTCGACCTCTAGTTTCACATACTTGAATGGTCAAATATATCAATTTATCATGATGTCACATAAGCATTTAACAAATAATCACATATTAATTACCTCGGGTGATAACCAGGATCCAGTTATCACAATAAATCTTTCCTGCATGCACACATGTAATATCCACTCACATACATGCATACACATAGGCATATTAACAATTTTATGCATACACCTTCTCACGTATATATATATATATACGCATATATCCACATAATAATACCATATATGCATGTATACATATAATCAATTATAACAATTAATCATATATTCATGTAACCACATAAACAAATTATCATAAAACAATTACCTCAACCGTATAACTAAGACCCGGTTATCACATTATCTACCCCTCAAAAGAATTATGTCTAAGAATTCATTCAGTTAAACAACCACGAATATTTAGCCCTCATTTCAGATTCTAACTCCCAGGTTGCCTCTGAACCTTTATGGAAGTGTCACTAAACTTTTACCAGATTGATCTTTTTATTCCGTAACACTCTAGTTTTCCAATCAGTTATAACTTCTGGTGTTTCCACAAAGTTTAGCTTGCTGTCCAGTTTCACTTCTGGTAGTGGCACTTCCAGACTCGGATGTGCTATACACTTCTCTAAATTAGGCACATGGAAAGTGTTATGTATCGAGCTAAGTTCCTCTGGTAGCTCAAATTGATATGCAACCATTCCGATTCATTTACAGACTCTGAATGGCCTGGTATATCATGGACTGAGCTTACCTCTCTTACAGAATCTGACTACCCCTTTCCACAGAGAGACTTTCAACATTACATAATCTCCCACAAAGAATTCAATTGGTTTATGGCGTCTGTCAGCATAGCTCTTCTGACGGTCCTGAGTTGTTTTAATTCTTTCCTGAATCTGTTCAATCTTCTCTGAAGTCACTTGAACAATTTTCAAACTTGTTAATTGCCTCTCACCCACCTCATTCCAACAAAATGGCGTTCTGCACTTACAGTCTTACAAAACTTCCTACGGTGCCACTTGGATGCTAGAGTGATAAATGTTGTTGTAGGAAAATATAATTCAATGGCAAATGATCCTCCCATGATCCTTCGAAGTCTATAACACAAGCTCTGAACATGTCTTCAAGAGTGTGGATCGTTCTTTCACTCTATCCGTCAATCTGCGGATGATACGTCGTACTCAGCCGAATCTGAGAACCCAAACCTTTCTGAAAACTCTCCCAGAACTTACATGTAAACAGATTATCCCGGGCTAAAATGATAGATAGTGGAACCCCATGCCTTGTCACAATTTATGCGATGTAAATCTTTGCCAACCTTTTTAACGGATAACTCTCTTTTATCGATAGAAAGTGTGCAGATTTTGATAAACGGTCCACAATTACCCATATGGCATCATATCTCTTTGGTGTTCGAGGTAACCTCATGATGAAATCCATCGTAATATGATCTCATTTCCATATAGGAATCTCTAGAGACTGCAGATTCCCGTATGTCTCTGATGCGCAATGAGGAAATTGTTCTCAATCCTCCCAACCTATCTCCAGAAGCTATAGACCTGCTCCGGCACAAATTCGTGAGATAGACGACACAACTGCCACAAGCCGTCTTATCAAATGATGGAATCAAAATGGTTCATGATATCAAGATACAGACATTCACAAATAGAGCCATAAAGTACATCGAGTACACCATGGATGCACACATAGGATGATCTGCGTCTTTAACAACAATGATCTCATCAATCTCAATCCATGGGACTTGATTGACTTATATAGCCATAGAACTTAGCTTCAAGATCATGAGATATGGTACGGGATGGCGCAGCAAGCGATAATAGAGGCGATGGGGACACTTGTAAAGTTCAGAGCAAAGAATGATTTCCAAATAACTCTGAAAATTGGCATCGAAAGAGGGACAAAAATTGGTTCACCGGATCTCCACAATCATTCGTTATAGAGGACTGATGATGTGCTTCTGGAAAATCTACAATGGAAACCATGATTGAGATGTAAAAAATTTTATTCTTATCTACTTCTGTATTGTACGAAACAATCCAATTTTCAGAAAATGAAAAATTTTGGTAAAAGGATGTTTATACTTCAACCTTCACTTGCAAACACGTTAGACACCTTCAATGTACCTTGCTATGTCTTTCTTTAATCCAGGCCACTAATAAAAATGGTTTTAAATCTTTATAAATTTTATTGGTATCAGGATGAATAGAATACCGTGATTTGTGACATTCATCCAAAATAATCTCCCAGATATTCCCATAGCATGGTATCTAGATTTGTCCCTGAAAGCACAAAATTCTCTTGTCGTTCTTTTCCAGGGTGGAAATCATTTTACCCATCCGTTCAAACTTGGAATTATCCTCTTTAGCAGTTTCTTCTTAACACTTTAAAACTTCACTGTGGAGATCTGGAAATAAGTTCATTCTTATTGCTACAGCCCTGATCGTACCACTTTTCTCTTTTCTGCTCAAAGCGTCTGCTACCACGTTTGCTTTTCCCCGATGGTAGAGTATCTCGCAATCATAATCGTTTACCAATTCAATCCATCACCGTTGTCGCATGTTTAACTCTTTTTGACTGAACAGATGTTGGAGGCTCTTGTGATTTGTAATGATCTGACATTTGGTACCCAACAAATAATGCCTCTAAATTTTCAGAGCAAAAACTACAGCTGCCAGCTCCATGTTGTGTGTCGAATACTGCTTTTCATGATCCTTCAACTGCCTGGACGCATAAAAAATTACCTTTCCTCTTTGCATCAGTGCACAACCCAATTCCATCTTTGATGGTTTACTGTAGACCACAAAATATTCAAATCATTCTAGCAAGGACAACACAACAGAGCACTACAAAGACGATCTATTAATAGCTAAAAAGCCCCTTGTTGATCCTCTTCCCACAGAAAAGTTGGGTAAGATGATTTCAACTCTGGAACCGAATATTGAAGGGATTATGTGTTTTCAAGGGCGAAGCTGGGTACCATGTTTTGGGGATATCAAGAGTATTATATTAAATGAAAGCCATAAGTCCCGATATTCTATTCACCCAGGTATCAATAAGATTTAGAGAGATTTGAAACCTTTTTATTGGTGGCCCGGATTAAAGAGAGATATAGCTAGATATGTGGAACATTGTATAACATGTCTACAGGTGAAGATTGAGCATCAAAAGCTGTATGGGAGCCTTCAATCTTTAGAGATTTCTGTTTGGAAATGGGATCACATTACAATGGATTTCGTCATGAAGCTACCTCGAACACCAAAAGGTTATGACGTGATCTGGGTAATTGTAGATCGTTTATCTAAATCTACGCATTTTCTACCAATGAGAGAGAATTACTCTTTAGAAAAGTTAGTACAGATTTACATCAAAGAAATTGTGACAAGGCACGGTGTTCCATTATCTATTATCTCTGATAGAGATAGTCGGTTTACTTCAAAGTTTTGGGAAAGTTTACAAAAAGCTTTGGGGTCTGAAATCCGACTAAGCACAGCTTATCATCCGCAAACTGACGGGCAGAGTGAAAGGACTATCCAGACTCTCGAAGACATGTTGAGAAGTTGTATCAATGACTTTGAGGGATCGTGAGAAGATCACTTGCCGTTAATAGATTCATACAATAACAGTTATCATTCCAGCAACCAAGCGCCACCATATGAAGTGTTGTATGGACGTAAATGCCTAACGTTGTTGTGTTGGAATGAGGTAAGTGAGAGACAGTTGACGGGTCTTAAAATTGTCCAAGAGACTTCTGAGAAGATTGAACAGATTCATGAGAGAATCAAAACAGCATAAAAATGCCAGATAAATTATGCTGATAATCATCGAAAGCCGATTGAATTTGGTGTAGGTGATTTTGTGATGTTGAAAGTTTCGCCATGGAAGGGTGTTATCAAATTTGGAAAGAAGGGTAAGCTCAGTCTGAGGTATGTTGGGCCATTCAAAATATGCAAACGAATCGGGCCAGTGGCGTATCAGTTAGAGCTACCAGAAGAACTAAGTCTAATACACAACACTTTCCACGTATCGAATCTGTGGAAATGTTTAGCTAATACAAATCTAGTTGTACCGTTACCAGATAATAAACTGGATAATAAACTGAACTTTGTGGAAACACCGGAAGCTGTAATTGACCGAAAGATCAGGGTGTTGAGAAACAAAGAGATCAGTCTGGTTAAAGTACAGTGGAAGTTCCACAAAGGACCAGAAGCGACTTGGGAATTGGAGTCGAAAATGAGATCAGAATACCCGTGGCTCTTTGATTAAAAGAATTTCGGGACAGAATTCTGTTGAGGGGTGGATAATGTGAGAATTGGATCCTAGTTATCACTTGAGGTAATTAATACATGATTATTCGTTACGTGTTTATGTGAAGTCATGATAAATTTGGTATGTTTGATCATGCTAATATGAGAATTTATGTGCATTAATGTGAAATGCATATGTTATATATATGTGCATGATATATGAATATGTATGCATATTTTATATGTACTTGGAAATGGGTGTATGCATATATATATATATATATATATATACATGATACGTGTATGCATGATATATATATATGGAAGGCATAGGTTTGAAATATGCATGCATGTATGGTAAGAGCGGTTTAGCCGCCTTACCTTATTTAGCAAAAGTATAAATATGAGGGAGAGACCCTCATATCTTTTTCTTCCCCTCTTTGGAAAAAAGTTGTGTGATTTAGAAAAGAGAAAAAGTGACCGGATTATTTTCAAACGGATTCAAGAAGCAAGTCTCAAAAGTATTTTCAAAGGTGAGTGGTTAAAGTTGCTTATGAATTCCTTTGATTTCCATAAAATTGTTCATGTTCTATAAATCGGGTAAAGTTTGAAAACTAAATCGTCCGAGTACTGTTCGGATTAGAATAAACCGGACGAGGGTTGAAAGATTTAAAACTAAACCGGACAAAAGGGGTTGAGCGGTTTAACTTAAATCGGACAAGGCATAAGCGGTTTAAAGATAAACCGCTTGATGTGTAGACCGGGTTAGAATAAACCGGATGAGACTTCAGCGATTTATGATCTTTGAGAATTATTTCAAGTGTTTGAATGAAGAAGTATGAATACGACTAAAAAGGGGTGATCGGTTTATTTATCGGACAAGTCTTAAATAAATGTTGTCCGGATTGGTAATCCGGACAAAGTGATGATGATTACTCTAAGTATCAAATTCGGAGACAATGTGGAAGGTTGTCCGGATGTGTAATCCGGACAAGGTTGACCGGATGACATGTTGACTTGTCAAGTGATGATTCTTTTTTGGAATTTTGACAAAAATGAATTTGAACTGATAATAATTCCATTGACTACGGTATATTCTATATGGAATTGTTTTATGAAATATTTTGATGAGGAAATAAGGGTGGCATATCAAGGAGAGGTGTACCATGGGATAAGGGTGGCATATCAAGGAGAGGTGTACATTTGGATATAAGGGTGGCATTTGTATGTGTGTGATATGTAATATAACTCCTACTATCATATCCCTTAAGATTATCGTGGTCTGGAATCTTTATTTCTTTGTGATTTAAAGATTTAGGATCAGAGTTCTTATTGGAAATCATAGTCTGGATGTTATTAAGGAGGAAATAACAGGTTTGGCTTGAAACTTTGAATAAACCTTATTTGATTTAAGAGGTTCAAAAGTGGCATTATTATAATTTGGTCAGTATAAACCTATTTGGATTTGATGTATTGTTTGCAAACAGAGAAGTTGGCTTGAAAAGTGAAAGGTATTGGTATTATATTTTTACTTGTTCATATATTTGCGATATATATGAAAGTTGTTTTACTTAAAAGTTTTGGTGATTTTCACCCTGCAATAACATAAATAGAGTAACTCACTAGACCTTTCGGTCTAACCCTCATTTTGTGATTTTAAACATGTATTGCAGGAAGTGCAGAAGGTAAGGGAAAAGGGAAAATGTGATAATTCCCTATGTGTTTATCTGCATGATGGATTGCTGATGATATGTATAGTTTTGGTAGACGAAAATTAATTAGTACGAGAATTGTATTTTGAATTTTTGGACTGTGTATTAAGTACTGGTAGACTCTTGTACTAAGAGACCCATGTGGTATATAAACATGTATTTCTTATTTATGAAGTATGTGTTACATGCAATGTTTGGAATGGGGTATTACAAAAAGTGGTATCAGAGCCTGAGTTTAAAGGATTTAGGTATTTAACAGCATGATACCTAGACTTAAACACTTTTATTGCATGTTAAGGGTCCCGGACATAGTTAGTACCATTGGAAATAAATATGATGAGTTGAAGGAACAATGTGTAAGGTAAATTTTAATTACATCTGGCCAGTGTAATTATGAATTTACTAGTACATATCTAAACTTGAATACTTCATTATATTTGGGAATGTGAATACGTGATTATTAAAACTAAAATCTACAGATGTCTAGTTGAACTCGAAGATCTGAAAGAATGGCTCGTCCAGAGTCTGAGCAAAGAGAGGAATCACCCGTTAACCTTTCGACTAGCACTTTCGGAAAGAGAGGTCGGGGAAGACCAAGGGGACGAGGCAGAGAAAGAAGTCAGTCTCAGGGAAGGGGTCGGACTGAAGTACATCCTGAACCTGAAGAATCCCATTCTGGGAATGTTCAGGAAAGATCGATGCCACACCCGGAATATGTAACCAGGGATATGTTGGCAGAGGAAATGGGAAAGTTACGGGAAACTCTGACATCTATCATGGGAATACCGGCTAGTGTGGAAACAGAGAAAGTAGAAGTTCATCCCTCTATACCAGTTACTCACAATAAGGAGGGAGATATCAAGATGTTTTTGGCATGTAAGCCACCAACATTCTCTGGGGAAAGGGATCCAGTGAAAGCTATGTGCTGGATCAAGGAGATGGAATATGTGTTCAACACCATTCGGTGTCTGAAAACAGATAGAGTTTGATTCGCAGTCTCAGTATTAAAATCAAATTCTCTGTTCTGGTGGGAAGTTGAATCATTCGCCAGAACGGATGTCTTACAGTCATTGTCTTTGACAGAATTTGTGAACCGATTCAAGGATCAGTTTTTTCCTAAGACAGCAGTGAGACAAATGGAAGAAGATTTCTTGAAACTGGAACAAGGAAATGGAACAATTCGAGAATTTTACTGAAAAATTTATCGAATATTCTCGATTTGCAGAGCACTATGTTTCGACAAAATCCAGGAAGATAGAAAAGTATATCTGGGGTTTGAAACCCTCAATTAGAGAGTTTGTAATTGCTATGAATCCCAATATCTTTTCACTAACGGTAGATGCGGCGGAAGTAATAGAACGGAATAAAAATCGGCAATCAGAAGGAAACGTTATGGAGAAAAGAAAATGGGAGGGTCCTTTATCAAATTTTAGAGGATCAAAAACCATGAGATATGATAACAGATCTGAGAAGAAGATTGGTGAGAAAGTCTGCTCACAATGTCGACAGGTATATCAGGGTGAATGCAAGATGGACCCAAGAAAAAGCTATAAGTGTGGAGAAGCGGGCCATTTGTCAAGGAATTGTCCAACTAACAGAAGGTGTTTTAATTGCAATTCTCCGAATCATATAAAATTGTTCATGTTCTATAAACCGGGTAAAGTTTGAAAACTAAATTGTCTGAGTACTGTCCGGATTAGAATAAACCGGACGAGGGTTGAAAGATTTAAAACTAAACCGGACAAAAGGGGTTGAGTGGTTTAACTTAAATCGGACAAGGCATAAGTGGTTTAAAGATAAACCGCCTGATGTGTTGACCTGGTTAGAATAAACCGGATGAGAGTTGAGCGATTTATGATCTTTGAGAATTATGAATACGACTAAAAAGTGGTGATCGGTTTATTTATCGAACAAGTCTTGAATAAATGTTGCCCGGATTGGTAATCCGGACAAAGTGATGATGATTACTCTAAGTATCAAATTCGGAGACAATCTGAAGGGTTGTCCGGATGTGTAATTCGAACAAGGTTGACTGGATTACATGTTGACTTGTCAAGTGATGATTCTTATCTTTGACCTCCCTTGAAAAGCGGAGCAGACTTGGTCAAGACGCCCCAAATCTGTTAGACGCTTGCGAGAATGTCTGCGCTAACACGCACGTGTTCCATGGAGAAGGTAGCCAGAAGCTCTACATGTACTATGCAGAGGCTCTGGGTCTTGGTGTTGTTCCTTTAAGTCAAGCGCTTATGCTTTTTGACGCACAAGGCTTGAGCGTCCACGAAGATAGAGCGGGCTCTATATGAAAGGAACTTTCACTCTGAGTAAGAGCTCTGGTTCTTGATCTTCTGCATGAGAGCTCTTAGCCAGAAAGCTTCTATAGACTAAGTCCTATTGACTAGAGTGAGAAACTTCTTACTCACACTTTCACAAGTTGGGGTCTAACAATCTCCCCTTAAGTGTAAATAAGAAGAGCTCTTACTTGAATTACAAAACAGAAGTCCAATCGAAGGCAGAGGTTAAAAGGAACCTCTGGTTTACGTTTACTATCTAAAGAATGGAAATTACATCGAATTAAAGATAGAAAAGTACTTACAAAAGATAAGAGGTCTAAACATTTTGAAGTCTAATGAACTTCCTAAGAAGTTCACGAAACTCTAGCATATTGCGTATATACCTTAGGATAACTTTTGCTCGCTCCTTTGCTCTTGGGGAGTTGTCTCTGCTCCTGACTAGATTGTCTCTTATGTAGCACAGATTAGAGTTAGAATACTTGTAGTTCTGGTTGTCTCGAAAGAAGATTTTCTTTTGTTACACGTTTTGAAACACCACTCCCACTTCTGGTTCCACCAATACCATCCAGGAGGGGATGCTATTGATGCCCTGCAGATCTTCATTTGGTGCATTTCCAGTCAATTGATCCACTCCCAGATCCACTAGTTGGAAATCAAACTTGCATCTGAAGTCGAGCAAGTCTATCATTGTTTGGCGTATGGCAGAGTTGGCAACAGTGTATTTGACCCCTTTGTCCTTCTTGTGATTTGTGAAATAGAACAGAGAGAGAAGATCCCACGGATTCAGATTTATAAGGTCACAATCGGTGAACCTACAGATCTGTCTATGAGACCTTTCCACTATATACTCGTAGAATATAATTTGGTTATGCGCATTGATAGGCTGAGTGTAGCGATCTAGGAATCTCTACCTGATATACTCTTGAGCCATAGGATGAAGACTGATCTTTTGGACCAGTGTCTCTTCCCGTAGGTTGTAGAGGAACTGATAGATATCCTCGATGTCTGCTTTGTCCTTAATTGGTTTATCAAGGGGTGTTGGCGTAAACATAGCATCCATGTTTTCCTTGATCCTTTGGACACGATCAAAGGGATGCTTTTGTTTCTGCACGCTGTTTGTGCTTTCTAAGTCTGCTTCGGTAGGTTTGACAGGTACCTGCTGCCTCATAGCAGGAATGACTACCATGGTCCCTTGAGCAGGGACCTTAGTTATGTGTGTATGTTGTTGTGGTGGAGGAGCAACAACAGTAACGCCTTCTAGAGAAACGACAACTGGATTGCACAAAAGTGATGGATCAGCCACATTCACATCTACCACCTCTTCTTCTTATCCTCTGGATGTAGGAGCAGCCATGTCCATTGCGTACTCTGTTCATGAAGACAGATCTAGGTCTGAATCAGAAGATGCGTAGACACAGAGAAGGTCTATCACTTCTGTATTCTTTTGAAGCCCACCTGGTTCTGTCTATGATGCCATGGGCATCTTTCCATTGCAAAGCGCCTCTGTTTGTTCTGGCGCTGGTTGGCTCTGTGCCTTCTGCCTTGAAGGATCTTGTGCTGGTTGGCAAGGGGCAGAGGATGTTGGTACAGAGGGGGCAGCCGTAGGTGTTGCACTCGGAATTGCTGTTGGATAGTTCTCCACCTCTTGACGATTTTGAGGACCAGACTGGTCTGGGTCCTCATCATCGTCAAATCGTCTCCTCTTCAATGGCTCAGCACAAGGAGATGGATCCATTCGTCGTTTAGGCCTATGCTCCTCTACTAGAGGCATGGACTTGGTTTTGTCCTCAAAGACTTTGAGGAGATCTTCGACTGCATCGCCAACTCGTCGAATCTCGACGTCCGAGCGATAGTTGAATTTGGCTAGAGAGAGTGTGATGGCCGCTGCTGCTTCTGTGGCTTTGTTATGGAAATCAGATGTGAAGTCTGCCACCTTCTGTAGAAGTCTGTCACCCAAAGCATTCATTGCACTCTGAATGACATAGTCCATAGGTACGTTCAGAGGAATGAGGGCCTGAGCGTCATGAGAAGTGGACGCCTCACCCCTATGCAAGGATGCTATCACCTCTTGAAAGGTCTCTACATTTCATGGCGTCAATTCCGTTAAGGTTTCAAGACGAGAAGCATTTGTCAAAGACTCAACTCTCAATACTGCCAAGGATGCTTGTATCTCATCCAGAGCAGATGCAGAAAGAGACGGCTCTACATGGGCCATGATGAGTTTTAGCTCTTCCAAGGAGCACCGCATAGAGATGAAAATGGAATGGAACTCTTCCCTTGTGACATATTCTGGTTGTGTAACCTCTGGCTCAACACATGGGCCAAATTGAGTCTCCGTTCCAGGGACGCCTTCATTCGTGACTTGGTAGATGTTGGTCGGGGAAGGACTTACAGTAGATCCTTATGGTTCTCTTAAAGAAGAATTCACTACCGCTGTTATGTCAGAGAGAGTATCCAAGGCGGATTCAGAGCCGGCCAGAGGACTCTCCATGAGTGGACAAAGATACTGGTCGAGAGTCTCCATGCCATGTGCACCTATTCCTTGCTCCGAACAAGGTTAGGAGTCTACACGTGCAGAGGAAATGAATTCCTCTGTATGGGAAAGTAGCATGATATGGGGAGACATATCACTTATACGTTCAAAGGTTGAACCCTTTTGAGAGGGTGTTCCCTGTGGTGTGGCTTCCCTTTGGCTGATATAACCAGATGCAGATGCGACTTCTAGTTGGTTTGGCTGGTTTGGGTTCGAGGCGTGCACCTCTATTTCAATGACTTTCGTGTCTCGACCACCGGACTCAGATGATTTTTTTGCACTGGGAGTTGGGGTGTCGAAACGGATGTGCTTATTTACCCTTAGGCAGAGCAGCTGCTGCACCTTCTCCCTTTCCCTCTTGTGCACCCTCCTCTTCTTCACTCTCACTCTCTTCTTCTTCTTCTTCCTCACTTTCCTCACTAGAAGTGTAAGATCTAGCAACAACATCAAAATGCTCTTGGTCATCCTCTTGGTCAGAGCTAGAGGATTGATGAGCTTCTTCCTCTGCTCTGCGTTTAGCCTCTTCCCTTAGGCAAGCTATCTCTTCCTGTCGAGCTTTTTTTGCTTGCTCTGCCTCTTCTTGTTTATGAGCAAGTTCAGTCAATTTCTCTTGCTCTGCTCGCTCTACTTCTTCCTTTTTCTTTCTCTCCCTCTTTATTTTCTTTTTCCTTATCTCCTCTCTTTTTATTTGTGTCTCCCTCTCTTGCTCTACTCTCACCCTTTCTTCCTCTGCTTTCACTGCCTCTCCCTCTGCTTGAGGCCTTAATGTGTCCTCTGTTCTCTCTTCCTTGTCGACTGTTCGTATGCGTACCGGGGTTCGAGAGACTGGTTCTAGTGTCTCGCGTGTACATCTGTACGCTCTCCTAATCTCCTTCGTCTTCATATATGCATAAAGCTTCTTTGGAATTGGCCTTTCTGCTGCGTAGCCCTCTTTGTTGACTGTGGGCCTATACTGAGTTAGCACGTTCACGTTGTGCGCAGGAAGACGACCCACATCAATATTCTTATCGTCGAGAGCAGGCCTTAGGAGAAGACCCAAGAAGCACGAAAACAGCAAAGATGGCAATTGCCTTCTTTTGGCCACCTCTTGACATTTCTTAGCCACAGCAGCCTTGAACTCTGTGTAGAGTATCAAAGAGTAATCCAGAGATAGGTCGAAGAAGATGTCGTACAAGATTTGGAGTATGTTTGTGGAGCACATGTCGCGGCTCCCAATCTTCCCAGTCAAAGATCTGTTGACCAATGTGAACAAAGTGTTCCACATTAGAGGTAAGTATTGACGACGGTACTGAGATGGGTACTGGATAGCCTTGTTGTACCCCAAAAATTTCAAGAAAGCCACGATCTCGTCCCTAGATGGGAGACGGGCGTATCCATCAAACCCTAGGTCTATTTTCGTTGGGATTTCAAGAACGCGGGAAAATATAGACCTGGATATTCCAACAGTGACAAATTCCTGTGAGGATGAGACATAAAAATCTCCAACGATTCTTGTTTGAGAGTCGGTAATGGCGCAAGATTGCCAGTATTCTTGGATATACCTTTCAGGTACAAGGTCATCCGTTTTTGTCAAAGCAGGGTTTAGAAAGTGGTTTTGGAGGATGTTGATGATTAGGTGGCATTTTTTGTCGAAGTTTTCAAGTTGGAGGTGGAGGGCATGGTTATTGGGTTTGATTAGAAGCGGAACCAGGTTTTGACTGGTTTCTTCAATGGTTTTGTGGGTTGTGGTGTGTGTTTGGGAATTTCCAGAATCGGAGGATGACATAGTTGCAGGTTTTGGGTGAAAAACAAGGGTCTGAAGAAAAACGAAACTAGGGTTTCAAGAATCGGATCTTGATTCTCAAAAAGGTTTGAGAAAAGGGTTTAAAGGACTTACTTGACAAACAGTATGAAGTTTCGATCACTGATTGGAGTTCCAGTAACTGGTTGGAAACCTTGGAGAAGGAACAATGGCGGTTTGGAGGTTGAAGACGACGGATTCTTTTTAATTTCTTTGAAAGCGTAAAGAGAAAATGGGGATAAAAAAATTATTTAAATAGAACAAATAAAAAGCACTTGAGTATTTTGCCCCCCAATCGTCAAGTTAAACTGAAACGGTTTTTACACAGCCTGTGGGGGTGCGCCACGTAGAATGCAAGCTGTAAGTGGCGCCTCCCACGTTTGAAAAATTAAGTTCACAAGCGGTACGCATAGTTTAAATTACAACAATTAAAAATAATAATATTAAGAATCGTACGCCTTCTTTAATAAAATAATATATTTTTTATTTTCAAAAAAATTCATAAGTATAAATACTCTGGTTTGTATAAAATAGAGATTTTGAAACGAACCAGAGCATTACATGAAGAAAAGACATACCTTAGGAACTCATACAGAGACTCGTGGTTGGACTATACATGTCCTCTGTAGAAAACTTGTTATGTTTAGAGGCAGAGGCTCTGTCCTATAAACATAAAAGTTTTGAAGCAGAGGCTCTGTATAGTACATACAGAGGCTTTGTGTGACATGATCTTGCACTCCCCCTCGAGTTGAGCTCTGCTTATCTACTCCCCCTTGAACTATGCTTGGATCATATTTGATAAGTATTGCACAAGCATAAGAGCTAAGGTACAGAGGCTCTGTATGTACTATACAGAGGTTCTGTATCACAAGATAACTAGGACTTGAGTAAAAGGCTTTGCATGTACTATGCAGAGGCTCTATCTCATGGATCAATACAATAAACAACAAAAGAGAAGTATGCATAAGGGATGCAGAGGCTCTGTATAGTACTTACAGAGGCTCTAGCTTAGTTGGAAAGAATTAGCATACCCAACTTGCTAACCAGAAAGTTAAACCTCTTTTCATCAAGAACTTTTGTAAATAYGTCAGCAAGTTGTAAATCTGTACTAACAAAAAACATTTCAATCGTACCTTTCTCTACATGGTCATTGATGAAATGATAACGAACATCGATGTGCTATGTTTTTGAGTGTTGCACAGGATTGGCTGTGATTGCGATAGCCCTTTCTAAGTTACATAGAATTGAAATCTTCTCAAACTCTACGCCATAGTCTTTCAGTTGAGTCTTCATCCATATCACTTGGGAACAGCAACTGGCTGCAGCTACATACTTTGCTTCAGCTGTGGAAGTAGAGATGCAGTTCTGCTTCTTCAAGGTCCAGCTTATGAGCTTGTCCCCAAGTAATTGGCAGCTCCCTGATGTACTCTTTCGATCAAGTTTACAACCTGCATGATCAGAGTCTGTGTACGCAATAAGATCAAAACCAGAATACTTTGGATACCAAAGACCTAGAAATTGAGTCTCTTTTAGGTATCTAAAGATTCTTTTTACAGCCGAAAGGTGAGATGCCTTTGGATTTGCTTGAAAACGTGCACAGAGACATGTGGCAAGCATGATGTCTGGTCTACTAGCCATGAGGTATAGTAGTGATCCAATCATTCCACAGTAAGTCTTAACATCCACCGGTTTTCCAGATGGATCTGTGTCAAGCTTAGTTCCCGTAGCGATTGGTGTTCTCATGGTGGAAGAGTTATGGAGTTGGTATTTCTTTAATATGTCGGAGACATACTTATCTTGGGTAATGAAAATACCGTCCTCACTCTGTTTTACTTGCAAGCCAAGGAAGAAAGTTAATTCTCCCATCATGCTCATTTCAAACTCACTCTTCATCAACGCAGAGAACTTATCACAATGCCTCTGGTTCGTTGAACCAAAGATAATGTCGTCCATATAGATCTGTAGTAAGAGCATCTCACCTTTATATCTCTTAATAAACAAAGTAGTATCAATTTTACCTTTTTCAAAACCATTAGACAAGAGAAAAGATGAGAGACATTTATACCAGGCTCGAGGTGCTTGCTTAAGTCCATACAGAGCTTTGTCCAAGAAGTAGACGTACTCTGGGTGTGTGGAGCTTTCAAACCCCGGAGGTTGTTGAATGTAGACTTCCTCCTTCAGCTTACCATTCAAGAAGGCTAAGTTAATGTCCATTGGATAGACTCTAAATCCCTTATGTGTAGAGAAGGCTAGGAACAAGCGTATAGCTTCTAGCCTCGCTACTGGCGCAAAGGTCTCATCATAGTCTATGCCTTCTTCCTGGCAATAGCCTTTTGCTACGAGCCTAGCTTTATTTCTCACTACGATCCCATCCTCATTCTTCTTGTTCCTGAAAACTCATTTGCAGCCAATTGCAATTTTATCCTTTGGTAAAGGTACAAGAGTCCATACCTTATTCCTTTCGAATTATTGAAGCACTTCTTGCATGGTGTCGACCCAACTAGGGTCTTGTATAGCTTCATGGACTTTCTTAGGCTCTACCATGCTTAGAAAGTTTACGAATAAACATTCATTAGCCGTGGCAACCCTAGTCTTTACACCACTTGAAGGTTCACCAATGATCTGGTGAAGAGGATGATCCTTTGTCCATCTTGTTCTTGGGACAGATACAGAGGTAGGAGACATGTGATCAAGTTCCATAGGCATATTTGGCATTGAGTTCATTGATGGCAAAGAAGGTTCTGCTTGCTCCCCCTCGGATGATGGTACAGAGGAACCAGGTGTAGAACCAGAGGTATTAAGCTCTGGCTCTACGAGACTGGGCTCTGATACAGAGCTTGTTTCCTCTGGTTGTGGATTGGCATGATCTCCAGAGGAAGAAGAGGTGTGTGAACGACCAGAGTCAGATGTACTTGTCGTTTGTGATTCTTCACTTACACTTGCAGATTCATCTCTTTGTGCACGTATAGAGATGTCTTCATCGCTATAGAAGTCTTCAAATAAGTGCTTGAGTTCCAATTCCCTTGACTTCATTTGTGAATTGGAAGTCTGTTTGTTAAGCTCGAGTCCAGAGCTGAGGTACTCTGAAGTCACAAGTTCTTTATCGTCGAACGAGACGTTGACGCTTTCCATGACCGTCTTGGTTCATTGATTGAAGACTCTGTATGCCTTGGCTTTGGTGGAATAACCAAGGAACTTGCCTTCAATTGCCTTCTTGTCAAACTTGCCAAGTTGATCTCGATCATTCAGGATGAAGCATCTGCAACCAAAAACATGCAAAAATTTAACGTTAGGCTTTCTTTGGTTGACTAATTCATAAGGCGTCTTCAAATGCCTCTGTACCATCGTTGCTCTATTTTGAATAAAGCAAGCGGTCGAGATGGCTTCAGCCCAAAAACGGGTTGGAAGACCAGAGCTGGCTAGCATGGTTCTTGTTGCTTCGACCAGAGTGCGATTCTTTCTTTTTACCACACCATTTTGTTGTGGTGTCCTTGCTGCAGAGAAGTTCTGAGTTATGCCCTCTATGTCCAAGTACGCATCAATCTTGGCGTTCTTGAACTCTATTCCATTATCACTTCTCAGTTTTTGAATTTTGCTCTGTAGAAGTACTTGAATCTTGGTCATCAGCTTGATTAGTAGCTCTGGGACGTCTGATTTCTGCCTTACAAACTCAATCCAAGTATATCGTGAGTATTCATCAATTAAGACTAAGATATATTTCTTACCAAATAAGCTCTGCATAGAGATTGGACCACAAAGATCAACATGAAGCATATGCAGAGGTCTGACACAGGACACATCTGTTTTAGTTTTGTGGGACGTTCTTTTGAGCTTTCCCATTTCACATGCTGAGCAGAGATGGTCATTTTTGAACTTTATGGAAGGTAGTCCATCAACCAAACTATTCTTCACAAGCTTCTCTACATTTTGGAAATTGAGATGAGACAGCTTGTTGTGCCAGAGCCAAGCTTCTTCACACTTGCGAGACACGAGACAGAGAGTCTCTGAGTTATCTCTTGGTGAGAAGTTCATGAGATAGASATTGCCCTTTCTCTTGGCTCTTAGCAACTCTTGACCTGATTCTGACATAATGGAGCAAGCTTCCTTTTGGAACTTGACATTGTAGCCAGAATCACATAGTTGACTTATGCTCAAGAGATTATGTTTAAGCCCAGAGACATAAGCAACCTTAKAGACAGAAACCTTACCTTGTAGTAGATCTCCATATCCCTTTATTTCTCCTTGCATGTTATCCCCAAAGGTCATTTTTCCTCCAATCTTCTCTCTGTATGAGGAAAGCAACCTCTTATTGCCTATCATGTGTCTTGAGCATCCTGAGTCAAGATACCAAATGTCCACATGCGGCTTCTGTAAAACAAATTATAGGGATTTAGGTACCCAATGATTAGGGACAGAGATTATCTTTTTAGGCTTTGGGAGAGGTTTCGTCTCTTCACCTGAGTTAACACACTTGGCTTTAGGAGCCTTCTTTCTCTTCTAGGTCTTCTTGGATTTAGTCCTTGATGACCCAGAGAGAAGACAGTTAGGGTCAGAGAAGTGCTGCTTTAACTTATGCAGCAGAGAAACACATTCACAATTATGAACACATTTTGAATGACAAAATGATTTATTACATTTAAAGAACAAATTATTACAATCATTCCTAGCATTGGTAGTTCTAACAAACTTTCTATCTAGATCTAATTGTTTAACAGTGAATGAGTCTTCTCTGATTTCTTCTTCCCTACTCCTTTGGCCTTCAGAGGCCTCTCTGAAGTAGAGGAACTAATATTAGAGCATGTAGCAGATTTTTCCTTCTGTTTCGGAATGAATTTAATCGGCTTAGATTTCGAATTTGAGCCCTTTGATACAGAAGAAATAGACTTTGTACTCTTAACCCTGTATTCAAACTTGGGAGCAGATGTAGCACTTGTTGCTCTGCTTATACGGCTAGAAACTAGAAGAATCTTTTTCTCAATAAGAGATTTTGCAACCTCTGGTTCATTGACTGTGACCTCTGTTTTAACTTCCTCCGTAAACGAGTCCACCTCTGACTTAGAGTCAGAGTCAAGAAAATCCTTGTGTGAATTTCGAAATACAGAAGTATCATTAAGAACTTGAGATTCTCGTATGCATGAGCTAGAAGCTTCGTCCGTCTTTTGTTTTGTGGAACTTTCAAAACTTTCCGAGGAGTTATACTCAGAAGAATCTGCATGACCTTTAGTAGGATAATTCAAGGTTCTAGCAAGTCTTGTTCGAAAACCTGTCTTATCGTTTTTGTGGAGTCATCCAATATTTTTGGATCCAGAGTTTTAAGAAAATTTCCTGTGGATGAACTCTTGATTTCATCTGGTTCAGGTTTGGCAACCTCATTCTCAGTCTTAGGATGTTCGAGATTCGTAGAGCCAAAACAAAAAATCTCGTTTGTCTTCTGTATGCACTTTAAATCAACTTGCGGCACACATTTGGAAGAGTAAGAGATATTTTTGAATTTCTACTTTGGATTTCTGGCTCCACTTTCAAGCCTACATCTTTTGAATGACGAGGCCGTATTTAAAATAAGAAAATCTGGTTTTTGTTTTTCGCCCAACCTAAACACTGATTCAAGAGTATTTTTTTTCTTCCAGGTGAGGTCTAGGTCTGTATAACCTATCCCTGCTTTGTCCTGTTGAGAATTTACTTTTTCGTACACCTGCTGAGCATCTTGATATTTATTAATCAAGAGCTCTTTTCTTTGTAAGCTCTAGAGTAGGAACTCCCTTTCCTTTCGAAAATAGTCTTTTAGGGCCTCAGAGTTTAATATGTCTCTTTCTTTTTCTAGAAGCTCTGTTTCTTTCTTCTTAATTGCCGCTTTCAATTCTAAGCACTCTGTTTTAAGACTTGTTTCAGTGGATAATTTTGTTTGTAAAAGTTTTTCATTTTCCACTCATAACTCTTGTTTCTCTACAGTTAGCAGCTCTGTCTCTCGTTCAAAAAACAGTTTTTCTTTTTCCAAAGATTTTCTTTTGGATTTTTCGACAGAGAGCTTTTGTTGTAGATTGACGAAATCGTTAGTCAAAGCAGAGATTCTCTCTTCCAGGTCAGAGTGAGAATAGCCAGAGATAGAACTTACCTGGGAGTCGGAATCAGATCCAAACTCTTCTCTTTCATTCTCGACAGCCATCCACAGAAGTTGGCTTGGTCTTCTTCTTCAGACGATAAGTCAGAGACCCAATTCTCCTGTTCTTCCATGAGGCTCCTTTGTGTTCGATTGTACTTGTACTTATTTTTATAGTACAGTTCGTCTTTCACTAAAGGACCTCTACACTCTTTGGCGTACTGCCTCATCTTCCCGCATCTAAAGCATCAAACCCCTTGCTTCTTCTGGTCCGATGGCTCTTCATCGTTCTTGTTGGAAACAGATGGAGGGTTCCTTCCTTCGTAAGCTTTGCCTCTGCTTCAATCATTCTTTCTTTCTCTTTTGTCGAAGACCTTCTTCCCAAACTTCCTTTGGAATTGCTTGGTGATCAGGGCCAAGGATTGTGCAAAGGCATTTATATCGTCGTCTTCAGAGTTGGAAGCTCTGTCTTCTTCATCATCCCTTTCTTCTCTCTTCCCTGGGTCTTCGTTCTCTATGTGGCTGGCTTGATCCTGTCTCTTTTGAATCAGAGACAAGAGCCAATGGTCCACCCAGAGCGACCTTGGCCTTCTGCACCTCTTGCTCTTGAGCCTGCAGAGTCCCATATACGTCATGCAACGTCCATTGCTCCAGATGTTGATTCTCCTGGAGGGACATCGTCAGATTTCCCCACTCTGTGTTCAATCTTTTCAAGAAGAGCATGTTGCTCTCCTCTTGAGTTCTGATCACGTCACATTTGCGACATTTGTTGATCAGAGTATTAAAGCGGTGATAAGTCTGTTCTAGAGACTCATCGGGAAGAGCCTGGAAGCTGTTGTATTCGTTCAGGCATTGGGCACGACGATTTTTCTTCATCTTTATGCCTCCTTCCAACTGAGTAGCCAGTTGATCCCACAAATCCTTGGCAGAGTCGAACGCATTGAGAGATTGAAAAATCTCATTGGGGAGCACCATGATCAAAAGTCTTTTGGTCTTTTGATCCACTTCCACCTTGTGTTTATCTTCATCGTTCCAGTCACGACGAAGTTTGGGTACTCGCCTGGCAGGTACCTCAATTGTATCACCAGCAGCAGAAATCCGAGGTATGATGGTGGTAGGGACGTATGGGCCATTTAAAATCAATTCATAAAGTTCTAGATCTAGACCCTCATAGAAATTTATCATCCGAATCTTCCATTGGGGATATTCTTCCCTAATGAGAGTCGGAGGTTTTGTCAGGGAACTGGCACTATACATGGAGTACCACGATTGAGATGACGACATTTTAAATCAAAAAACTTTGAGAAGAAAACTTGACGAGAAAGATAATCGACAGAAAAATGATTTCCAGATTACGTAAAAGCAAACGTTTTAAAATCGAGAAAAATATGAGTGAAAATTCTTTTAAAACGAATAATCAAGAAAAATTAAGAGTACAATCTAGTCGGATATCGATCGACTAATCAATGAATTTGATTAGCAGGCTCTGATACCAATTGTTGAACCCAGATACTCTTAATTGGTAGAAACACAGTTTATAAAAGATGAGAATTAAACACAAACAGTGTAACTTGAATGATTAAACAGAATATTCAAGATGAAAGTAAAAACAATAAGTAAACTTGAATATGCCGAATGCTTTTATTGATGAAACGATGAACAATTGAAGCAAAAACGTAATCTCACAGAATATGCGTATAGTATAAGTCGGTTCTTTCAGGTAATTTGAACCTGAGGAGGAAGCCTCCTTATATACGCCTAGGTCTAACAATCTATGCTATAAAATAGGCTTGAAACTCTGAGCTGACTGGTCTGCATCCTTATCTTTGACTTCCAATGAAAAGCGGAGCAGACTTGGTCAAGCCGCCTCAAATCTGTTAGACGCTTGCAAGAATGTCTGGGATAACACGCGCGCGTTCCATGGAGAAGGTAGCCAGAAGCTCTGCATGAATATACAAAAGCTCTGCATGTACTATGTAGAGGCTCTGCATATGCAAAAGCTCTGCATGTACTATACAAAGGCTCTGGGTCTTGGAGTTGTTGCTTTAAGTCAAGCGCTTATACTTTTTGGTGCAAAAGGCTTGAGCGTCCACGGAGATAGAGCGCGGGCTCTGTATGAAAGGAACCTTCACTCTGAGTAAGAGCTCTGGTTCTTGATATTCTGCATGAGAGCTCTTACCAGACAGCTTCGATAGACTAAGTCCTATTGACTAGAGTAAGAAACTTCTTACTTACAGTTTCACAAGTTGGGGTCTAACACATTGGTTAAACCGAAAGACATAACCAAAAATTCGTGAAGTTTTGGCAACATTTTCACCCCTGACTTTCAACTGATGGTATCTCGATCGCAAATTGATTTTTAAAAAGTAATTGGATCCCACCAGTTGATTAAATAAATCATCGATTCTTGGTAAAGGATACTTATTTTTCATTGACAGCTTGTTCAACTCCTGTTAATCAATACATATCTGCATCAATCCGTCTTTCTTCTTGACAAATAGAACCGGAGCACCCCAAGGTGAAGTGCTTGGTCTGATGAAACATTTGTCAAGAAGATCTTTCAATTGTGTAACCAACTCTTTTAATTCTGATGGCGCCAAACGATACGGTGCTCTAGCCACCAGTGCTGCCCGGGATACTAGATCAATTCTGAACTCGATAGATCTATCAGGCGGTAGACTAGTCAAATCTTCCGGAAAGACTTCTGGATAATCACAGACAACCGGAATTGATTCTTGCTTACCTTTCTCTTTCTTTGAACCGATCACATAGGCTACATAACCCTGACATATTTTCTGAATACATTTACGAGCTTTTAGAACTGATAACAAATTGGTCTGATGATCATGTCGATCACCATAAATAACAATCGGCCCTCTCTCTGGAAAACTAATACTCATCATCATCTTGTTACACAAGATACTAGCTTGATTTTCTGCCAACCAATCCATTCCCACCACAACGTTGAATTCTTTCATTGGCATAGGAAATAAACGAATCGGCAGCCCACACCACATTTTCTCTGCTCAGGGTGACAATTACCTTGATGCACTTGCTGACATCATGCACAGGCTCTAACGGTTGGTCGTTGAATTGGTCGGTTATCTGTTTTTATCAATTTGGGTCTTTGGGAACTAGTTGAAGACCCTTCCCATTTTCGTTTCTCCACCACTTTCTCTTCCCCCTGCCGATTCTTGTTCCTCTCTGTTGTTTCGGAAGCTTCCACGGCTAAGGAGAATGTGGCAAGATTCATTGCGATTACAAAATCTCTAATAGAGGGCTTTAAGCCCCAGATGTATCTTTCCACTTTCCTGGACTCAGACGAAATGTAATGTTCTGCAAACTGGGAATATTCGATAATCTTCTCAGTGTATTCTCGTACAGATTGGTTGCCTTGCTCCAGTTTTAAAAATTCCTCTTCCATTTGCCTCACAACTGTCTTGGGACAAAATTGTTCTTTAAATCTGTTTAAAAATTCTTCCCAAGACATAGATCATATAATATCAGGCTTAGTGGATGATTCCACATCCCACCAATACAATGCGTTAGATTTAAACTGGAAACAACAAATCTAACCTTGTCTTCCTCTAAGCATTTACTGGTATTAAACACCAATTCAATTTCTTTTATCCAACACATTGCCTTCACTGTATCTCTTTCTCCCAAAAATGTTAGGGGTTTACACGTTAAAAACATTTTTATGTCCCCCCACTCTAATGATTGTTGTTGGAACTGGAGGATTGATTCTAATTCATTCAGTTTCCACTCTGGCTGGCAATCCTATAATAGATACCAGAGTTTCTCTTAACTTACCCATTTCTTCATTCAAAACATCCTGTGTTACGTATTCTGGTTGAGGTGCTTGCTCTTGATTAATATTCCCCGAAATAGATTCTCCTTGATCTGGGTGAATTTTTGTCTGACTCATTCTACCTTGGGCCTGACTTCTCCCTCGGCCTCTGCCCATGGTTCTTTCCCTGCCTCGACATTCAGAAATATTAGTTGGAGCATTATCAAGAGATTCCTCTCTTTCTTCTGGATTGGGGTGGGCGATCCTTTCAGAATTTCTTGATTGACTTGCCATCTGCAGATATTTTAATATTAAATATCATGTATTCACATTCCCAAATATAATAAGGTATCTGAGTACAAATATGTACATGTAAATTCATAACTATATTGGTCATTTGTAATTCGAGTTTACCTTACATACTTCCCTCTTTAACCCATCAAATTTATTCCCGGTGGTACTATCTATGTCCAGGACCCCTTAATATGCAAATAACTGTTTAAGTCTAGGTATCTTGCTTTGAATACCTAAATCCCTTAAATTCGGGCTCTGATACCACCTTCTGTAACACCTCAACTCCTATATTTGCATAAAACATGTACTTCATATAAAAAGAAATACAATTTAAACCACAAAGGTTCTACTAGTACAAGGATTCAATATATACAAAATTTTACAACAGAAAAATTCCTGAAGAATATCTGTATACTATCACATGTATGTCCACATGTACCTTCAAAATATAATAGGCAACAGGTTGATCTTCAAGAGGCAAATAAATACATAAGAAAAATAATCATATTTTCTCCTTCCCTTTAATATCCTGAGACCCGCCTGTTCCTACAATGCGCATTTTCAAAATACAAAATGAGGGTTAGATCGAAAGTTCTAGCGAGAAAATCCCTTCTTTGCAGTTACAGGATGAAGATCACCAAAACCTGTAAACATCTTTTGCATATAGATAAATATATTTCAGGAAAAGCATGCAAATCTGCTTGTCACTTAAATTATAAAACCAACAGATTCTCATAGCACATATGCACCTTCCCTGAAATCTGCGTCTTTTACAGAACACAAAGTCATAAAACCCCTCTTGCTCAACGGCTAGAGCTCCTCTGGCTCAATGGGCCAAAGTTCCTCTGTCTCATAAGGAGAAGAGCTCTTCTCTTAAACCAGTTTCTCACGTTGACCAGAGCCTCTGCTCTTACCAAACAAAGCCTTTGTATTTAACCCAACTAAACAAGTCTAATCTCAACCAGAAACATTTGATTTTTAAATAAAAGGATAATAAAACTATAACCAGAGCTCCTCTGGTTCTTTATTTTACTTATAAAATATATTTAAAAAGAATTTGAATTATAACAGATTTAGTTTTAAAATACAGAGTTCAGATACAGTGCTCAGACACAGAGCTCAGATACAGAGCTTCAAATGCATAATGCGGACACACTATTTCCATGATACCGAGCCTCTGTGTAGTATATACAGAGCCTTTGGGTCAGAAACTCCTGAAAATGATTGGGAAGAATTCCCACACGACCAAAGGTCCTCTGGTTCATCAAAAAGACCAATCAGAGCTCCTCTGTATCTTCTCAAACTTATTCAGATTTCAAAAAAACCATTTGGAATCATGGGCAATTAATGTCTCTGGCTACAAATCGTTTTTCCCTTCTCAATAACACCAATGTTAATATTTCAATAAGAACAATACCTCTATATTATTAAGTCACAAAGAAATGTTGATTTAGAATTAGAATTATTGTGTCTTATGGTGATAATAACAAGAGTCATAATATTAAACACATCCACAAATGTCACCCTTATATCCATATGTACACCTCTCTTTGATATGTCACCCTTATTCCCTCTTTAAGATAGGGTTTCTTACCACAACAATGTCACCACGTCTGGAAATGCCCAGTTCCACACCAGAACAGACTTACGTCACTACATCTGGGGGAACTATTTCTCAAAACAAAGTTTCATACCAGAACAAACTTATGTCACCACATCTGGAAGAAACATTTCTCAAAATAGAGTTTCATACCAGAACAGGCTTATGTAACCACGTCTGGAAGAAACATTTCTCAGAACAGAGTTTCATAACAGAACAGACTTATGTAACCACGTCTGGAAGAAACATTTCTTAAAACAATATTTCTTTCAAAACAGACTTACGGCACACGTCTTGAAAGAAAACATTAGTATCTTTTCCCAGTTCACAAAAAGATATAGAATACCCTTTTCATAATATAAAAATAGTTTAAAACTAATTAAACATTAATTATGAAATTCCATCATTAAATAACTCAAGTTTTGGGCCAATTCCCTTCATCGGCCAACCCTATCTGTACAACACTGTCCGGGAAAGCTTATCCGGATAACATATCCGGACATCCTTGTTTGGACAAGACTTGGAAAGATCAAGTACAATCATCGGGCACACCTTATCCGAATTGCAACAACTCAAACAACCCTTGGGCGATAAAAGCAAAACGGAATACCCTCTGTTCGACAAGAGTCCTCACCAGGCCAGGTTTCACCCGATAAAGACCTCATCTGTCAATATATAAAAGCACACCTCCCTCACCGGACAAGACTTGGCCGGTACGGAGCCCTCATCAGACAACACACTGTCTGATTACAGGCCCTTATCGGCCCATGAAACTTCATAAGAACCTATGCATGCAAATGGATGAATACACCAGCAGTTCCATTCAAAACCAGAAAACCAGTTTTCTTAACAAATTCAAAAGTTTTTTGTAAAACAAAACTCATCTCTAATGCAAGATTCAGACTTTTGAAAGAAGATGAAATATGATCACAAACTACTTCAACTTTGATCCCAACTTCTATTTTTAGAAAGAACCCAGTTCTCTTCCCTCTTTCAGACTTTCTTAATTTGGTAGAAAAAATATTCTCTTCCAAAACTTTCCTTTTTAAACTTTCCTTAACAGGAAAGATGGTTTTGGGGAATGAATATAAAATTCTTTTATTTACTTCATCATACACACCATATGCACACATATGCATTCAATATTGCACACATATATTTTTATGCATGCATACATAAATCTTTCCTGCATGCACACATGTAATATCCACTCACATACATGCATACACATAGGCATATTTACAATTTCATGCATACATCTTCTCACATATATAGGCATATATCCACATAATAATCCTATGTATGCATATATTCATATGATTAATTATAGCAATTAATCATATATTCATGTGACTACATAAACAATTAATCACATAACAATTACCTCAAGTGTATAACCAAGACCCTGTTATCACAGACTTATAGGTCATAAGAATGTATCTAACAGTTTTTAGAAAGTCCAAGAAGTTATTTAACAGGTTTTGGAATATTCAATGACTTATTTGTTCCAAAAAATTTGCTCAATAACTTAATCATATTCCAAAATCCAAACACTAAAGTCTATTGTGTTTTTTAGACTTTTCTCATAAACTTATTATAATTTTAACATTAACCATTTGAAAATTATTATTGTTATTATGATATGTTAAATTATAACACTATTCATCATAATAATACGGATAATCTTCAACGGGTTAGCCTTAAGTTATAACTAGTTGTATACCCGCGCAATGCGGCGGGAGTGAAATTTTGAAAAGATGTAAACGGGCATATCGATTACGGACAAAAATTTGTATTTGGTTTTATCAGGATATATATTTGAAAAGATGTAAAATGTTCTATCAAGATATATATTCAACTTCCCGCGCAATGCGGCAGGATGTAAATGTTCTATCAGAATATATATTCAATTTTTAAATATCATTTTTTTTGAAATAGTTGGTGGTTAACATCTGTATCAAAATCCGAAAATGAAAAATTAATGCAATTTCTCATTCAAAAAGTCTAAAATTTATGTTTAAACAAAATAGAAATTAGAATCATGTTTTTATCATACACAATCATCATTCAAAACTTCTTGATACACCACATTTGATGTGTAAACTCCATCCTGGTTGAACTTTTTGGTAGGTTTCACTAATACCTTCGTATTACCACGTGATATCCCTCTGGACAATGCCACGTAAAGTTGGCCGTGCGAGAATACCGATTCTGGTAGATAAACACCTACCACCGGAATTGTTTGTCCTTGAGCTTTATTGATTGTCATGGCAAAACAAAGTCGAACGGGAAATTGTTTTCTCTTTAATTTAAAGGGAAACATATCATCGTCAGACGGACATAGAGGAATTCTTGGTAAAAATACCCTCTTACCAGCATGCTGACCAACAGCTATTTCTGCATCGATAGCATTCTGCTGAAAACCTCTACATATCAACCTCGTGCCGTTACACAATCCATTTGAGGGGTCGATATTCCGTAATAGTATTATCGGACATCCAATTTTAAGCCGGAGGTAATGAGGGGGCAAACCGCTAACAGTCAGTGAGTTTAAGAACTCCATCGGATATAAGTTATTTTTGTCATCTTCTGCTTCATCAAAACTGTAGTAAATTTTTTCCTCTCCACGGAATCTTTCAATCAACTGATCATTAATCTCGTCAACATGCTCATTTTTTGTTGTTAGTATCGCCCTCGAAATGATATAATCTGAAGCAGTCTCGCATGTTTGAAGAGAAGGAAATATTGCATCAATCAAAGCATCCTTCGATTCATTTTTATTTGTGTAAGGAATGGCCATGTCATCAGGTATGCGAATGAAGTTTCCATCTACTGATTCTTCATCTCCATCGCCGACACGTAACAGAAAATCTGAAAACCATGGATCTGTAAGTGCTCTCATATTGATCGTTAACCGCAACTTTTTAATCGAAGACCAAATAGGTGACATCCGTAAGCTTGAGTCTACGATCTGTGCTCGAGTGCCATGTCTCATTACTGGCAAYACYTGTCTAAAATCACCTCCCATAATCATTATTTTTCCACCAAATGGAAGTCTCACCCCAGTGATGTCTTGCATTGTTCTATCGAGTGCCTCTACTGCCTGCCTCTTTGCCATTGATGCTTCATCCCAKATGATTATTTTTGCGACTCGAAGTAGTTGAGCAGTTCCGCTTTGTTTTTTTATATTGCACACCGAATTATTACTAAGAGTAAGGGGAATCTTGAATCGAGAGTGAGCTGTTCTCCCCCCTGGCATGTTGTTAGCGGCAGCACCGGATGAAGCGCGATAGCAATAAGTCCACGGGAACGAACATTAGCAAGCAAAGCTCTATACAAAAATGTTTTTCCAGTTCCACCCGGTCCATCTACAAAAAACACAGCTGGACAATCATTATCTACATGCCTCATGATCTCATCAAATGCATGTTTCTGGTCGRAATTTARAGAGTTTCGAGCATTTAAGTCTTCGCCTTGCACAACTATGGAGTACTCCTCTTGTACCTCACGAAATCCTCGTGATTCTAAATTGATAGCTGCATTTAAACTTGGAAGATCAAAATCATCGAGGTTTTTACCCATAGATTGTAAAAAGACGGCGATGTCTGTAAGAACCATATTTCGGACTCCCTCAACATTTTCGTAGTCTCGTCTATAATCTTCAGAGAGTGAATCATAATGTTCATCCCATAACTTACGAACATCTCCCGGCTCACAATAAATCAAGATCGTTGCGAATAATCGTCTAAGAGCATTGGGAAACTGAAATAAGGAGGCATCGGCAAGACAATGCGATAAATTATCATCGGTTTCTATTAAACCTCTCTCAAGTGCTGCTTTGCGAAATGTTGGATGTATWATSCCATTRACCGTGTAAAGATCTTCAAAGCACGTGGGCCCACTAATATGAGACAAAAGTAGGCGTAGATAATATCGTTCTCCTTCGGCAGGATTAGCATGAACCAGTCGTCCTCTCATTGATCCATGTTTTCGAGGATTCCATTTACGTGAACTGGCATTCCATGTGTAATGTTTCGGAAAATCTTTGTATAAATATTGTCTCGCACTCATATCTATTTTATTCCTCTCAAAAAATGCGGTTAACATTGAGCTCTTGTCTCTCTCTCTATCAACGATATCTGTCATTATATCATTTTCTCTGAACCTAACCAGCTGCTTATTCGGAAGATGGACCTGCAAAGCCATCACACAAGGGTGGATTTGAGAAAGTGGAAAGCTAAAAATCCTCCAAATTGCCTCAGGTGGCGAAACATATCGTGCATCTTGAAATCTCTTTATCTCATTGACAATGACCTCTTCTGTATCAGGATCGACATGAATAACCTGTTTGTCATGACCCTTGTAAACATACTTGAACACATACTTCACAGATATTATACTTGAGCAAACCTCAACATTGATGTGACAGTTAAACATCATTAGCAACTTTGGATTATATGGGACCACCCATCTATTATCAAGGATATTGCCACGGACGTTCACCTCTATTCCATTGTTTCTCCTCCGATACATCGGATATGAGTTATTTGTCTGCATCGTCTTGTCGTTGAATTGTTGAGGATATCTAAAATGACATTTTCTCGGCTCACCTTCCATACAAGGGCTAGACGGTCGTAAATGGCCGCAAGGACCATGCATCATGTGCTTTATCACCAGCTCGTGCATTTCAGGATACTTTGTCGGGTCCGGGATTTCAGCACAAACTATATTGTCGTAATGGTCTGGGTTTGTAATCTTGTGTTCCGGTTTCATTATCATGAGGATATGTGCATGTGGCAAACCACGTTTTTGAAACTCGATGACATAAACATATGCCCYAACCTYGCCGAGGATGTGCTTCTTGAAGAGTTGATTTTTAAGATCCTCTAATTTGGCACGAAAAACTCTTGCAACAAGGTCTGGCCTATCTTGCGCGGTTTGACCAGGCAATAACTCTTTAAGGATTTCAGGCCACTTCGGATTACACGTCATGGTAAGGAATATATCGGGTTTTCCGTCATCTTGAACTAAAGTCATAGCATCCATAAATCTTCTTCGCATATCACATGGACCTCCAATAAAACTTGCATGAAGCACAACCCGTTGTCCAATTCTACTTGGTTGAACCTCACCGGCATTGACGCAATCCACAACACCTTGGTATAAGTATGATCTTATCTTCGTTTGATTCCTTTCAATAAAAGACAAACATGTAGTCTCTATCTTGATGTACATATCTACCACGAACTGTTGAAATAATCTTCCGCCTAATAGAATGACGTTATTACTCGACCGAATTTGGAACTTGTAACAATAATAATCTCGCATTGTTACAGTTTTCCTACCCCTTCCTGAGCTAACCTCTGCATAGTATCGAATTTTGAATCATATAGATTAATAAATGAGTGAATAAGGTAATAAATATATGTGACAATGTTCATACCTTCATGATCTTCATCGAAGATTTCGTTGTCATTAACAATTTCATCGATGCACACTCCATGTCTGGGTATTCTAGCATGCCATCCAGACTCACCGTTGGGAAAAAACAAAGGATAAGACAAAGGATCATAGCAGCCATAGTGATGTTCAATTTTTTTACTATAGTCAGACCTCCCATACACAACAATACTTCTCTTGTATGCAGTGATATTGTCATTGCCTTCCACCCAAATACCAGCAACCTGTAGAATGTTAGAATTTGCTTCAATACCATGCATATGATACATTTTATTATAAATGAGATAAAATAAGTACTTATATTTCAACCTCAGATGTGGTCGGTCGGTTGTACACCCTCTGATCAAGTTCCACAGAAGCATTCAAAGTGACTCTATAATTATCGAGTGGTCCTAGCTCGGCAAGGCTTCGAAATGTTCTCACGTATGGGTTTATAGAAAGAACACGAGTCAACATTTCAATGACGTTTCTATCAAGATTTGGCCATTGTAGTCTATGCGAAAGCTCAGATTCGGCATCATAAAAATAAAGTTGTAAGTACCGAGGGTGTCCATCCCTCGGAACTAACTGATCAATTCTATGATATATTCCCCCTTGAGCACGAAACGTATATACTCCAGATGTCATATTGCTCACTGTACTATCCAAAGTTACCCCCATTGACGTGAAGGAAAAGTTTGTGTTGTATGCACGAATATTGTGCCTAAACATTTCGCCTACCTCTGATTGCGTTGTAAATAAATTGTATAATTCTTCTGGAATGGGTGAGCATGCCAACTTTGTCTTTCCACTCATGCAACAAAAGGAAGGGAATTCAAATTCGAACCGCTTTGCTCCACAATGTTCGCATGCATTTTGTTCCTTCAACACACGATATTGTTTAGGGACACCATCATAAACAAAATTGTATGGATCCTCCTGTTGGATCTCAACATTTCTATTATTTTCCTTGTTTCGTTGATAATAGTTTCGGTTAGTAATTCTTCTCCTTTGAACGCCTAAGAAAGATATTTGGATACGACAAATAAATATTATTATTATAAAGAACTACGAAAGTCGAGTTCAAAAAGATCGAGTTCGAAAAGAAATACTAACTCGTTGATTCTTGATTAGCAGCTTCGTCAAAAAGAGGTAGCAATCTTCCATTCTTATTTATAATGCCTATGAAAAAAAAACATGTCAATGAGTCTAAAGTTTATATGAACACCGAAGTTTCTAAAGTGTGTATAACCGGATGGTATTTACCGTTGACGTTTCGTTGATAATAGTTTCGATTAATAATTCTTCTCCTTTGTGCAAAAGTTAGGTTACTGGCAGGAGTTGTTTCATTGATATTCTCTTGTGTTGTCTCAATTAGAGAGATATCTCTCATGTTTGACATTGAATGACTACTTCCTTCACCAAACGCAATTTTTCTTTTTTTCGTCATCTCTTTTTGTTCTGCATAATAAAGTTTATTGTATTAAATTTTATTTTTAAATATATATTGAATAAGTACATGAAAAATTAAAATGTATTCTTATTATATATTCCACATACATTTTGCTATATCAAAACTAACTTGAGGACCATCAACATTTGCATTTTCTTTTGTT